>NC_089840.1:180434648-180778648 GCF_035609145.1 Eleutherodactylus coqui | reverse complement strand
GGAAGTTGTAATGCCTTCCCTGTCTTTCTATTGGCCAGAAAAGCGCGCTAACGTCTCAGAGATGAAAGTGAAAGTAACTCGAACATCGCGTGGTACTCGTCTCGAGTAACGAGCATCTCGAACACGCTAATACTCGAACGAGTATCAAGCTCGGACGAGTATGTTCGCTCATCTCTAATTCCACCCCACCATAAACCTAACATTAAGCCACTTGTATATCAAAATCAACATTTTGGACACCACCATCAAAATTTCAAACAACTGAATGCAGACATCCCTATACCAGAAACCGATTGATTGGCCCACATACCTGTGATGGCACACCTTCCACCCTAAACACATCAAAAAGTCGATTGTTTACAGCCAGGCCATCAGATACAACTGGATCTGCTCCAACCCAACAGACCGAGAGAAACATCTATATCATCCTAAAAAAACATTTTTAAATCAGTTGTACCATCCCATCTCAATTGATGACCATTTTACCAGAGCCACCAGGATACCCAGAAATCAACTACTCTGATTCACAGGGAAGGAAGGAAATAATTGTGTACCTCTAGTAGTGACCTACAATCCACAGCTAGAGAAGAAAAAGAAAAACTGCAAAGATACTCCATCATACCCTTTACAAGGATGACCGCCTGAAAATCATATTCCTGGACCCTTCTCTTTTTTGTTACAGGCAACCTCCAAATTTGAGGAACTTTATAATCAGGAGTGCTTTGCCCTCTGACACACAAACAGGAACTTATCCCCGCAATTTAAGGAGCCGCAAGACCTGCTCACATGTACTGACCGCAGACAGGATACAAATACCCAACATTCAGGACTACAAGATCCCTGGGACATTCACATGTTCCATGTCTGATGTTGCGTACCCGATCCTGTGTAGTAAATGTTCTGTTGGTGCCTTTTATGTTGGAGAAACCAGACAACAACTTAATGCGAGGATGAGGTCTCATGATCACACAATTAAACAGAGAAAGACAGAATTAACTGTGCCGGAGCAGTTTTCTAGTCATTGACCTGACATAGGAGATATGGAAGTTATATTACTGAAGGGCAGTTTCAAGTCACAAAACCATAGAAGAATTTGGGAATATAAATTTATAACAACTTTTGACACTTTTAATAGAGGGTTAAATTCTTCATGAGGATTTATCAGTGAGTGGGAAGTATAAGAAATCTTTAGCACAGATAACACTGCTGGCCTGGTACCCCCCCCCCCCTCCAACAGTAATGCAGAGACCGTAAAACCTCCACTCCCTTATCAGTGTCTATTTAAAAATGTTTGTGTTTCTGTTGCAGTATTATTTTAAGTGTTAGGCCTCATGTCCACGGGGAAAATCGGGCCCGCTACGGATTCTACATGTAGAATCTGCAGCGGGTCCCTCCTGCCCCGTGGACATGAGCGCTGAAAATCAGAATAAATGAGAATAAACTCACCTCCCATCCGCTCCGTTTCTTCTCTTCGCGGCGGCGTCATCTTCTCTCGTCGCGGCCGGATCTTCATTCTTCGGCTCGACGGATGTGCATGAGGACGTCGGTGACGTGCCCCGCGCATGCGCCGGGCCGAAGCAAAATGATCCGGCCGCGACTGAGAGAAGGTGGCGCGGCGCCGAAGAGAAGAACCGGAGCGTGTAAGTAAAATATGATTTTTGTGTCCCGCGGATCCGGACGGCTTCCATAGGCTTCAATAGAAGCCCGTGGGAGCCGTCCCCGCGGGAGACCCGCATAAAAATGGAGCATGGTCCAGATTTTTTCATGCTCCATTTTTTTTTAAATCACTTTTATTGACGATCCGCGGGTATTTATCTACCCCGCGGGTGGTCAATGCATCCCTATGGGGTGCGGATCCGCGCGCGGGAGAAGAGTTAAAATCCGCTGCGGATTTTAATTCTTATTTTCCCCGTGGACATGAGCCCTAAATCAATCACATCCATGTCTGTGCCTTGTCATAAGTATGTGTGGATAGATATGCATGCCTCTTCAGATCTATTTCATTTAAGCCCGAAGAAGAGCCCTGCGTTGGTTCGAAAACTCGCATTAACATCATGTATTTTTGTTAACCATTAAAAAGTATCATATCTACACGATTACTTGGTTTCTCTTGCTGGGAACGATCACATTTTGCTCTACTGGCTATCTGTTTTTATTTTCTGATTGTATTTTTTTTTTATTCTGTTGTCTACATATGACTATGGTGGCGACCATCTTGCCAGAGCTAAATTTAATAACATTTAGACATATGCTTTACAGCAGCTTCACGGGCCATTCACACAATGGACAGGAGGGGACTCCTTGATGTGTATGGGAAACTGTTCTAGACATACTCTGTGACCTTTGCAGAGATAATTTTGCAGGGAGGGTATGTAGATAGTCACAGGCTATTATCTATTGTGAATGATGAGCCCTGTGTTATCTACATATAGGTGTTACCTCTCAGTATAATTCTGCATGCAAGATTAGTGAGATGACTATTGTAAAGTTTTTTTTCTTCAAATCAGGAAGAGTCACACTATTATCAGGCTCTGGGGTCAGTGTAAAAATGCTGGATTTTAGGATTTTTTTTAAAAAAAAGTAGATTGTGAAAAAAATGTTAAAAAATAACCAAGAATTCATAAAAAATATGTTTAATACAAAAATGTAAATTATTTAATAGGTCACTTTCTGATTACACATTCCCTGTAAAAGCTGTTTCTCATTATTCCTTTGAATTATAAGTGGAGACATTTTTTTTAGTCTTCCTTAAAATTTTATAATGAGTATATACGTTGTACTTGGTTTTGTTGATTAGAAAGGTATGAAGGTGAAATTCACTTTTACTATACAGAAGGGGGTTGCATATTAAAGGGATGCAGAAATGATGCAGAGCATGTCTAATTTGTAAGAACTTACAGCAGAGAAGTTGTGATTAGTAATGTTGAATTCAGAAATCAGATGTAAAAAGGTTATGAGTAGAGATAAGCGAACGAACTCGGTAAGGACAGATACTCGAGCGAGTATCATCCTTAACGAGTACCTGCCTGCTCGCCTGCAAAGATTCGGGTGCCGGTGTGGGTGAGCGCTGTGTTACGGGAGGGAGCGAGGGGGGGGGGGTAGAGATAGAGAGAGAGATCTTCCTCCCGTTCTCCCCCGCTCTCCCCCGCCGGCAGCCGAATCAGGCTGGTACTAGGTAAGGATGATACTCGCTTGAGTATCTGTCCTTACCGAGTACGCTCGCTCATCTCTAGTTATGAGTTATTTTTTGCCATACCTGTTTAGCATAGGATAAACCAGTTGATATATTTTTCAAGATAGATCTGGAATCAAGTTTATAAATTCTATTTGATTGGCTATTATTTTCCATACCAAAACCACAGCTCAGACTGCCGGAAGTGCTGTATAGAGCACAACGTCAAGTAGGAGGTTGAGCCAACATATGGTAACTTCTGATGCTTTAGAAAACTGGATTCAATATGAACCATATTAACCCCGTTTTCAGGCATGTTGTTATTTCTGAGAGATCAAAGCTGTTGAGCAGAAAAGGCATCTGATAAAATGTGACCATATCAGCTATGTCAATAAATCTTCTTGTGCCACCTGAAGCCTGTAGATTTTTAATAAAGACTATTTGATTAATATTAATAAATTATGGTAGGATTTTAATTAGTCTTGTAGCTAATAGTTTAGAGAAAATTTTAAAGTTGGAACTGAGTATGGAAATAGATCTAAAATTTGATAAGTATTGGAGTTTTTACCTGGTTTTGGAAATGTTACTATAATGGTATGTAGCATTTCTTGGGGAATGAAACATGAAAAGGTTATCTGATTGAAGCATCTTAAGAGATATTGGAATAAAATAGGAGACAATGTTTTAAAATATTCATTTGAAAGGCCATCTGTGTTGATTTTTAGAGATTCAATAATTTCCAATATTTCAAATAAGGGAATTTCTCTCTTAAGAATTTGAATGTGAGTTTGAGATAGTAATGGTAAATTAATCTTAGCCAAAAATTCATCAATATTTTTTGAGTTTGATTGGGAGGTGTCCAAGTTCAAATTACATAATTTGGTGCAATAGTCAGCAAACTCATCTGCCATTTTTTTGAGGGGTTGATATTTTTTATGGTAAGTCAGAATATATAATTACTACTTTTGATTTCGCCACAAACTAAAGGTAGATCTGCACTAAATCTGCTGCAAGATTCAACAACTACATGTGGATTTTGAGTAGATTTAAACCTATGCAGGGTAAAATCCACAGTGAATTAACTAGACATGGCCTCATATTGTCAAAGTGATCTCAAAATTGCAGCCCTGTCAACAAGGACTGACAGGAGAGTAGAAGCTAAACGTCGCTAGACCATTGGTAAGTTTGACTGGTAAGTAATGCATATTTTATTTTTTTGCATCATTCCCCGACTCTGTCTACACCGGAGATTCCCTCTAAGCATGAGTATGAAAATCACCGCACTGTTAAATGCTAAAAATCCCAGGACATGTTAACATGTGTTAATGTTTTTACCAAAATTTCTGTAGAGTAATAATATCAATACTGACCTTCATTGTTATTACACGACCACTACATTACTGCTTAAAATAAATTTAATAAAAAACAAGCTGATTTCAAGTTAATTTAAGCTGCCTTCACACACTGTTTTTAGCGGCTTTTCTTCTAGCCTGTATAAACCACATGGATTTCATGTGTTTTTAGGTGCCTTTTTATACACACATATGCATTTTTCCAGGCAAACCACTAAAGGATGCAAAAAACCTGCATTAAAAGTGAGGAAAAACGCCACAAACACACTTACCAACTAGTGATGAGAGAGTATACTCGCTAAAGGCAATTGCTTGAGCGAGCATTGCCCTTAGCGAGTACCTGCCCGCTCGAGACAGAAGGTTCGGGTGCCGGCGGCGGGCAGGGAGAAGCGGGGGAGAGCGGGGCGGAACAGAGGGGAGATCTCTCTCTCCCTCTCTCCCCCCCCCCCCGCTCCCCCCTGCTGACTGCCGCTACTCACCGCTCCCCGTGCCAGCACCCGAACTTTCTGTTTCGAGCGGGCAGATACTCGCTAAGGGCAATGCTCGCTTGAGCAAATGCAATTAGTGAGTATACTCGCTCATCTCTATTACCGACCTAACGCTAAAATGTCTGCTGTGTTTTTTTTCTAAGAAATGCTTCAATAACCCAGCACAACATGTAGCATTTTTCCTGGCGCTGTTATGATCATACTACCTAGATAATTTTTATGATGCAATTAATAAACATTCATTTTTAACGCAAGTGCTGAGATTTTTTATAAAGAAAAGTTGGATACAATTATATATCTCCATCGGTCCATACGTCTCCGGCATTGGAAACTGGTTGCAATCATGAACTGCAGGATTGGGTGAGCTGACTTTTTCTTAGTTTTTTCATGTGTGAAAGCACCCTGCATCTGAATTTTTGAAAGATGGATTTATCAAAATTATGAAAAGAAGACTCATGCAAATATAGAATACCTGACAATATTCCCTTTCGTAGATCTGTTTTTCCACTTCCCAAAAAACAAGAATACTGGTTCATGCAACTTCTGAATGTTGTATACAAATACCTTTAGAACAATTTACAGTTTAAACTATATGTATGTAATGTCTGAATAACATATATTTCTCAATAGCTTAAAATAAATCAGGTTTTATTATTAGGTTGTTTTAGTTCAAAATTGTGTGTTGATTCATTTCTTAGTGTATCTTTATAGTGGTCAAAAATTTTTTTTTCTGACAAAACTCCAAATCCCCTGTGTCGACATAGTTTAAAGGTATTATTTTGGCTGCCTACAGCTGCCATTAGAGAAAGCGTACTAAAATACTGTGTTATTATAGAGTTCAATGTATAAACAGTATGTGGCAAGCTCCCTTAAGTGGCAGCTGCAGGGAACCAGCATGTTATATTTTAAGTCTTTGTCTACTATATGTGGGGGATTTAGAGCTTTGCACCAGAAAATCATAACTCTGACCATCTCACAGGTACACTATATGGACAACAGTATTTGGACACTGCAGAAAATCAGTAATCTCAAATTCTATGGCTTTGTGATTTAAAATTGACTTTTAATATTTTGACTTTCATACGCTCTATGTTGTGTTCGTGACTAGAAAAATGCTCCATCACAGGTAATTCTGTCTTTCTTTCTCTAATTGTGTGGCGATGAGACCTCATTCTCGCTTTCAGTTTTTGTCCTGTTTCTCCAACATAAAGGCTCCCAACAGAACATTTATTACACCGGATATGGTACACAACTTTTTAAATTTTACCAATTGGTTGTAGAAATGCTGTGGATGTTTCTAGTGGATTTAATTCCTTGCAATGCAATGAGTAAATTCCAAAGTGAGAATCCACACCAATATCTGCATCAAAATCCACATGTGGGGCTTGGTTTAGACTTATCTGCAATGTCTAATCATAGCCTTATGTTGCATATTGTATTTTCAGCTTGGATTTCACTCCTTCTAATAAGGGGGTCAAATCCATGTCAAAATCTGCACCAAAAATTGTAATAAAATCTGCATATAACAAATGTGGATTTTGACATGGATCTGTGCCAAAATTCACAGTAAATTCCATGATATGTGGACCCAGGCTGTGGGTTTCCTTTTACATTCCAAAAACATACTGATCAGTTAATTGTCTTCCTCTCAATTGACACTAACGAGCATGTGTGAAATAAAATTGTGAGCCCCACTAAGTATAGGGATGGAATCTTATGATGATGGCTTATGTACAGTGTTGTAGAATTGTTTGTACTATGTAAATAACTGGAAATACTGGAAGTCATAGCTCAGGTTGTAGCTCAGCCTTAACAGGTAACACCTCATGCATATGGCTGTAATGCAGTAATGTACTAGCCTGTAAAGTATTTGGGGTCATACTATATCCATGTACTATATGCTACTACTCTTTTCAGTCATGTTCCATAGGATGTCCTATTACAGAGATTATATACTACATAGACAAAAGTATGGACATTGCAGAAAATCAGCAAATATGCAAATACTGAGTTTGCCAAACAGTATGCTGGGAAGGGCATGGGTAAAATAACAAGCTGCTCATTTTGTAATAACTATTTATTCATCTGATTGAGCACTTGTGGGACGAACTGGAGCGATGGGTACGACACCGCCACCCACGCCCATCTTTACAACAATCCCTTCTCACAGCCTTGCACGAGGAATGATGAGCTATTCCTGTCCAGACTTACAGAGAACTTGTAGAAAGTATGCCTCGAAGTGTTGCCACTGTAATACAAGCAAAAGGAGGCCCTACATATTACTAAATAGAATACTAAAGCACTTTTTCTGAAAAACATGCAATGTCCAAATACTTTTGTCCATATAGTGTATATTATGAAATTAATTAGCAGAAAATTATCCACCTAAAATTATATAAAAGTATGGACATTCAATTAAAGACAAAAAAAAATATGGTTGCTATTCCATCCATAACCATGCCATAGCAATCTCTTCTTGTACCTGTTATACAGCATAGACCTATATGTAACTCCTGATTTGTTATTTTATATTATTCTATGTAGCTGCCCCTTGGGCACACAGCTTGCTTCATTACTGGAAAAAAATTGAAGTTTTCTATTATAATTGTCCACTTTCTCAACTGATGGATACAGAGCAAAATTTCAAACAGCTTTTACTTGACAAGAGTATGTCTACATTGAAAATCCTAATGACCATTTTGCCAATAACATCAAAGCATCACTGAAAGATTTTGCTTAGGATATTGCTTGTATTGACTGTAGGAAACATTCTCATTCTTAGTCTTATACATACACATCTTTTCTTCTGCATGTGGTACAGGAAAATCATTTTCCTTACAAGAAGGGATATGTTTAAATTTTTAGTTCATTATTATTAGATGCATTGTGTGATTGCTGCTAACTATCTTAAGTTATGTTCACATCTGCGGTCGGGGGCTCCATTTTTCTGCTCCATTATGGGAGCAAGAAAGGGGACTCCCTTGGCCGAACATATCTGTCTTATGACGGACCGAAACAGCTCCAAACTGACCCCATTGAATTTAATGGTGTCTTTTGGTTTCCATTTAGATGTCTGGCATTTTACCGGATGAAAAAGTCCTTTGTGAAGGACTATTCATCCCAGCATTTTGTGCTGGGTCTGCAATGGAAACAATGTTAAAATACAGTACATTTCTGTCCACACTACTGTACAGCTGGAAATCCATACATTACAAATGTGTGCTAGACGAACAGCTCATAACAAAATCATGAACATTATTGTGGAGCTGATTGCTATAACAGTTTGCATATTTCTAGGAACACATGGCCAGATTTTGAAACTTGGCTGTATGTGGATGTTTATTCAGATAAAAGAGACTAAAATTCAGTCTAATTTATTGCAGAGGTTATATGTTATTTGATCTATGCAGCCCAGTCATTTTTTTACCCTGAACATGGAAGCCATGTTTCATGGACCTTGCTTTGTGTGTAACAGCATTGTAGGAGCCTTTCCAAAATTACCCCCACACAAATCTCAAGCAAGCCATTGTACTTTGTAACATTAAGATTACACTGCAAATAAGTGTCTCTTACTAAAGCATTAAAATAAGACCATGATTTATTCTCTATATTTTGATCTTAGGCATGTTCCAACCCTGATTTATCTATCAAATTACCACATGTTTCAACTGAGAGAAGATATCTCTAGTATGCCAGTCCATTGGCCATGTTTACACAACTGGAACTGCAATTGTGAACTTTTCTGCAGCCACACATTGATGGAAATCCAGTGTATAAAGTTCCCAATGAACAGTTCTTGTGCTGATATTTCTACATGGGTAGTTTGGAACCTGATAACAAAGTAAATTGAGATGAGGGCAATATGTTGAGATCAAAGACAGAAACTGGTTCCCTTTATCTTCACAACGTTTTTTTGCAAAGCCTACAAATATTCTTTGGATCATTGTCCTTCTGCATGATTAAATTTATACTAATCAAGCACTGTTCACAGGGGATGCCATAACATTCTAGAATAGAGTGATAAATCTTCATCTTCATTATTTTTTGTATTCCGTACTAGCACTAAAGCAGCCCCATACCATTAGATGTCTTGTGCCCTGCTTGACAGATATCATCAAGCACTCTTCTAATCTCCTTTCATTTGCTTTTCATACATTCTCTCTTTGATCTAAATACCTAAAAGTTAGATTTGTGCATCCACAATTCTCTTCCTAACACATCCCCTGCACAATGTCTGTTTTATATGACCATTTTAACTTTTAGTTTATATGTAGGTCAGCTTTACATAGGACTTTTTCTTTGCAAACCTGTCTGTCAGGTCTGCTTCTTTATTAAGAAAGTCAGAAACTCAAGATCTTCTACCCTGGTAATATAAAACTTTCTCATATTTCACACACAATAACAGCTAGGGCTAGACTGGAACTAAAAGACCACCTTTGCACATAAAAAACCATCAGCCAACATCTAATATCTTGGAAAAAGAGCAGCATGAAATAAGCACTGTGGCAGATTCTGCCTTACTTAACACTCATTATGACTTCCTTAAATATACCATCAGCACAAGTAGGAAAATAAAAGTGGAATATGGAAACATCTAATCACACGGTCATGGACAACTGTACACTACCACTATATAAGCACCAACATATCAAATAGTACCACCATACAGTGGCTATATAGTGGTCAGATACTAGGCGCTGTGTAGAGTATCATCATGCTTCAGACTACATAGGATAATAAAGTACTGATCATGCTGGTCAGACACAGTCACAGGGAGAATACATATCAATTAAATATCTGTTGGCTCAGCTAATTGTCCATTTTAGTAAATACCTACATTTCCCATGAAATAACAATTCTGTAACACGTTCTCTTAGATCTCAGCACTGCTGTTACTCTGTTACTCTTTGTGGAAATGTATGACCAAATAGATAACTGGGTGTTACCATTCCTCTTGTCAACAGGGTTTTCCCCGTACACAATCTAGCATTGTCTAATCATGGTTGACAGTATCAGACAGTGTAGGGACACATTATATTGACAGGGAGAATGGTAGCACCCAGCAGTTTATTAGGATTGGGCTAAACAGAAACATTTTTTGCCATTACTGATTGATTTGGCTGCAGCTTTGTGTATGGCTGTGTTTTGCAGCTACAGCTCAACAGTTCAGATCAACTGGTTGTGTCACAAAAAATCTCCATGATGGCCAAACCTTATTCATACATTTTGCAGGAGGAGGATAATGCCATTATTTACTATAATGGGCATGTCAGGAGAGGTGTCAGATAGCTCCTCTATAAATTCCCTGACTGCCAGGTGATGTCATCTCTGAATATAAACGTTATCTTTCCTTTTCTTTTCTATCGGGCCCAAACTGCTAAGGTAACTTTACCTGATGAGTTTCACACTTTCCTGCCCATGGATCTCTGGCCCTTTGCTGCTGCAGCCATCTCCAGCCTCTAGGACAAACCAAATTTCCACACTAACTAGACTTCCAAACTAGATTTCTTTAAAAACATAGACTACAGACCAGACCCCTAAACACCTAGGTTGATTTGGGGTCCTTTGAGAATGGAGTACATGCAGGGGTGCCCCTACCATGAGGCAACCTGAGACTGTTGCCTCAGGTGTCAGTCTGCAGAACCTCAGAGGGGTGGTGGTTTGCCATCTGACAGTAACCCAACAAGCATTTTTCTCAATCCGAAGCTCCAGTCTGGCTGGAGTTGCTGCAAAGTCTTTGACTTCTGGCCTTTTCCCAGTGTCTGCGTTCATGCACAACCTGTACACAGTGTTGATTCTGGTTGAGAGATTAGGGATTACAGACTCACAATGGCTTTCGCCAGACTGGAAATGCGGACTGAGTGAGTGCATTGCTTGTTGGGATGCAGAGGTCCAGGGTTACTATTATTACTGGGCCACCATGGGGGATACTATTACGACTGGGGCCACTAACCAGGCCCTATTACTAATGGCACCACTATGTGGTCAATTTTACTACTGAGGCCACTAACTAGATCACTATAACTACTGGAGTCATTAACCCTTTCCAATCTAATTTGTATCCTGGTTTTCCTAGGGGGCTTACTCTTTTTCAGCCATTATACAATGGCGCTATATTCTGGCTAAACCAGTACTGCATGAGGTGACACGTTGGATAGGCTCCGACAGTGGAGAGGCTGGCAATATACAGTAAGAGAACCCTGACGGACGTCTTCCAACATCGGAGCTGTACAGCCTCAAATCATATGTCTTCAGAGGTCAGACAGTGGATTGGAAAGGGTTAAGGGAATCACTACTACTATTGAGTTCACTAAGGGGATACTATTACTCTGTCACTTCAAACAAGTCCCAATGGTTCAAATATGTATCTTGTCTTTTGCTGCTTTCAATGCCAGTAAAATGAGTGGTCTTTTTTTGCGGGGAGGGGGGAATGCCATTTTACACTTCGCCTCAAGCAGTCCCTAAGAGAGTGGTTGGGGTTCTTAGAAATTAGAATAAAGCCTTACCATGAGCAGGTCTGCTTATAATAGAATAATTGTTTACTCTAGGGGAAAGGAACTAATTGGCTTACTACTGCTGCATGCTTACCCACCAGATTTGGACAGTGTCATGGACGTTTCAGGATTTGTGTAGAAATCAAATAACTGGAATTATTAAACCTATCTGGCCTTGTATTTTGCACAGTAATCTGTGATATCATAATTCCAGGACTACGTTGTTACAACTTAGATTTTTCTAGGCCAACACTTCAAGACTTCACCCCTGGATAGGGATTTTGGAGGGCTGGAGTGTTGGTAGAAGTGAAGTTTTATGTGAAAACAGTGCAATGGAACAGCTGGATTATAGAAGTGTCAGGCCTTAAGGTTATGGGTGCAGGGAAGAGGCGGGAGCCAACTAACTCAGTGACAAGTGCAAGCAGCGTCAGTGCCTCCTGCATTAAACATCCTGATACTGGAGAAGAAACTTGTAAGTACCATTTCCTTATAACCAGTAAGAACACAATCTCATATCAGTTGTTCAAAAAATCAATTAGTAATTTGAAGGGCCAAAATTAATGGTTTACTGTGGTATCAGATAGCACGGCCCACTGAGAATCTGCCCAGGCTTGATAACAGCATAGTAGGAATAACTACTCTAGGTTAAAAAAACAAGCAAACAACAACATTAACATGTGCAGATGTATGTTCAATATGAAGAAAAGGAGACCATAAGCTTTTGAGGTGAACGTTTTCAAAATTTTTGGAATCTCTCAATAACCCTAGAATGAAGACAAGGTGCTAAACATTTTATTTACAGATATGTGCACTCATAAATTTTTTGAACTGTGTTAATAGAAATATGCAAATAAGTGTAAAGATTGCTAAATTCTAACAGCACAATACAATTTATACAACACATAGGTGTTAAGGCAGCTGTTCAGACTTCCTCTTCTCCTCCTTTTTCTGGCAGACACGGATATCGTCCTGCTTTGCTTGTAACCTGAATTTCTACCCACTTTTTATAGCACCTCAGTGGTTACTTACTCCTGTCCTTTCCAGTTCAGTTGTAGGACTTTTGCCAATTATCACCCGATATAGCTGAGCTGGGAATTCCAAATTATTGCCTCAATGTTGTGAGTTTGCACTCTCTAACATCCTGTCTAGCTCCTGCTTCTGCATTTATTCTGTTATTATCCAGTATCCTTCTGTGTGTTGTCCTTCTGCCTTTGCACCCTTCCTGTCAGTAGTTTCATCGCCTGTTCCCCTGTCTTGTGCTTGTGTTTCTCTACTACTCCCTGTTTTGGTTTGTCTTTTGGTGTATAGGAATTCTACCTATAAGGGTGAACTAGTGCCTAGAGGAAGACCATGGAGTTCTAGGCTCCATTCCTAGGCAGAGCTATCCCTTCTTCTCTGTAATAGCTTAGGGCAAGTTATCTTCCCTTGTTCATCTCCTCAGACTGGTTACTGTCATCTGGCATCCTTACATCTGATTCCCTGAGGGTCAGCTATCAGCCTCGCTGGACTGGGCCTTCGCCTACCTTGTAGGTTGATCTAGTGGTTCCACATTCACAGTCCTAGTGAGACCAAGTGCTTAGGTGAGATAAAGCTAAAGTCCCCTGGTGCAAACAACGACTCATGACTGACTCCTAGGCTGACGTTCACTTGGTAGTGTGTTTTGCAAGGTGGTTTGCCATTACCTTCCCACGTCATCTTTTACCCTCCAGAAAGCTCACAAGCATAGAAGGCTGAGCCAACCTTAAGACAACTACAGTGAGAGTTTAGGACTGCACTTCTGCTGCCTTAACACTCTGCGCTACACAGAGCAAGCAAGCAGATATTGTAAAGATGGGGATCATGATATTTATTAATCACGAGCAGAAGACTGTCAGTCCAACAAATCTTACAAAAGACGTGTGCTTACAAGGCATATGCAGTAATACTTCATAATAGCACAAATAATTTTACGTAGCCCACCCTGTAGATGCTATTTTCCTTATCTTTCCTTACACATTGAATTTTTAATACTCTGTTCAGCCATTTATGAGGAATGGTATGCGTCTCCGAAACGCATTATTTACTGGCTGTTAATCAAATCCTTTCATCAATAAAGAGGAATCGTATCAATCCCCAAGAAGGGTTGCGCCTACAGTTCTTTTTTTTTTTTTTTTCATAGTTAGCATTTTGATGCCCCATTTCCAATGGTCATGTCATTTGGACTGGCAGCACCCTTTTAAAATATCTCACAAAAACTATTTTCACATCTGGACCACATCCTTATCAAGAGTCACTCCATGCCTTTTTCCCTTCTGCTATCCTGGTGATAGCCATTAATAGTTTACAACTGAACAACCCCTTTAAGCTGGGTTGCAATAGACACAATTGAAAAACACCCTATACAACCTCAATAGACAACCTGCCAAGGAAAGCCCCTTTGGCTGGCTTTGGACATAATCTTGTTATCTTATTTCACACTTTTCTTTCTCTAATACAATACTGTATTGCACTGTACTATACAATACAAGTACTGAAAAATATGGTGTGAATTAATGAGCCCTGGAGGGTGACAGCTGTCATATCTCAAGAGGCTGTCTCGGTTGTAGATTTTATGTATAAGTCAAGTCTGAGCATGTCATGTTTTATCTCAACTGACACATCAAGGAAGAAGACTTCTGATGTGCCATGCTTCAGAGAAAATGAGATTTAGGGGAGAAAGGAATTAGATATTTTTTGCCCTGCCAGACAAGAAATACGTAGTCATAGAACCAAGCTGCCAGATTATCAAGGAACAATTTGATCCTTGAAGTATTGTAGTTCAAGAATATTATACCACATGTGAATGCCGCATTGCACCCCATTGCCATAAAGTATTAATTAATTGTTGTAATTTAAATTAAAAATAGTTATAATTAAAGATTGAAGTTCAATAATAAAGTCTACCTCCACTAATGTGTAGCCTGTCCCTTCAATCTTGTTTTAGATATATAAATATACGTAGTGGGCTCAGGAGGTTTGTGTAAAGATTGGTAATGGCCATAGTACCCAACATACTTTTAGAGCAATCACATATACTGTTGGATCTAATCAAGTACCTTGGATGGATCCTAAAATATGGAGTTACTACTATACCCAAAACCATAGAATGGCAAGAGTGGAATTTGTTAGGGTGTTTATGTCCTTCTGCTAGTGTATAGGACTAGGATGTAGGGGGTTATTGGATTCCTTATAACAGCTCGTTAGGTTATCAACCAAGGAACATAACATTCTAGATTTGCAGTTAGGAATCTGGTCTCTCTGAGGTTAGGGTGGAAGAAAATTTGAGTTGACTACCACAAATGTTTATGATTTGTCATAAGAATAGACTTTGAGCAATCCTTTACTACAACCAAAAGCATTGGGTTTTATAAAAATGAATTTTAAGACTATGAATAGAGATGAGCGAGCATACTCATCCGAGCTTGATGCTCGTTCGAGTATTAGGGTGCTCGAGATGCTCGTTACTCGAGACAAGCACCACGCGGTGCTCGTCTCGATTAAACGAGCACTGACCATTGAATTCAATGGAGCCGGCAATACAGCCGGCTCCATTGAAAGCAATGGGCTGCCAGCTAGCGGGGGATGAATTTTCGGGAAGGGCTTAAAAATATAAGCCCTTACCTGAAAATCATCCTAAAATGTGTAAGACGTAAAAAAAATATATACTCACCTTGTCCCGGCAGAACGATGTTAGCCCATTGAATTCAATGGAGCCGGCAATACAGCCGGCTCCATAGAAATCAATGGGCTGCCGGCGATCGCACAATAAATTTTCGGGAAGGGCTTAAATATATAAGCCCTTCCCTGCAATTCATCCAGAAATGTGTAAAAATAAAAAAAATATATAAACTCACCTGGTCCCGGCAGACGGAGTTCAGCTGCGGCCAGCTGGTAGTTCTCCTGAACTGCTCTCTGTAGTATTCAGCAGCCAGGGATTTAAAATCCCCGCCTGCTGAATGAGCTGCCTCTGATTGGTCACAGCCTGACCAATCAGAGGCAGATCTCACTCACACCCATTCATGAATTCATGAATGGGTGAGTGAATGCTGCCTCTGATTGGCTCAGCGCAGCTCTCAGCTGAATGACAGCAGTTCAGCACCACAGTGCAGGGGACAGCAGGAGAAGATGCGGCTGTGCCCTGGCAGCTGAAGGGAGTTGAGTATCTATGTTTTTTGTTTTTTAAATCACTTTTAATTCATTTCCAGGGAATAGCTTATATGTAAAGCCCTTCCCTGAAAAAGAATTCAGGTGTGGCAGCGGACCATTGTCTTCAATGGAGTCGCCGGCAGCAGCGGCTCCATTGAAGAGAATGCCTGCATTTTTATTCTTTTTTACACTAAAATCTTTCTTTTTCAGGTAAGGGCTTATATTTTTAAGCCCTTCCCGAAAATTCATCCCGCGCTCGCCGGCAGCCCATTGCTTTCAATGGAGCCGGCTGTATTGCCGACTCCATCGAATTCAATGGGCTAACATCGTTCTGCTCTGCCACAGCTGTAACAGCTGTGGCAGAGGAGAACGATCGTTATGCTGACAGTGGGGGGGGGGGTCTCACTCTTGCCACTATTGTGGCTTAATAGTGAGATTTCGGAGCCCAAAATGCAGCCCTGTATGTTGCTCCTCGCCTGCCCTATCCATTTCTGTGTTTTTTATATGACTTTGGTGAATTGCTAAGATTTTCACAAATGAAAACCTTAGCGGAGCACCAGTCATATACAAAAATGCTCGAGTCGCCCATTGACTTCAATGGGGTTCGTTACTCGAAACGAACTCTCGAGCATCACTGAAGGTTCGACTCGAGTAACGAGCACTCGAGCATTGTGGTGCTCGCTCATCTCTAACTATGAATTAAATGGATGAAATAAAACAGCTGGAGTCCGTGCCAAGTGGACTTTATTAAAATGGCCTTCTAAACTGCATGTCAAACAAACTAGGAAAAGTAATAGGAAGAGGAAACCACTATGGTTTAATGTGTAGTAGAAGTAATCTAGTAAAAGAAAAGAAGTCTGTGTATATAAGGTATGAACAAACTTGAAATGTAGCTGACAGAAAACTGTATAAAATTAGAAAGAAGAAGGCAGGGCAAACTGGACCAGCTGGGCAATTGTCCGAGGACCCCATTTGCAAAGAGCTTGCTGCTTCAGCGTTGCTGTTTGGCTGCCCATCTGTGGAAATGAGCAGGTGGGCAGCCAAACAGCACTGATGGGCTCTCTGTCCATTTGTTTCAGTAATAGCAGGTTGGACAGAGCTGCTGACACAAAGCAGCTGTCTGGCTGCCAACCTGCTCATTTCCACAGATGGACAGCTTAACAGCAGTGCAGAAGTAGGGGGCCGCTTTGGAGATAGATATAGATGGATGTAATTTTGGCATTTTGGGGCCAGGTGGCCAGCGACAGTGCCACATAGTTAAATTGGACCAGGTGGACTGGAAGTGGATTCTAGAAGCAAAAGGACCATAAGTTTTAGGGTAAGTGCAGCAAAATAGTACATTTAAGTTGCACTTAATTTGTGGGGCCTATTACTATATGAGGTCACAAAAGAGGGTTATATTACTTTTGTTGTAAGCACTATAGGGCAGTGATTACTTTTGTGGGTCATTATTACTGTTGGAGTTACTGAGAGGAGCATTGGAAGTAATGAGAGGATAGGAAGAGTGTGCAGAGACAAGTTGTGGCTAGCAGAAACCTTCATGGTGGTCTGAGGCCAGATAATGGAAAGAAAGGAAAGCAAACAACACCATTAAGTGGAAATATTACCTGTGATCATTGGAGGTAACTACACTGTAATTACTAACACTGTGTAGAGCTGCTATCTGACTTTTATATGGTGGATATACTATGGTGATATAAGTAAAAGGTACACCAGAGCTGAGCCATTGTATCTAATGCGCTATGTTAGAAGCATTGCCTCTGATATATTTTTGGGGATAGGAGAAGCTGAATATGTGTAAAAGGATTTTGCCCCTGATCTTTTGTTTCAATAATATTTCTTGGGTTTCGTCTTTTCATAACAAACAATAACAAAATAACATATTTAATAACTGAAAAATGCAGATGTAGTATTCCAATAGACGTATGGTTCATATAATTAATGAAGTGAAGGGATGAAGATATAATCTATTGGTTTGAGCAAAAGAGTGCAAGAGAAAGGTGGGTAAATAAGTGGTATCAGGTAAAACAAAGACGTTGTGGGTATGGCTCCTGTAGATTATCAATTATTTGATAGGGGTACCAAACTCTACCAGATTCGAAATTATGACATTCATCAAGATACACACTGATTGCAAGTAATCAATGATTATATTGGATTTTTATATATTGGAATTCAAAAATGTAGGTGTGTTTGCTGATATTTTTCATGTGCATGTCTTTGATTGATCAGAGAAATAGTTTATCCTATATTTGGAATGCCAGTATTTTTCCAATGTCTAAAAATAACCAAATTTGATCATGCCAACATTTTGCCTCCCAGAACCCCAAATTTTGGTGGGGTTAGGTGACAGTTAATGTTCAATAGAGCTAGTGAAGAGGATTTCTGGACTGTGCAACAAACTAAGGAAGACAACAGTTGGAACACAGAATCCCAATACTGCTGGAAAGAAGTTTCTTAATATATGTAGTAGTGAAAAGGGAAGAATTGGCCAAATCTATTAGGACAGATTATTAAATGTTTTTTAAGGTATATTAAAGAAAGAAGAAAAACTGTGGATTTACAAAAAATAAGAAATAGGAAAAATAATTATGTTGATGGGGATAGGGCTGTCTATGACCATTTGAATAGCTGGGTTTGTTCAGTATTTTCAGAAGGTGGTTTACTTGTAATAGATCAGATCTAGTATTTTTGCAAGTGGATAGAGCAAATAAATCTGGGATTTTTTTTTCTAACAGATCTTTCAGAACTTCAGCTACAGAATAGGCAATCCATGATATGTACAGTAGGAGAATGAAAAACACATTAGGATGAGCACTACAAAGTGAAGTAATCACTGCATTACAAACCCAACATGCAAGAACCTGGTTATCAAAATCTCTAACAAGATGCTTTCTGATCCCCAAATGGCAATAACTGAATAAAAGTCTATCGTTTTGTCTATGCACACCAACCACTATCATTTAGAGGAAGGCATAGATGTTTCTTCAAAAGATTGCGATAACATTTTGATAGATGAAGATTAATCAGAATAAAGCCTACAAAAAAATGCCACTGCTTTGGACAGCCAATGTCTTTTTTTTGATTACATACAGGTGTGTTCAAAAACTATCCAACCTTTATTCATAAAAAATATTTGTATTCAGATAGAACAATCTTACACTAATCTCCTTCAAAGTCATCTCCTTGGATAGCCACACACTTCTCCCAAAGCTTCTGCCACTGTCGGAAGCAGTGCTGGAACGTCTTTTCTGAGATGGTGCGTAGCTGGTCCATCACATTCTGTATAATGTCTTCTCTGGACTGAAATCTGGCTTCTTTCAGGGGCATTTTCAGCTTGGAGGAAGACCAGAAGTCACATGGAGCTATGCCGGGAGAGTAGGGTGCCTGACTTTCCACTGATTTACACCTTTCTTTGAAACAGTTGTACCATTCTCAATCTCTGGAGTGCCCATTGCTTCGTCCCCGAAGGCCTTTTGAATCTTGTTGATTGTTTTCCATTTGCGAATCACTAAGCTTTACACAAAATTTAATGCAGTAGCATTGTTCAAGTATTTCTGTCATTTTATTAAAAAAAAAATCAGACAGCGATTACTTAAATTTTCTCACTCATCATCTGTCTGCCGGCGACTGACAGCTTCTGCAGGTAGGTAAAAATCCGAGCATGCGCATTAGGGTCACCTAAATACATGCACCAAACCACGCCTTTCTAGCTTCATTTGTTTACGCACAAAAAATTAGGGTTGGGTATTTTTTGAACACACCACATGGCCCCCTCAAATTTTTTTTTGTTAAATTTGAAACTGAGACTTACATCAAAAACATAATTAAATTAAAAATGCTTTCTGAGGTTTCCTCAAAATAAAAAAAAGACATTTAGACTTTAACTATAGTTTTATTTATGAGGTGTAGATTAGAATGGCAGAAAACCCACAAGTCTATAGAAACATGGATAGAATGCAGGGGTATTACTAAACTCAAAGATTTTAAAGGGGCTTTCTCACAATTGATACGTATCACAGGATAAGTGATAAATCTCTGATCACTGGAGGCCCTACTGCTGGAATCCCTACCAACCATTAGAATGGGGGGTTTCCAAGCTGCTCTTTCTTCCCTACCTATGAATCTTAGTGTTTAAAGGGGTTGTCCCGCGCCGAAACGGGTGTTTTTTTTTTTCAAACCCCCCCCCCCCCGTTCGGCGCGAGACAACCCCGATGCAGGGACCTAAAGAAAGCTTACCGGAGCGCTTACCTTAATCCCCGCGCTCCGGTGACTTCTATACTTACCGGTGAAGATGGCCGCCGGGATCCTCTTCCTCCGTGGACCGCAGCTCTTCTGTGCGGTCCATTGCCGATTCCAGCCTCCTGATTGGCTGGAATCGGCACGTGACGGGGCGGAGCTACACGGAGCCCCTTTGAAGAAAGCAGAAGACCCGGACTGCGCAAGCGCGGCTAATTTGGCCATCGGAGGGCGAAAATTAGTCGGCTCCATGGGAACGAGGACGCTAGCAACGGAGCAGGTAAGTAAAAAACTTTTTATAACTTCTGTATGGCTCATAATTAATGCACAATGTACATTACAAAGTGCATTATTATGGCCATACAGAAGTGTATAGACCCACTTGCTGCCGCGGGACAACCCCTTTAACTATTGTAGAGTGTTCAACATTGAGTCCTTCATAAAGTATGTAACTCCAGTCATTTAGGACAGCACAAGCACCCCAGTTAGTTGCATTGGGCTTTCCAAACCAAAATTGGAGGGAAAATAAACCAACCTTTTAAGTAGCAGTCAGTCATTACTGTCCTCTACTGATTGAGAATTTTGGAATGGAGTCATTAAAGATTTTGGAGATAGAGCATATATCAGATAATAGAGAAAGAGACAGATGTTCAATGGTAGGATGTAGACTAACTTGCTTGGTATTTGTGTTTTTTTCCTGAACAGACCTCTGGAGATGTATGTTTTTCATGTTTTATGTTCCCCCCAAGATCATAGTTTTTGCTTATTATTAGGTTGATTAGATAGTCTAACAAGTCCCATTGGACCAGAATTGATAAATTAGGATATGCAAGTACAAACATTCCAAAATACACAGGTATCTTTGATGTACTATGCAATGTGGTTTTAATGAGACTATAACAAAGCTAGTAGATTTTATCAAGAGATACTATTGCTACACAACATTTTCCCCTGAGTCAATCTGAAATACACGATGGCCTTGACAGTCTCTAGCTGAGAATGATCTTTTGTTTTGGTTTCCTGACTACAAGCAGATTTGCACTTCAATTGGATATATCCTCAGAAGACAAAGTGACATTTCCCTCTATCTATATCTAAATCCCTCAGAGATTCTTTGTTGTAAGAAAATGTTTTAATATTTCAGTTTCACCCTCAAACAAATAACCTTTATCAATGAAACTATTCAGAGACCTCTGCTGCAAAGCAACTGAACCTGTAAAGTCGTTTCTTCTTTAGGTTATCAAAAGGATGTCTTTCGGTGAAGGCATAACCAAAATCAAGTTTCTATTGCTGGGCCATCTCTAAAGGGTTTTCATCCAGGGAGTGCAAGTTAACCCCTTCCTTGGTGACTACCAATAAGACTTTTTAATGACTTCCCTAAAGGGATTTAAACCTGCTCATACATCACTTTAAGGCAATGGCTTGGCCAAGTACTGACAGCCAGGTGCCTGCTCTAACAGCCAAAAAAAGAGAAACCTGCCAGTTTAACCCCTTACCTGCCACAATCAATAGCAACTGCAACATATTAGCAAATGACAGCAGAGGGGGCTCCTTCAGTCACCCATCAGCACCCTGCATGTGATTGCAAGGTACCAATGGGCTTCCATGCCAGCTGAAAGTCTAACAAAGGCCTCCATGTCTGCTATGTAAGTCAGCCTATTAGATTTTTTTTTTTACAATAATATTTATTGATTTTTCAATTAAGCATACATACAAACAAGAATAAGTCAGCATGTTTTGATATAAGAGAATAGTTACAGTCCTTGTATCTTCCAAATAAGGTAATGGCAAACAATCGTTATTTTAAATCACAACTGTCAATGCAAATTTTTGGAAAAACAATATGCATTAAGTAATAATGACCTGGCCAGGGCCAAATAGTTTTTTTTTGGTGTTCCCTCTCTCTCAGGGCTGCTGCCTGTAGGGGCGAGGGCTTCATGAAGTCATGTTTAGGCTAGTGGGTTCATTCCCACCATAGGGAGGGCAGAATTTATCCATGGGGTCCATATACTTAGAAATTTGTCGTTTTTATCTTCTGTTATTGAGGTAAGCTTTTCGTTTATCAAATACCAGTTCATGCGACGTTTAACTTCAGAGAAGTCCAGGGAAGCTTTACACCATGGAATGGGCGATGGTTTTGTTTTGTGGCTAAGAAGAGGAAAAATATCAATTTTCTGGAGTTTGGGGGTATATTCTTGATCTTTTTGTTCAACATGGCCTCCCAAGGGTTTTTGCGCAAGTTATGAAACGTTATAGAATAAATTAGGGAGTAGGTTCTAATCCAGAGTCTTTGAACCCTGGGACAGGACCACCATATATGGAGCATGTCTCCAGGGGAGGAACAACCTCTGAAACATTCTTTGGAGTAGCCAGGGACTGCGTGTGCAATTCGTGTTGGGACCAGATACCAGCGAAGGAGAATTTTGTATGAGGTTTCCAACATTAATATGTTGCGGGCCCCTTGATTGGTAGAATTCCAGATCTGTGACCACTCCTCCTCACTTAGTACGTCCCCCAAGTCACGCTCCCACCTGGCTACGTAAGGTAGTTGTGCGCGGTAAGTGGTATGAACAAGGTTCAAATATATTTGAGAAATGAGGCCTTTTGCCTGCAGGTGTTTCAGACAGAAGGATTCAAAGGGGGTAAGGGTGTGCGGAGATTGTGTATTTCTTAATAAGGACAGCCAGTTTTTTAACTGTAGATAACAGAATAATTCTGAAGGTGGTATGTCCTTATTTTTCTGTAGATTAGGGAATGTGGTCACTCCTTCACAAGATAGTAAATGATGGACCTTAGTGATGCCTTTTTAAATCCAATTTTGAAAAGCCAAAGGGGAGTCGTGACCCGGTAAAAATAGCTGATTACGTAAGAGTGGCAGCAAGGGTAGGTGAGGGAAGAGCAGATTTCCGGTGTATTTTATGGAAGTCAGCCTATTAGATTTTATTACTTTATCTTAGTTAAAATTAACGTAAGTCAGCCTATTAGGCCCCGCCTCCAGCAGAGACTACTAGGCTGATGTCATAGGCTTAGTATAATGCACTACATAAGTAATGCAGTGTACTACCCTAGTGATCGAACGATCACATCTTCAAGTCCCCTTAAGGAGCTAAAAATAGCATTAAAAAAAGTTCAAAGTAATTGAAATAAAAAATTCAATTTTTTTTTAGAAATATACATTTATTTAATAAAAAAATACCATTTTTTTTAAACAGCATATAATAGCTATTAACATATAAATGAAAACCCAAACAATGAAAATATTTTGACATCTATCTGGTATGGTGAACGTGGCAAAAATAATTTTAAAAAGTATCCCCAAAATTGCTATTTTTATTTTGTTCAGCCCTCAAAAAACACAATAAAAAGCAATCCAAAATTCACTTGTAGTAAAAAAACAAAACCCAAAAACCAAGGTGGAATTTTTCATCTCAGCTCCAAAAAACGTAAAAAAAATTGTATAACAAAACATATGTACCCCAGAGTGTGGCCACTAAAGAATACATCTCCTCGCAGAAAAAAAAAACAAGCCCTCATACAGTTACGGCTTAGCTCTCTGTAGTTTGTAAGGTAGAAAGTGACAATGATTTGTATCTGTTAATGCCAGTAACATTAAAGGTGCCCTTTGTCTTAGAAGGGCTTTGCCTTTCACTCCCAACAATAAGCTGAACAAAAAGTTTTCTTTTGGCCGGATCTCCGTTGATCAGCTGTAAGCTATGAGGGAACCTTACTATAAAATTAATATAATTGCAGGATAAATTAAGCATTACCCAGTGCCTATGAGGCCTTAGTCAGACGGGTGTTTTTTCGCACGATTTGCGGATCGCATGACGGATGCGCATCCGCAAATCGCGTGACCGATGCCCGAAAATCGCCCGAAAATCTGCTCCTAGCCGCGTTTCATTAGAAACGGGCTGGAGCTGTCCAGCGCATTGCATTCAATGGAGCCGGCAATACAGCCGACTCCATTGAAAGCAATGCGCTGCGTGCGAGTGTGGGATGAATTGTCGGGAAGGGCTTAAATATATAAGCCCTTCCCTGCAATTCATCCAGAAAAGTGTTAAAATAAAAAATATATACATACTCACCTGCTCCCGGCAGCCGGAGTTCCGCGCGGCCGGCCTGCAGTGGGTGTGAAGGGGGTGTGAGTCAGACCTGCCCCCTGATTGGCTCAGCGCTGAGCCAATGATGGCATCATTTTTGGGTATATTTTTTTCGATTTCATTTTTACGGTGTTCAGCATGCAGAATAAATAATGTGATATCATTATTTTCTGAGTCAACACGATTCCAGCGATACCAAGTTTATACAGTTTTTTTATGTTTTGCTATTTTTGTACATTTAAAGCTTTGTTTTTTCTTAAAAGTTTGCTTTTGTGTCTCCACATTCCAAGAGCCGTATTAATTTTATTTTTCCATTGCCAGAGCCCCTGAAGGCCTTGTTTTTTGTGGGATGAACTCTAGTCTTTATTTATCTAATTTTTTGGAACATGTAAAATTTTGATCGCTTTTTATTCCATTTTTTCTAGTGGCGAGATTTAAAAATCTGTAATTCTGGCATGTTTTTTATTTTTATTTTTCACTGCATTCTCTGAGCCGTATAAATAATATGTTAAAGTAATTCTACAGGCCAGTATGACTATGCCAATACCAAATTGTGCAATATTGTTAAATGGGTGGCGCTCACTGTTCAGATGACCATAGATAATGCTGTATCAAGGGAATGATACAGTAATAGGAAGGAATGTAGATCCTGATGTGGAGATGATGTGTACCCAAATTCATGCAGGTAATGAAGGTGCTGCAGAGCGACTTGAGAAAGCTCCAGACATATAAATGGTGGAGAAAATATAAAAGAAAAAGAGAAAAATATCTCAGCGCTCAAAGATAGGGGTACCAGTTAATGAAAAGTGTAGCAGATGATATGGTAATAGACTTACTTCACGGAGGCGTCCGTGCCCAGACGCCTCCAATCCCAGTAGGTGTATAGAACAAAATCCTGCGGCAAAGGCAATCGGTCCCACGTATTTATTTACAACGATTGTAGACGCGTTTCGGCCAATAAAATCATCTGGCCTTCATCAAGTACAAAGTATAATACAAAAGACATACAAAATTTATAGCAATAAAATAAATGGGTAATTACCTCCTCATGTGGTGTGTGAAATGATGTCCCATTCTGCAGATGGTCGCGTTAATCGCGTCTGGGCGCCGCGAGATGACGCGGCGGTTTCTCTCCATGTATTATATAGGGAGGTGCCCTATTTGTAGATGGCCGTGTCAGGGTCCGCCGCGTGTTGACGCGGCGGCGTCTAACTATATTAATAGAGAGATCCCGCTGGAGTCATATGGGGGAGGGGCGTGATGGGCGTGATAACGCAGTCACGTTAGAATACGTGATCACGTGACGTAGTCACGTGAAAACGTGATAACGTGATGACGTAATGCCAGCACTCGCTGTGGGCACGTAGCGAGATAACGCTATTTGGGCCCACAGGGAGTACTACAGAGAGGTCACACGGTGCAACGCCCCCAGAGTCGGGCATGGGAAGCGCGGCAACGGGATGACGTGATACCAGCACTCGCTGTGGGCACGTAGCGCAATAGCGCTATTTAGGTCCACAGGGAGCACTGTGGGGAGGTCACATGGTGCAACGTCACTATAGGAGCCCGTGAATTCAAGGTTCCAAGAGTTACGGTTAAGTTGCTGGATGAAATTAGTGACTTCTTCAATGGTTCCATCCCAAATGAGAATGATGTCATCGATGTATCTTTTATAAAAATGGATATGGGGATCCAATAATTGATCTTCGAAGGCCCCCATGTACAAGTTAGCGTAACATGGGGCACATTTAGTCCCCATCGCGGTTCCTCTTGTTTGTATAAAAAATTGAGCACGGACGCCTCCGTGAAGTAAGTCTATTACCATATCATCTGCTACACTTTTCATTAACTGGTACCCCTATCTTTGAGCGCTGAGATATTTTTCTCTTTTTCTTCAATACCAAATTGTAACAGTTTTTTTTCTTTTTCATGACTTTTTCACACCGCTAATGCACTTTTTCAGTCACCCTGTCTCCCGGAAAAAATGCAATAAAAAGCAATCAAAAAGTCGTATGCATTCTAAATTAGTACTAACGTAAACTACAGGACATGCCGCAAAAAAATGAGCCCTTGATCAGGTACGTCGACGGAAAAATAAAAAAGTTATTGCGTGCAGAAGATGCAGCAGAAAATAATAAAAAAAAATACAATGTCTTTGAAAAAAAATACAAGTACTACAGCAAAAGATAAACTATACAAGTTTGGTATTGTAGTAATCGGACAGACCCATAGAATAAAGTTATCATGTCATTTTTGTTGCAGTTTGTGTGCCGTAGCAACAAAACGTACTGAAAAATGGTGGAATGTCATTTTTTTTTCATTTTACTCCACTTAAAATTTTGTAAAAGTTTTTCAGTACATTATATGGTACTTTAAATAGCACCATTGAAAAATACAACTCGTTCCGCCAAAAAAAGCCCTCATACAGCGACGTCGATGGATAAATAAAGGAGTTATGATTTTTTAAACAGGGGGAGGAAAAAAAGAAATGGAGAAAAAAGAAAAAAAGGGTCCGTGTCATTAAGGGGTTAAATAATGTACTAACCTGCTTCTTTGGGTCATTAAGACGCAGGGATACCACATGTGTAATTTTATGTTTAATTTTTTACAAAGTAAAGGGAGACAAGTATCTTTGTTTTTTATTTTTTTAATAATTTTTTAAACTTTTTTTTTGTCCCTTTAGGGCAGGGGTCCCCAACCACCAGTCCGCAGACCGGGGCCGGGCCGTTAGGTGTCTAGCGCCGGTCCGCGGCACCACCGGGAACTTTTGTTCTAAACACAAGGCCCACGGGCCGAATCCGACCCGCTGCCTTGTGTTATGTGGCCCGCGGCGTGCCGACGCCGCTCACCACTTTAGCGATTAGCAGCGGGGGTGCCGCAGCTCCCCGCTGGTAATCGCGTTGATCCCGGCGCACACTGTGCAGCCAGGATCCTCCTCCCCAAGTCCCCTGCTCATTAGTTCCGCAGGGGAGGACTCGGGGAGGAAGCGTGCCGGGCTGCACACTGACATCAGGGCAAGCAGAGAGAGAGTGACGCTGACAGCAGGGAGGCGGTAAGTATATGGGTTGGGGGGGTGCTTATTACTGAGGGGGCTGTTTATTTCTGGGGGGGCTGCTTACTACTGAGGGGGCTGCTTATTACTGGGGGGCTGCTTATTACTGGGGGTCTGCTTACAACTGGGGGTCTGCTTATTACTGGGGGGGATGCTTACAACTGGGGGGGCTTCTTACTACTGGGGGGCTGTTTACAACTGGGGGGCTGCTTACTACTGGGGGGCTGCTTACTACTGGGGGGCTGCTTATTACTGGGGGGGCTGCTAATTACTGGAGGGTCTGCCTATTACTGAGGGCGGGGCTGCCTATTACTGGGGGGGGGCTGCTTATTACTGGGGGTGGGGGCTACTTATTACAGGGGGAGGGGCTGCTAATTACTGTGGGGGGCTGGTTATTACTAGGGGGGGGAGGCTGCTTATTTCGGGGGGGGTGGGGCTGCTTATTACTGGGGAGGGCTGTCTATTACTGGGGGGGAGATAAATTATTTGCTGCCCTATGTGCGTGCTGAGGGGAGATAAATCATATGCTGCCCTATGTGTGTGCTGGGGGGGGAGATAAATCATATGCTGCCCTATGTGTGTGCTGGGGGGGGGGGGAGATAAATCATATGCTGCCCTATGTGTGCGCTGGGGGGGGAGATAAATCATATGCTGCCCTATGTGTGTGCTGGGGGTGGAGATAAATTATATGCTGCCCTATGTGTGTGCTGGGGGGAGGTAAATTATATGCTGCCCTATGTGTGTGCTGGGGGGGAGATAATTTATATGCTGCCCTATGTGTGTGCTGGGGGGGGGGGGATAAATTATATGCTGCCTTATGTGTGTGGGGCAGGGGGGGAATAGATTATATACTGCCCTATGTGTGTGCTGGGGGGGAGATAAATTATATGCTGCCCTATGTGTGTGCTGGGGGGCACGGGGGGTAAATAGATTATATACTGCCCTATGTGTGTGCTGGGGGGGATAAATTATATGCTGCCCTATGTGTGTGCTGGGGGGCACAGGGGGGGGGGGAATAGATTATATACTGCCCCATGTGTGTGCTGCCAGGCGGGGGGGGGGGGGATATATTATACTGCTCTATGTGTGTACTGCCAGGACGTTCTAAATGTCATAATTAAATAAGTATGCACTAAACTCCAACCCCCTTTATAACCCTGCCCCATATAACCAAAGCCCCGCCCATGTCCCGCCCAACCCTGCCGGGCCTTGTAAAAATGTTCTTGCTTGAAGCCGGTCCCTGGTGCCAAAAAGGTTGGGAACCACTGCTTTAGGGGACTTCCACAGAGACCCATCAGGACCCCCTGATCACATTCTGGGGGTCAGATGGTGACAGCCCTTTACATGCTGCAGTCACATAGACTGCAGCATGTAAAGGCTGAACACAGCAGAGATCGGCTTGATAAAGACCCGAGCACAGGGTCGATACGTGGCTGCTTGCTTCCTCATGGTTATTCAATAAAGAAGAGGATTTTAATGAATGCTGCCTGGTTCTTCCTTTCTACATTGCTGACCAACGGTGGACCCAGGGAGTCGGGACCCTAACTGGGCTATTGCATAGTGCCTTGCACCAGCGGTGTGGCTGAATCTTTGGAGTGCTGCTGTGTTTCTTTTTTCTTCTTACAGCAGAGATTGGAGGTTTCCTCTGATCTCTGCTGTAAGAACTGGTGCCTGGCTGTCCTCTGACAGCCAAGCACCAGCTCTCCCTGCCACAGAGACCATCGGCTTGCTTCTGACAAACTAGTGCAGGAGTTTGAAATTTAAAGCTGGAAATTGACGGCAGATCGGCAATATCTCCCAGCTTCTTATTTCAAAATCTTATACTGCTCTGTGTGGGTCTGTGCAGGCAGAGCACAATGCCACAGCTTGTGGCATTGTGCTCTGCAGCTCCCATAGCGATACATAGCCCGGAAATCTTCCTGGCTATATCGCTATGGGCAGTGGAGCTCGTCCCGGAAGATTTCCGGGCGTGCCACTCAGAGGGTTAATGTGATTTTAAATACATATTAAGATCAGATACTTATGACTAATAAACTATCACTTTGTAAAATTGTAATTTGGCTACTAAATTTTGAAATTAAAAAAAAACATCACACGGTCCTAAGAGTGCCCCACAATAGAGGAAAAAAAACAGGTCAATGACGTCTTTTCAGTGAAATTTACGCTTACATGGGGAAGTTGTTCTGTCCAGGCATTACTCTACATAAGGCATCTAAGTAAAACTGGCTGTTGCACCACCTTGTAGCATCCATGAATAAGCACTGGAGGGGAATGCAACATTAAACTCTCACCGTCACACACAGAAAGAGCCAACATAAAGGAATGGCTAATCTTCTCTGTAGAATATTGTTTCTTGCATGAGCTCTAAACTTGGTTCCAACCGGGTGATCAAACACCAGCAGATTTTAGTATGTATTAGAATTTTCTCTCTTGCCATGTAAAACAATCAAGTTATTATTTATATTCTGTATCTAGTGTTCTAGTGAATGCTGCTTGACAATGAACCTACACCTCATTAAATATGGGACATCATGTACTGACACCCAACAAGATTTATCATTCCCTCTCATTGCAGTTTTCTGGCTGTATTCTGCATCTTATGTTTTCACTTGTGCAATAATGTCAGTCTCTCCTTTGAATTGTTAGTGCCATTAATACTGTTTAAGCTTTCTCTTGATAATAGCTATTTAGCTGGAATATTAATGCAGGCTAGAATAATTATTAATAGCGAGCAGCAGGGTATGAAGCCTTGCTCATAACAGACAATCCTGCTCCTGTAGGTTAATCCAAGCTCCGGAGAGGATTGTTGTCTTTCCAGGCTTGTGTTCCTATTGACTTTCCATTCATCAAATGTATCAAGAGTAGACTGTTTCATTATGCAACATTAACAGTACAAAAGCACCATGTCCTTAGAGGGACTCTATCATTTATTCTGTAAGCAAAAATTAAATGCAAATAGCATGAGCCTTCAAAGGACATTACTCTGTTTACCTTGATTCTTCCTGGGCAGGTTTTTGTGTATCTGTGTGTACAGTAGGGTCATTACTAGAGATGAGCGAACACCAAAATGTTCGGGTGTTCGTTATTCGTAACGAACTTCCCGTGATGCTCGAGGGTTCGTTTCGAACAACGAACCCCATTGAAGTCAATGGGCGACCGGAACATTTTTGTATTTCGCCGATGCTCGCTAAGGTTTTCATGTGTGAAAATCTGGGCAATTCAGGAAAGTGATGGGAATGACACAGTGACGGATAGGGCAGGCGAGGGGCTACATGTTGGGCTGCATCCTAAGTTCACAGGTCCCACTATTAAGCCACAATAGCGGCAAGAGTGGGCCCCCCCCCCTCCCAACAACTTTTACTTCTGAAAAGCGCTCATTAGCATGGCATACCTTTGCTAAGCACCACACTACCTCCAACAAAGCACAATCACTGCCTGCATGACACTCCACTGCCACTTCTCCTGAGTTACATGCTGCCCAACCGCACCCCCTCCCCCCCACAGCGCACACCAAACTGTCCCTGCGCAGCCTTCAGCTGCCCTCATGCCACACCACCCTCACGTCTATTTAGAAGTGCGTCTGCCACGACGAGGGACCGCAGGCACACACTGCACAGGGTTGGCACGGCTAGGTAGCGACCCTCTTTAATAGGGGCGGGGCGATAGCCCACAATGCTGTACAGAAGCAATGAGAAATACAATCCTGTGCCACCGCCATCAGGAGCTGCACACGTGGGCATAGCAATGGGGAACCTATGTGCCACACACTATTCATTCTGTCAAGGTGTCTGCATGCCCCAGTCAGACTGGTTATATGCACCTTAACAGTAACCGCGTTGGTGGTAATGTGGTGGTGACTGCGGACCTAGTACCACGGTTGTATTTTGTTGGTTTTCGGAATGTGGCCAGGATTAAGTGGGCCGTGGCGGGGGGATGGTGGGGGGGCTCTCTAGTAGTGTCGGTAAAGGTGAAATTCTTGGACTGCCGCCAGACGAACCAATGCAAAGGCATTTGCCAACAATGTTTTCCCTGTTGGAGGAGGAGGGGGATGTTTTTGAGGCACTACGTGTCCTCTCCACGTGTCCGTGGTTATATGCACCTTAACAGTAACCGCGTTGGTGGTAATGTGGTGGTGACTGCGGACCTAGTACCACGGTTGTATTTTGTTGGTTTTCGGAATGTGGCCAGGATTAAGTGGGCCGTGGCGGGGGGATGGTGGGGGGGCTCTCTAGTAGTGTCGGTAAAGGTGAAATTCTTGGACTGCCGCCAGACGAACCAATGCAAAGGCATTTGCCAACAATGTTTTCCCTGTTGGAGGAGGAGGGGGATGTTTTTGAGGCACTACGTGTCCTCTCCACGTGTCCGTTCCATGTAAGCAATAGTAGCACTCAAGACAGGCCCCAGTAACAATTCTGAAGCAGCAGTATAGCGGGAGCGCAGTCTTCGTTCCATGTAAGCAATAGTAGCACTCAAGACAGGCCCCAGTAACAATTCTGAAGCAGCAGTATAGCGGGAGCGCAGTCTTCGTTCCATGTAAGCAATAGTAGCACTCAAGACAGGCCCCAGTAACAATTCTGAAGCAGCAGTATAGCGGGAGCGCAGTCTTCGTTCCATGTAAGCAATAGTAGCACTCAAGACAGGCCCCAGTAACAATTCTGAAGCAGCAGTATAGCGGGAGCGCAGTCTTCGTTCCATGTAAGCAATAGTAGCACTCAAGACAGGCCCCAGTAACAATTCTGAAGCAGCAGTATAGCGGGAGCGCAGTCTTCGTTCCATTTCAGTAGCCTTAGTATAGCCAAGGCACAAGTGACATTTATGTAGCTAAACTGTAGGCCAACCCCACACACCTTTCTGTACCATGAGTGCAGGCGAAGAACATAGAAATTACTATGATTACACTGTAGGTGAGGGCCCCAAAAAATTGGTGTACCAACAGTACTAATGTACCTCAGTAAAAATTGGCCATGCCCAACCAAGATGGCAGGTGAATCGCTTTGGTTAATGTGGCTTAAGTGGTAACTAGGCCTGGAGGCAGCCCAGTGTAACGAAAAATTGGTTCAAGTTAAAGTTCCAACGCTTTTAAGCTAATTGAAACTTATAAAAATTGTTCTGAAAAATTATTTGAGTGAGCCTTGTGGCCCTAAGAAAAATTGCCCGTTCAGCGTGATTACGTGAGGTTTCAGGAGGAGGAGCAGGAGGAGGAGGAGGAGGAATATTAGACACAGATTGATGAAGCAGAAATGTCCCCGTTTTGGATGGTGAGAGAGAACGTAGCTTCCATCCGCGGGTGCAGCCTACGTATTGCTTACGTATCGCTGCTGTCCGCTGGTGGAGAACAGAAGTCTGGGGAAATCCAGCCTTTGTTCATCTTGATGAGTGTTAGCCTGTCGGCACTGTCGGTTGACAAGCGGCTACGCTTATCGGTGATGATTCCCCCAGCCGCACTAAACACCCTCTCCGACAAGACGCTAGCCGCAGGACAAGCAAGCACCTCAAGGGCATACAGGGCTAGTTCAGGCCACGTGTCCAGCTTCGACACCCAGTAGTTGTAGGGGGCAGAGGCGTCACCAAGGATGGTCGTGCGATCCGCTACGTACTCCCTCACCATCCTTTTGCAGTGCTCCCGCCGACTCAGCCGTGACTGGGGAGCGGTGACACAGTCTTGGTGGGGAGCCATAAAGCTGGCCAGGCCCTTAAAGACTGTTGCACTGCCTGGGATGTACATGCTGCTCGATCTACGCACATCCCCTGCAACATGGCCCTCGGAACTGCGCCTTCTGCCACTAGCGCTGTCGGCTGGGAATTTTACCATCAGCTTGTCCGCAAGGGTCCTGTGGTATAGCAACACTCTCGAACCCCTTTCCTCTTCGGGAATCAGAGTGGGCAGGTTCTCCTTATACCGTGGATCGAGCAGTGTGTACACCCAGTAATCCGTAGTGGCCAGAATGCGTGCAACGCGAGGGTCACGAGAAAGGCATCCTAACATGAAGTCAGCCATGTGTGCCAGGGTACCTGTACGCAACACATGGCTGTCTTCACTAGGAAGATCACTTTCAGGATCCTCCTCCTCCTCCTCCTCCTCCTCCTCAGGCCATACACGCTGAAAGGATGACAGGCAATCAGCCGGTGTACCGTCAGCAGCGGGCCAAGCTGTCTCTTCCCCCTCCTCCTCATCCTCCTCATGCTCCTCCTCCTCCTCCTGTACGCGCTGAGAAATAGACAGGAGGGTGCCCTGACTATCCAGCGGCATACTGTCTTCCCCCGCCCCCGTTTCCGAGCGCAAAGCAGCTGCCTTTATGGTTTGCAGGGAATTTCTCAAGATGCATAGCAGAGGAATGGTGACGCTAATGATTGTAGCATCGCCGCTCACCACCTGGGTAGACTCCTCAAAATTACCAAGGACATGGCAGATGTCTGCCAACCAGGCCCACTCTTCTGAAAGGAATTGAGGAGGCTGACTCCCACTGCGCCGCCCATGTTGGAGTTGGTATTCGACTATAGCTCTACGCTGTTCATAGAGCCTGGCCAACATGTGGAGCGTAGAGTTCCACCGTGTGGGCACGTCGCACAGCAGTCGGTGCACTGGCAGCTTAAAGTGATGTTGCAGGGTGCGCAGGGTGGCAGCGTCCGTGTGGGACTTGCGGAAATGTGCGCAGAGCCGGCGCGCCTTTACGAGCAGGTCTGACAAGCGTGGGTAGCTTTTCAGAAAGCGCTGAACCACCAAATTAAAGACGTGGGCCAGGCATGGCACGTGCGTGAGGCTGCCGAGCTGCAGAGCCGCCACCAGGTTACGGCCGTTGTCACACACGACCATGCCCGGTTGGAGGCTCAGCGGCGCAAGCCAGCGGTCGGTCTGCTGTGTCAGACCCTGCAGCAGTTCGTGGGCCGTGTGCCTCTTATCGCCTAAGCTGAGTAGTTTCAGCACGGCCTGCTGACGCTTGCCCACCGCTGTGCTGCCACACCGCGCGACACCGACTGCTGGCGACATGCTGCTGCTAACACATCTTGATTGTGAGACAGAGGAGGAGGAGGAGGAGGAGGGTGCTTTAGTGGAGGAAGCATAGACCTCCGCAGATACCAGCACCGAGCTGGGGCCCGCAATTCTGGGGGTGGGTAGGACGTGAGCGGTCCCAGGCTCTGACTCTGTCCCAGCCTCCACTAAATTCACCCAATGTGCCGTCAGGGAGATGTAGTGGCCCTGCCCGCCTGTGCTTGTCCACGTGTCCGTAGTTAAGTGGACCGTGGCAGTAACCGCGTTGGTGAGGGCGCGCACAATGTTGCGGGAGACGTGGTCGTGCAGGGCTGGGACGGCACATCGGGAAAAGTAGTGGCGACTGGGAACTGAGTAGCGCGGGGCCGCCGCCTCCATGATACTTTTGAAGGACTCCGTTTCCACAACCCTATACGGCAGCATCTCAAGGCTGATGAATTTTGCGATGCGGACGGTTAACGTTTGAGCGTGCGGGTGCGTGGCGGCGTACTTGCGCTTGCGCTCGAACACTTGCGCAAGCGACGGCTGAACGGTGCGCTGAACTACACTGCTGGATGGGGCCGAGGACAGCGGAGATGAGGGTGTGGGTGCAGGCCATGAGGCGGTAGTGCCTGTGTCCTGAGAGGGGGGTTGCATCTCAGTGGCAGGTTGGGGCACAGGGGGAGAGGCAGGGGTGCAAACCGGAGGCGGTGAACGGCCTTCGTCCCACCTTGTGGGGTGCTTGGCCATCATATGTCTGCGCATGCTGGTGGTGGTGAGGCTGTTGGTGTTGGCTCCCCGGCTGAGCTTTGCGCGACAAAGGTTGCACACCACTGTTCGTCGGTCGTCAGGCGTCTCTGTGAAAAACTGCCAGACCTTAGAGCACCTCGGCCTCCGCAGGGTGGCATGGCGCGAGGGGGCGCTTTGGGAAACACTTGGTGGATTATTCGGTCTGGCCCTGCCTCTACCCCTGGCCACTGCACTGCCTCTTGCAACCTGCCCTGCTGATGCCCTTGACTCCCCCTCTGAAGACCTGTCCTCCTGAGTAAGCGTTGCACACCAGGTGGGGTCAGTCACCTCATCGTCCTGCTGCTCTTCCTCCGAATCCTCTGTGCGCTGCTCCCTGGGACTTACTGCCCTTACTACTACCTCACTGCAAGACAACTGTGTCTGATCGTCATCGTCCTCCTCACCCACAGAAAGTTGTTGAGACAGTTGGCGGAAGTCCCCAGCCTCTTCCCCCGGACCCCGGGAACTTTCGAATGGTTGGGCATCAGTGACGATAAACTCCTCTGGTGGGAGAGGAACCGCTGCTGCCCAATCTAAGCAGGGGCCCGAGAACAGTTCCTGGGAGTGCTCCCGCTCCTGAGCAGGTGTTATTGTAGTGGAGTGAGGAGGCTGGGAGGAAGGAGGAGCAGCAGACAGAGGATTCGGATTGGCAGCAGTGGACGGCGCAGAACTGCGGGTAGACGATAGGTTGCTCGAAGCACTTTCTGCCATCCAGGACAGGACCTGCTCACACTGCTCATTTTCTAATAACCGTCTCCCGCGTGGACCCATTAATTGGGCGATGAATGTGGGGACGCCAGAAACGTGCCTCTCTCCTAATCGCGCAGCAGTCGGCTGCGACACACCTGGATCAGGAGCTTGGCCTGTGCCCACACCCTGACTTGGCCCTCCGCGTCCTCGGCCACGTCCACGTCCACGTCCTCTAGGCTTACCCCTACCCCTCAGCATGCTGTATTACCAGTGATTAGATTTCCCAGGCAGGAAATAAATTGGCGCAAGACTGCAGGCCAAATATAATTTTTGCCCTTTTTGGAAAACGAAAGGCCCCACTGCCTCTAGTGAATGAATTATCTAAGTTTAATAACTGTGCTGTGTCCCTGCTTATGTGTCACAGAACGTGAGGGTAGCAGAGTTATTAACTGTGGCAGAGCATGTATTTTTTTTCCCAATTAAGGAAAGCAAATGGCGAACCCAGCAGTAAAGCGTAGCTGGCTGCGTATGATTTAGCAATGTTTTTCACGCAGCTCACACGTCTCCACAGGCGTAAGGACGGACACAGGCTGGACAAATAGATTTGTTTTCAGTTTTTTCCCACCAACAGGCAGCACTGCGTATATTCAATGAACCTGCGAAGTTTAATAACTGCGCTGTGTCCCTGCTTATGTGTCACAGAACGTGAGGGTAGCAGAGTTATTATAACTCTTGGAGAGCAGGTATTTTTTTTCCCAATTAAGGAAAGCAAATGGCGAACCCAGCAGTAAAGCGTAGCTGGCTGCGTATGATTTAGCAATGTTTTTCACGCAGCTCACACGTCTCCACAGGCGTAAGGACGGACACAGGCTGGACAAATAGATTTGTTTTCAGTTTTTTCCCACCAACAGGCAGCACTGCGTATATTCAATGAACCTGCGAAGTTTAATAACTGCGCTGTGTCCCTGCTTATGTGTCACAGAACGTGAGGGTAGCAGAGTTATTATAACTCTTGGAGAGCAGGTATTTTTTTTCCCAATTAAGGAAAGCAAATGGCGAACCCAGCAGTAAAGCGTAGCTGGCTGCGTATGATTTAGCAATGTTTTTCACGCAGCTCACACGTCTCCACAGGCGTAAGGACGGACACAGGCTGGACAAATAGATTTCTTTTCAGTTTTTTCCCACCAACAGGCAGCACTGCGTATATTCAATGAACCTGCGAAGTTTAATAACTGCGCTGTGTCCCTGCTTATGTGTCACAGAACGTGAGGGTAGCAGAGTTATTATAACTCTTGGAGAGCAGGTATTTTTTTTCCCAATTAAGGAAAGCAAATGGCGAACCCAGCAGTAAAGCGTAGCTGGCTGCGTATGATTTAGCAATGTTTTTCACGCAGCTCACACGTCTCCACAGGCGTAAGGACGGACACAGGCTGGACAAATAGATTTCTTTTCAGTTTTTTCCCACCAACAGGCAGCACTGCGTATATTCAATGAACCTGCGAAGTTTAATAACTGCGCTGTGTCCCTGCTTATGTGTCACAGAACGTGAGGGTAGCAGAGTTATTATAACTCTTGGAGAGCAGGTATTTTTTTTCCCAATTAAGGAAAGCAAATGGCGAACCCAGCAGTAAAGCGTAGCTGGCTGCGTATGATTTAGCAATGTTTTTCACGCAGCTCACACGTCTACACAGGCGTAAGGACGGACACAGGCTGGACAAATAGATTTCTTTTCAGTTTTTTCCCACCAACAGGCAGCACTGCGTATATTCAATGAACCTGCGAAGTTTAATAACTGCGCTGTGTCCCTGCTTATGTGTCACAGAACGTGAGGGTAGCAGAGTTATTATAACTCTTGGAGAGCAGGTATTTTTTTTCCCAATTAAGGAAAGCAAATGGCGAACCCAGCAGTAAAGCGTAGCTGGCTGCGTATGATTTAGCAATGTTTTTCGCGCAGCTCACACGTCTACACAGGCGTAAGGACGGACACAGGCTGGACAAATAGATTTCTTTTCAGTTTTTTCCCACCAACAGGCAGCACTGCGTATATTCTATGAATAATAACTGTGTTGTGGCCCTGCCTATACAATTCTTTCCCTGCAGTATCAATGGAGGGTGCAATGCTCTGCAGAGGCGATTTTGAGAAGCCCAAAAAAAATGCAGCACAGCCAACAGCAGCCTGGACAGTACTGCACACGGATAAATATGGCCCTAGAAAGGACCGTTGAGGTTCTTGAAGGCTACACTCACTCCTAACACTCTCCCTGCCTATGCAGCACTTCTGTCCCTAATGCCAGGTGCAACGGTCTGCAGAGGCGATTTTGAGAAAGAAAAAAAAATCCCACTGCTAACAGCAGCCAACACACAGCTATCAGTGGCCCTAATAAGGACCTTTGGGGGGTCTTGAAGCCTACACTAACTACCAATTCTTTCCCTACAGCAGCTCCGGTATAAACAGCACTGTCCCTCATCTAACTCACACCGCATCTGAGGCGAGCCGCGGGAGGGGCCGACTTTTATATTAGGCGAACACCTGATCTCGCCAGCCACTCACAGCAGGGGGGTGGTATAGGGCTTAAACGTTGCAGGGGGAAGTTGTAATGCCTTCCCTGTCTTTCAATTGGCCAGAAAAGCGCGCTAACGTCTCAGGGAAGGAAGTGAAAGTAACCAGAACACCGCATGGTGTTCGTCACGAATAACGAACATCCCGAACACCCTAATATTCGCACGAATATCAAGCTCGGACGAACGCGTTCGCTCATCTCTAGTCATTACATATAATCTACAGTACTAATAAAGGTGAAGCTCATTTCATACACAACAGAACATTGTGCATCCTACCTGCATCTGTTTGTAACCTTTAATCATCCACACAGGTGGTTATCAGAGAATTTTGTTTTACAAAAAATAGTTTAGAAAAAAAACACCATGAAAAACCTTTGATTGTGGCTGAACAAATTCATTCTGCAGAGAAGAATGCATGTGGAAGTCTGATATCCAGTAATTGGAGGTATTCAGTTGTTGCTGCTAAAGGTAACACAACCACTTATTAGCTTTAGGATAGAAATTACATATTCACATCCTATAAAGAGCTGTCCAGTTAGAATGAGACTGCATAAATGACCTGAAAGCACATCCTAAGTTAGGCCATCTGCACACGGGCGGGTCAGATTCCACATGCGGAATCCCGCAGCGGAATCCAACCCTATGCCCGGCCGGTGACCCTCGTGTACCTGTCTAGCATCTTCTATTCTGCTCTGCGAGTGTGCTACCCAGCGCACCAGCGCACATGCGCAGTTCTAGGTGATGATGGGGATCCCACAACCTTTCGGCAATGGTGATTGCGGAAGACCCACGGGACAGACGGCTTCTATTGACTGCAATGGAAGTCGGTCATGCGGAGGTTGCACAAAATCGCTTTCCACTTGTGGACATGAAATTGGGTATTGGCATTGCATGCTATGAGCGGTATTTGCTGTGAAATCCGGAGGCAGACGCCCGCTCCAGCCTTAATAATTTGGACTCATTGAATCAGCCAGACAGGAAAGATGCTCTTTGTCTGAAACACTAGTTCCACTTTCACACGTAAAGGTGACATTGGCTTCTAAGGGGGTTAGTGATGAGGGGCACACTGATGAGGGCCAATCACCCCAAAACATCGGTCTCTGCATGGTTACTCTGGCTTTGGCTCACAATTCTCAATCATTGTTGCAAGGCTTGTTTAAAAAGTCTAACATTGACTTGCAGGAATGCTGCCTTCCAACAAGTGGTGCTGCAGAGGTATTGTTCCATCTTTCCATTTGTATTAGTCAACTATTCACAGTCCATTGATACATTGATGGGTGATTGGGTGATAGTCCATATAAGTTTCCATTCTCTAACAAGGTATTTGGGGAGAGGCCAAGTATCAGGACCTACTGATATCAAATTACTATTGGCAGCCTCTTTAATCAGAAAGGGGTTGACAAGACTGGACAGCAAAAGTTCCCTAACATTAAGATAGTTGCCTATTAGAGATGAGCGAGTATACTCGCTAAAGGCAATTGCTCGAGCGAGCATTGCCTTTAGCGAGTACCTGCCCGCTCGAGATGAAAGGTTCGGGTGCCGGCGGCAGGCAGGGAGCTGCGGGGGAGAGCGGAGCGGAATGGAGGGGAGATCTCTCTCTCCCTCTTTCCCCCCCCCCCCCGCTCCCTCCTGCTGACAGCCGCTACTCACCGCTCCCCCGCTCCGGCACCCGAACCTATCATCTCGAGCGGGCAGGTACTCGATAAAGGCAATGCTCGCTCGAGCAATTGCCTTTACCGAGTATACTCGCTCATCTCTATTGCCTATTAAAAAAGAAAAGGCTAAAGGGGGGAGTTATATAAAATAATAAGTGCTGATGTACGTAACAGTTAAATTCTTCATAGCTCCAGCAGCGCTTGTTTCTAGTATCTGTAGGCCACTGCTATGATGCTACACTAACAACATACTGTATGTCAGCTGCAGCAAATCACTGGCCATAGCTGAGTACAGCAAGACATCACTGAAGCCAATGATGGACTGCAGCAGTCACATGTTGTAGACGTGATATTATCACTGTGGCATATTCACTCCGGGCTTTCTGCATGAGAAAACCTGCTGTAAGTACCAACCAAATCAACAATGGCCAGATCTGCACCAAAATGGCGTGGATTTTGCTGTGTTTTAATTTGCATTTCTGTTGCAGATTGAACCCTTGTATTTTGAATTTTTTTTAAAACACTGCAGATTCATTATGGAAAATGTCCGCACCATGTGAATGATATTTTTCAAATCCCTTCAACATGAATTATATTGTGAATGATGCAGAATTTACACAGCGATTCCACCAGCAGAATTTCTGCAGCATTTCCGGTCTGTGTGAAGTTGACCTTTAAGCCATTAGTCAGTTATATGCTTGAGGCCACGTCTACATGAGGCAGAATTTCTGCTGTGGAAATTCCACCATGGATTTTGCCGTGATTCCACCAACAAATCCACAATATATTCTGTATGTGTTGCTTTTTGTCACAGATTTTGCAAATCTTGCATAATTGTGCTATCTGACTTGTGCCCGAATTGTGGGGCAAAAAATTGCAATTTTGCTGAAGGTGTGAAATCTGCAACTTTTTATTGGTTTGCACAAACTCCCAGCATTATTTCAAAAAGTGGTTGGGACCTAGCGTAAGAGGCTTGACTATGCGCAGCTCCTCAGATTTGCTAGAATTCAGAATCTGATACAAATTATTCCTGAAACTTTCTCCAGCTCGCAGCTGACATGGATTTCCGTCTGGCATGACTCTTATGACTCGTAATACATTTGTTGCACTTAAGCTGGAAAATGCTTTATTTAGAATGGCGTATGAAATGCTAATCTCAGTAAATATGCGCCTGTGTTCTATGTGGCATTTCTTTTTTTTTCTAGATCTGCTGCATCCCGATGTTAGCTTTATGTAAACTGCGCAGTTTATTCAATCCACCAATAGTCACATTAAAATTAAATTAAAAAATTAAAATAGTCACATGGAAAATTCCTCTTGAAATTGTCACTTTTTTATTATAAATTTTTAATTTATATCTCATGTAAATATATTTGATGCAGGGCTCAGTCACCTTAAGTGCATTTTAACCCCTTAGTAACAAAACTATTTCTAGCCTTGAGAACCAGTAAATCGTATCCCCTTTTGTGTCCTAGCGATCATAACTTTTTATTTTTTCTCATCAATGTCACTGTATGAGACCATGTATTTTGCAGGACAAGTTCTAGTTTCTATAAGAACCAATTTCAAGTACATATAATGTACTGATAAAATTGTATTACTTTTTTTTCTGGCTGGGGATAATGGAAAAAAGCTATTTTTTGTGATCTATTTTTTATGCCACTTACACTGTGATATAAATATTATGTTAGCTTTATTCTACAGTTATGACAACACTAAATTTTTGAGGTTTAGTTATGTATTTCCACTTTTGTGCAATATAAACACTTTTTATTTTTTTAGAAAAACACTTTTTGTGTGGCGCCGCATTCCAGGACCAGAGCATATTTCAGTCGACAAAGCTGTATCAGGCCCGTTGTGTGGGACAACTTGTAGTTTTTATTGCTACCATTTAGAGGTACATACAATTTTTAAAATTATTTTTTATTTCTATTTAGGGGAAGCAAGATGATCATAAAAAGTTTATTTTTAATATTTTATTATTTTTATGGGATTTTCTGTGCTTGAAAAAGATGTAATATTTCGTAGTATGGGTTGTTATGGATGTGGCAATATGAATTTTATGTAGGGTTTTTTTTGTTTCATGTTTTCATTATTTAAAGCCTTGTGTAAGGGGAAAAAAGATTTTACATTTTTTTGTAAAAATGTTTAGATGCCACGGACAGCAATGCCTGCAGCATCTGCAGGGTTGAATGGTATAGAGCAGTGATTAGATGAGCAAGTCCCCATCATTTCAAAGTAAATATAAATAGCCGTAAGCCAGCTCATCCAGTCCCAGATAAATTCCCAATATATTCCAGCTGGATGCAATCTTGAAGGATGCGCAGAAGCTCTAGTGAACAGCTAGGAGAGGAACACTTCCAAAACAGGCTTGTAAGGTCCAGCAACAACTTGATGAATAAAAGTTTTACTTCATTGTGGCATCTTTAAACAGTCGAAAAGGGAATCAAATCCCACCAAAGGCATACCGGTAGCCCTGAATTGGAACTACAGCCGGATTGTTCTAAACTGTAATTTCCTTTTCCTATAGAACAAACAGAGCTCATTCAAAATTGATGGGGGGAGAGGGTTTAAAGGTGGCTAATCCATTCCGCAGTCATCTCTATTTCCTCATAGATTGTAAGCTCTTGTGAGCAGGGCTTTCACTCTGATAGTTCAAAGAGTTTATTCATTTAAGGCTGGTATTAGGTGCACTGTTCAGACACAGTTCCCTGCCACTGCCTCTCCCTGTTCCCTGAGCTTATACTATTCTCTTCCAGCACTCCTGGGGTTAATTGCTTCTGGGTCTCCTGCTCAGCTGATGTACCTTTCCTAATCACCGCCCTATATAGCAGAACTGGGCCTTCCAGACAGTGCTTCAGTGTTGTTGTGAGTTTGCTCTCTCTGACATCCTGCTTAACTCCTGTTTCAGCATTTGTTCTGTTGCTATCCAGCATCCGTCTGTTAGTTGTCTTTCCATCTTTGCACCCTTTCTGTAAGTTGTCTCTTCACCTGTTCCTGTTTTATCCTTGTAGGTCGGTCCGTCTCTCTATTTCTTACCACTCCCAGTCCTGGTTCGTCTTTTGTATATAAGTGTCCTACCTGTAAGGGTCAGCTAGCGCCTAGAGGAGGACCACGGGGTTGTCACATTTTAAAAGAAACAAGTGCCTATCTTTAGCGGGGAAGCTCTTTCCACAGCGTTTTCACAACTCAAATCCTACTTCCGCATCAAAAGGGGTCTCCATCTTATTTCACAAATCTGTTACCTTTAGTTGTGAGGCACAAAACACTGATGAAGAGGGGAGGGTCCTTTTGCTAAGGGGCTTGCTTAATAATACCAAAATAACCATCGCAAACCTTTATATGCCCAACTTGGACCAAGTCTCTTGGTTAGTAAAACAGCTAGATGTTCTCAAACAGTTTGCTATAGGTCATATTCTACTGGGAGGGGATCTAAATGTAACAGTACACCCTTTACTTGACTCTTCAGTGGGTCGCTCACAGGTCTTACAGGGGAAACTAAAGAAGCTGGGTCGTTGTCTCCAGGAACTGGGAGTAGTGGACGCGTGGCGTTATTTACATCCCTCGACAAAGGATTTTATTTTTTTCTTCCATGTCCATTCCTCCTTTCAGAGGTTGAATTATCTTTTTGTCTCCAGTGGCCTCCTGACTGACTTAAAGAACGTGAGTATCGCTACTATGACTGTCTCAGACCATGCCTCGTTACATATAGATATCCACCCAATTCGGGAAGTCCCACAGGAATGAAGATGGCATCTCAATGACTCCTTATTAGACTCAGTTGAAGAAAGAGATTGAATGACTGAATTGATTAAGGAATTCTTCCACATAAACTCAACGAAGGGCCTGGAGTTCCCCTTCATGTGGGAGGCTCATAAAACATTTGTTAGAGGCTTGTTGCTCTCCATTGGTTCCAGAGTTAGGAAGCAGCAACAAAGTGAGATTGATGACAGGTTATCCCAAATAGCTAAACTAGAGCAGGTAGTGAAACTCTCTCAGATGAGGGACAATTTAGCAGAGTTGACAATCCTGAGACATAACCTTCGCCGCTGCCTTGAATCTAAATTTAATAAGAAACATCTATTCCTTAAAGGGGTTGTCCCGAGGCAGCAAGTGGGTCTATACACTTCTGCATGGCCATAATAATGCACTTTGTAATGTACATTGTGCATTAATTATGAGCCATACAGAAGTTATAAAAAGTTTTATACTTACCTGCTCCGTTGCTAGCATCCTCGTCTCCATGGAGCCGACTAATTTTTGGCCTCCGATGGCCAAATTAGCCGCGCTTGCGCAGTCCGGGTCTTCAGCAGTCTTCTATGGAGCCGCTCGTGCCAGAGAGCGGCTCCGTGTAGCTCCGCCCCGTCACGTGCCGATTCCAGCCAATCAGGAGGCTGGAATCGGCAGTGGACCGCACAGAAGAGCTGCGGTCCACGAAGGTAGAAGATCCCGGCGGCCATCTTCAGCAGGTGAGTATGAAGACGCCGGACCGCCGGGATTCAGGTAAGCGCTGTGCGGGTGGTTTTTTTAACCCCTGCATCGGGGTTGTCTCGCGCCGAACGGGGGGGGGGGTTAAAAAAAAAAAAAACCCGTTTCGGCGCGGGACATCTCCTTTAAGCACGCAGTGTATGCCCATGGCAATCGGGGGAGCAGATTTATATCTGCTTTTCTTAAAAAAGCCCACACTAAAACTTTATTAAATCGATTAAAACACAATCAGGCAAATCTGTTTCCTGGACCCCAATTGATATCTAAAGAGTTCCAACAATTTAATTCACAACTTTATAACCTTAGGGATCAAGGTGAGCCCTTGGACTTAAAAAAATAAAGGAGAATGTGGAATACTTCTTAAGCTCCTTACACATTCCCAAACTGGGAGATGAAGTTGCTTCTGCCTTACTAAGCCCAGCTTCGACTCTATAGGTGGAAGGTATTCAAAATCCCTATGGTCTTTGTTGGAACTGATGCTGAAAAGGCCTTTGATAGGGTGGACTGGATTTAAAATTGGAAGAGTTCTCCTAAATTTTAACTTCCCACCGCCACTCATTGCTGCTGTATTTTCACTGTATGCAAAGCCACTCACCAGACTGAAAATCAATGGAACACTTTCCTTCTCGCTTGATATTCGAAATGTGACCCAGCAGGGGTACTTGCTGTCACCCACTCTATTTATTTTTGCAATTGAACTGCTCCTCCAGAGGGTGAGACTAGACGCAAACATTAAGGGTTTAAGTCTTGGACCTCATATTTTTTTCTCTGTTGCTTTTACACATAATATCATATTTGTGGTTTCTGAACCTGAGAGGGATATCAATGGACTTGCCTCCCTTTTGAAGGAATTTGGGGCTATCTCAAACTTTAAAGTGAATTTCTCTAAATTCACGATTCTAAATGTTTCCATACCCGAAACCCGTAGTGGCTCCGTGAAATCCAATTCACCCTTTGCATGGTCGGACAGATGTTACCTGACCCCCAGCGGTCACATGAACGCCGAGCCAGGAGCCTGCACTGTAGGGGGAATGCAGAAGTAATACCTCCACATTCTCCCTTCTGCCCCCCCGCCGGCGATCATGTGACCGCTGGGTGCCACCTGACCCCAGCGGTCACATGATCGCCAAGCCGGGAGGCATAAGGGAGAATGCGGAAGTACCACGGTGCAGTGAGCACCTGCACCCTCCTGAACTCTGTCAGTTCAGGAGGGTGAAGGGGAAATGTATTTTTTCTCATCCATTCTCCCCAGCTCCAATTTATTTGGAGCTGGGGAGAATGGATGAGAAAAAATAAATGGATTGGAAAAGGTTTAAGGGGTTGTCCCGCGTCGAAACGGGTTTTTTTTTTCAACCCCCCCCCCCCCCCCCGTTCGGCGCGAGACAACCCCTATGCAGGGGTTAAAAAAGAACACCGCACAGCGCTTACTTGAATCCCCGCGCTCCGGTGACTTCTTACTTACCGGTTGAAGATGGCCGCCGGGATCTTCTACCTCCGTGGACCGCAGCTCTTCTGTGTGGTCCATTACCGATTCCAGCCTCCTGATTGGCTGGAATCGGCACGTGACGGGGCGGAGCTACACGGAGCTACACGGAGCCCCATTGAGAGGAGAAGAAGACCCGGACTGCGCAAGCGCGTCTAATTTGGCCATTAGACGGCGAAAATTAGACGGCAACCATGGAGACGAGGACGCCAGCAACGGAACAGGTAAGTGAATAACTTTTGATAACTTCTGTATGGCTCATAATTAATGCACAATGTACATTACAAAGTGCATTAATATGGCCATACAGAAGTGTATAGACCCACTTGCTTTCGCGGGACAACCCCTTTAACTTCTGCTCTCCGTTTCCCACTTCTGGTTCTGTAGCCTGCAGCCCAATCATCAATTGTGGAGGAGAGGCCAGAAGTAGGGAACAGAATGAGGCTGGCTCTATGCTATCTCGCCCAAGCGGGCTCTCCAATGCAGCGGGTGATGGGAGTTCATGTTTATAGCTATTGTATTGAGGTTCTTTACATTCTTGCTATTTTTAAACGCTTAATGCAGATTTTGCAGATGACCACTGTTCTGCTTTTTTGCCGCAGGCTGTAGGTTTAGATCATTTTTGGCAACTTTTGCATATTCTTCTCTATAGAACATGAAAGACCACTAGAAAAAAAAATCAATTCAAACATGTATGAATAAAAATAGCCCCCTCAAAGACAATAAAGCACATTGCCAGTTAAATATCACTCATTTTTATTAACAAGCATTTTTAAAGTTAAAAAAAAAACATGCGAAAAAGTGTATATGAAGTAAGCCTGAAGGTAATTAATTAATAAATTGTATGATGTGCAGGTATATAACATAATCTATAGTTTATGCTATAATCTGGTGTGCCTGCTTCATTAGAATTTTATACTGCCAATTATTTGACCATCATATTTAACCCCTTAACAGTATTAGGCCTTAGTCAGACGGGCGTTTTTTCACGCGATTTGCGAATCGCATGAAGGATGCGCATCCGCAAATCACGTGACCGGTGCCCGAAAATCGCCCGAAAATCTGCTCCTAGCCGCGTTTCATTAGAAACGGGCCAGAGCTGTCCAGCGCATTGCATTCAATGGAGCCGGCAATACAGCCGCCTCCATTGAAAGCGATGCGCTGCGGGCGAGTGTGGGATGAATTGTCGGGAAGGGCTTAAATATATAAGCCCTTCCCTGCAATTCATCCAGAAAAGTGTTAAAATAAAAAATATATATATACTTACCTGCTCCCGGCAGCCGGAGTTCCGCGCGGCCGGCCTGCAGTGGGTGTGAAGGGGGTGTGAGTCAGACCTGCCCCCTGATTAGCTGCCGGGAGCAGGTGAGTATATATATATTTTTTATTTTAACACTTTTCTGGATGAATTGCAGGGAAGGGCTTATATATTTAAGCCCTTCCCGACAATTCATCCCGCGCACGTCGGCAGCCCATTGCTTTCAATGGAGGCGGCTGTATTGCCGGCTCCATTGAATTCAATGGGCAAACATCGTTCTTCTCTGCCACAGCTGTTACAGCTGTGGAAGAGAAGAATGATTTGTCTTCTATATGTTCTCAATGGGGTCGGCGCTGCTGCCGCCGGCCCCATTGAGCGCATATAGAGAAGAGAACAGGAATCGCAGATCGCAGATAGGTGCGATCTGCGATTTCTGTTCTATAATTTATCGGACGAGCGCATAAAAAGCGCTCATGTGTCCGATACCATTGCAAAGCAATGGTTTTAAAAAATCGCCGGACGCATGCGCAAATCGCGCGAAAAAACGCCCGTCTGACTAAGGCCTTAGGGCGCCTACCCACTTGCGTTTTTTTTTTTCCTGCGATGCTAAAATGCGTTTTGCGTTTTTTCTCAAGAGCAATTAGTATAGAATGTGTTCTTGTCCATCTGGGGTTTTTTTTCCGTTTCATGGGGTTTTTTTCACATAGGAACTGTCAGTTGCATATGTCTCCTTATTTTTCTCTTAAAGTACCCATGATTGTCAATGGAGGGCTGCAAAAATGCAGCGCCTCATGTTGTGCTCCGAAATTAACGTGCTAAAAATGCGCGAAAATGGCGTGAAAAACGCCGCAAAAATGGCGCGAAAAATGCCGCGTTTTTCACGCGCGAAAATCGGCAACGCAAGTGGGTAAGCACCCTTAGACATAAATTTAGGTACTGGCTGTCTGATACTTAAGGCAACAGGACGTAAACTTATTTTCTTTTGCATGACTTCAGGAGGAGCTGACTGTGACATACAGCTGGCTTCCCACTGCACCAGTGCGAATTGATCAATATGAATATCCCCAAAAATGGTTGCTTACTTCAGCCCATAATAGGCCACATTCTTAAGGGGGTATCACTACACATACCTGTGTAAAAATATATGGCAATGTTCACCAGAAAGCACTCATTCTACATGCATTGAAGTTATCAGCAGGTATGCTTATAGTATTATAACATGAACTAAAACTTGGTCTTGCTTATTAATGTGGTGTTTATATTCATGCTCTAAGTCACATTATATATTGACAAGTTCTCCCTGTATACATGTTAATGCAAGTTGCCATATTTGACCAGCCCCATTGGAACTCCAACACACCTTACAGCAACAATTATGTGTATAGTGTAGTGTCTGTTGTTTGTTCTCCAGATCAGTGTTATCATTAACGAGGCAATATTAAAGCAATGCTGTATACAAAATTAATTTATTTAAATGATGGCACTCTGTGTTTATAAAGGAACACATTTCTTCCACCTGCTTTTGTGTTCTGCAAATAATTAAAAGATAGCTCCTTCGGCATCACTGCACCTCATTGGTAGACCATACCAGAGTGATTTGGCACATCTTCACAGTGTATTTCTTTAGACAGGTACCAAGATGATTGTGTAAGGCTCCATTCATAAGAGCCTCTGGCACAGATCCGACACAAAATCCCCAATGCTATAGTGGAGCTTGCTGTATTATTTTGTCCTGTAAAATACCAGGGGTCATGACGGAAACCTGGCAGACTCCATTATAGTCAATGGGGTCTGTTAAGCTCCATTCGTGTCCATCATGTGCCAACTCTGGAACTTCCATTATTTTTGGCTCCTAAACAAGAACAATTAATTATGTGGATGTGAAAGATGCCTTAGACTGCCTTCACATGGACCATTTGCACTGCATTTATAGTGCAAGCCATGTGAAGAAGATTTACAAAATTTGGTGCAGAAAATTTATCTAGCAAGTTTGCAGTGTTTTTGAAGAATGCTGCAAATTCTAAATCTGCAGTATGCCTATTTATGCTGCGGATTTATATGACATGAATGGTGCATAGTCCGTGCAGATCACAGCAAAATCTTGCAATTTTCACACTGACCACGAAGCCTAATAACAGTCTGACACTTCCTGTTCTGTAGAGAAAACGTTTCTGCAATTCTTTCATTATCATCACAAGTAGGATTACACTGAAGAGTAAACACTTGTACATCGGTAACACAGGATCCACCATTTACATTAGGTGATGATCACAGTTTATTTACTCCTCTCCCTGCTCAGTGACCCGGGCCCATTGTGTAAATGGCCCATGAGGCGGCTGTAAAGTATATATAAAGCAGTAAATGCTGTTAAAATCGGTTGAGACAACATAGCCATTTTATAGTCATGTACAGACAACATGGTATTAGTGTATCTTGACGCCACCATGAAGCTAGGGGTTTGACAGGCTTTTATGCAGGCACACCCCTGTCACACCCCTAGCTTCTGATTGGTGACTTCTGAAACCTTCTAGTTGAAAAGTGTGTACTGCTGTTTGCCGTGGCTGCATGGGAAGGGAATAGTGTAGGTGTTAGGCTAACATTATTTGCTGAGAAGGGGTGCATGTCACTGGAAAACGTTGGCCTCCACTACAAGGGAGTGGAGCTGAAAATTGTTACACTGCAGCCGGCGGGAACAGTCGCAGGGGCCCCGGAAACAGGAGGTAACACTCAGTGCAGCGCTTCTGCCGGGAGCCCTCTGCCGTAGATGCCGCTGGGGTCAGTATCTGCAGTAACAGTGACAGCGAGAAGGCCACACCGGGGGGAAGCCTCCTAGAGTTGCTGCCGGGAGCACAATGCCGCACACGCCGCTGGCAAGACCAGGAACACAGACAGTGAGAAGCCGACGCCAGAGGGAAAGCGCTGCCGGCGGGGACACAGTCGGTGGTGCTGCACTGGCCACTGTGAGGCTAGCGCTGCAGGTGGATGGCCACTGCAGCACACGACGCCATCGGGAACACTGACAGGGAGAACACACAGTTGGGGGAAAGCCAGCGCCACTATACTCTTTTCAGCAGAACGCTGTGTATTACTGAGCTCCAGGACCTGCTGTGAGGGTAAGAAATACGAGCCTATCAGCAAAAGGGGACATCACCTTCCCTATCAAGGACCTAGTATCTTGGCGCCACCCACTCTTCAGGTGGCGTCAAGATACACTAATACCGACAACATGGCCACCCCCATGGTCATGTGCAGAGAATAGAATAAAAAAATCTACAATGAGAAAACAAAAACTTGATAAATTAAATATGTTGCACTATCTGGTTTAAATTACAGTAGTAAAAGAAAATATAGATGACACATTTTTATGGACAAAAAAAAAAGAAGTAAAGTATGGTAGTATGAGGGCAAAGAGATTTTGGAAGCGATTTTAAGTATCTAGTAAGGCCCCATTCAAGCAGCAGGATTTGGTCAGTATTTTGCATCAGAATTTGGAATTCCCTATCACCTGGGGACAACATAGCATCATAAACTAAGTTATGTTGCTATTTCGGGAGGTGATAGGGAGTTGGTGGATGTAATTTTTATATCACTCGGACACCGTGGGAACATGTGCTGTTCAGACGTGACAAGTTCCTTTTAAAATTTGATTTGAATCCTGAACTTAGTATAGCTACTACAGTTCTCAAGACCTGATAGTAGATACTATGTGTTGATAGTAGATACTACGCTATGTGTTGGCAGCTGGACACAGCAGCAACTACAGGTAGGGCATGAAGACTGGACTGGATCATTGAAAAAAGCTGTTGCGCAAATGTGGACTCAGGCTGGCACTGCAAGTGGACACAGGAAAAGATTAGAAGTAGTAATATAGATGTCAAATGGTTTGAAGCAGAAATTGGAATGAAAACAGATGTTACTGTACTGACAGCCATTGTGTGATAAACAAGGAAGGAGTTTTATAGGATCCCGATGACATCATCTTTAGAAGAAACATACTGTTGCATAGCCACTAAGTGCAGAATAGAGAGAGTTAACTGATACTAGCTTTTGGAAGATGTGGTCACAAGTCTAAGGTCATAACTGAGGCATAACAGTTACTTAAAGGTGTTTTCTGGTTACTGGACAACCCCTTCTCAATAGGACTCCCTGTATGAAAATAATTAACCCTTCTGTGGTCACCAGGATCCAGCACTTCAGCCTACCGCAGTCATGATGATTGCTGTGACAGATGATGTCACAGGAAATTAGGAAATCGCTGCAGCCAATGGCAGGTTGCAGCTTTACGTTGCTGAATATCCCAGTGATTATTATCTGCGGTAGGCGATGCCAAACATGTGAAAGAAAATTGCCAAAGGCAAGAAATAGCATGCTGGTTATACCCTCCCAAGCACAGAAAAATAAAAATGCATACTTTACCAACATATACGCACTCAAAGAAAGACAAAGACACTTCAAAATAAAGGGATAGGTGGCTGAGCAAGATCTTGACTTGTTCAGATCTAGCTATGTGAATATCTAGAGATTTCTCTGAGCCTCTGTCACAGCTTTTATTGGTGCACAATCAGCATAGCAGTTCACTGGATAAGATAGCAGCACAGCATACTAGCATAGTAGCTCACATCCTATGTGAATAAACAGACATTTCCAGTTTTTGTCACATTTGTGATTAAGGCATAGCAGCTCATTGGAAGCTTATATTTTGGCAGCTTTCTGTGGTGCCTATGTCGATTGATACCCTGTGCATATCAGTGTTGGCTGCCTCCAGTTGTGTCATTTTCCCAAACACTGCATGCTATGTGAATATATTAGTGACTAAAGATTACTGCCCTTACAGCCTACCTAGCTAACATACACATAGTTCCTTTATGGACCTAGTCAAGATCTTGTTCAGTCACCTATTTCTTTATTTTTAAGTGTCTGTCTTTCTTTGAGCAAATATATGTTAATAAAGTATACATTTTTATTGTTCTGTGTTTGGGAGGGTATAACCATTAGGCTATTTCCTTTCTTTGGCAATTTCTTTGGTAATTGTTTATTTAGCCAGGTATACTCTAGGGATGCTTCCTTTCCTTACGGAACAGGAGGAAGAGAGTGAGTTCATGTGTGCGGTAAACTGGAACTGGGTTTATTGTGATAAATTCACAGGGCTGCTCCCTGTGTGCTGGGGAACAAACTGTTACACTCGCAAAGTTTCCTCCATATCACTCAGTTGCTCCTTGCAGTTCCTGAGCGTAGCTCTATCTCACATACTATTTTCTCAGTTTCAATTTTGATTACGCTCTCCCTAGCATCAGGCAATGGAGGAAAATAATGCATTGTGCCAGACACTGGTTGCCTTACCCAGCACACAGGAGGCACATGCATTAACAAATTACAACCAAACTGGCTTTAGAACTAATAGTTATCATCAACATAAACAGATATATACACATAACACCTCCTTACATCCACAACACCCCCCTATTTCTGGCCAAACCCTACCTGTCATTTAAGAATATATCAACGATCTTAACTGTAAAACCATAAAACAAGAAGTAAAGTCTCCAATATGGGGTGCAGACAATTCACATGCCTCTACCCACAAACCGGTTTTTGTTACCAGTCACTCTTTGCAGGCATCAGTGTCCTTCTTCTTCCAAGGCATTGGGGTTGCTTTGCCTACCCCAAATGTTAAGCACAGGTGCAAAGTCAATTTGCATAACTGGGTCCCATTCTTGTAAGGCAACTGAAGGAAAGTAGTTCTATCTAGGTCCCCTCGGTTCAAAGTTCGGGTAGCAAGAACAACATCTTGAATATTTTCCTGGTGGAGAAGTCAGGAGGCCACATGGCAAATTCCCTCCTAGTTCAAATGGCTGAAGAAGAGGACCCCAAGGGACATGCTTGCTGGATGTAACCAAGGTGGATACAAACATGCAGATGGAAGAACTGAAAGAAGCGGTCAATAAAAGGAGAGCATGGAGAACAATGATCCATAAAATGACTGAAAGTCGGCCTTGACTGAACAGATAATCATCGTCATCAATCATAACCAAAATACAATTGCATATAAGATTCCTTTTACATGTTCCATGAATCAGCCCATTGCAATAAGCGCTGATTGACAAAGAATTTTGATTGGCACTCAGTCACTGCTGTTCACACACTGTAGATGATTATATGGAGATCAATGGTTGTTAATGCAATTGTTAGTCCTCATACAGCAATCATCGCTTGGCTGCGCATCTAACTGCTTATGCAAGAAGATGAGAAGCCAATAAGTGAACATTTTTATATTGTTATTGTTATATAGCAGATGAACAAGTGTTTACTTATTTGTTGGCTCATCCTTTATCCTTTCCCATGGCCCTATGGTCGGGCAGATGAATATTCAGTCAAATGTCTATACCCAACAATTGGGATGTGTAAATGGTCTTTAACACATAACCAATATGTAACCTTTGATGGCCAAGCTCCCCAACTCTAGGGCCAACTGTGACTTAACACAACAAAATTAGAAAATAAGTTGTAAACTTCATATTTGTTGTACAGTTGTGTTTTTTGGTTTAAAAAAATGAGGGGAAAAAATACAAAAGTTGTATAAAAACAGTTATGGAATTGCAGGCAAAGCTATCTCTTCGCTGGAGTCTAGGAGAAAGATCATAGCCCACAGGCGGAGGGCAGTTCAATTTGGGTGAGGCCACTTGATACCACACAGGCAATAATATGTGGGCCTTCTTTCTAGTCTCTGCATACTTGTTTGAACTGCTAGAGAGTTCTCCACTTATGTGGTGTGACCCCTGCTAAGACCTTTAGTGCTCCTTTATACGGGCGTATTTTAAATGTATTGATTTCAATGGGTTTGTTCACATTGCCATATTTTGCACATGCATTTCAGTCATGCAAAAAAATGCAGTATGCTCTACTTTTCTGTGCATGTGTGTACCAAAGGTCCTTAAAAAAAGTCAATGGGGTGCTTGCAAATCCAAATACATCTGGGACTAATTAGCTATTTCAAGTGGTGTCTTGAATATGTCGATATGCGTGGAAACAAAAACGCACCGCTGAGGCGGGCTTAAATGCACATATGCTCGTGTGAAGGAGCCCTTAAAAGGAATATGTAAATATGTACAATTTTACTGCCCATGGCAAACAATCAAAACAACACTAGCTCTGAATCTCATATGGACCTTTCATCTCAAATCAAAAGTCTGCATGAAGTACATCAAACAGTGAATATATAATTTATACACCAATGTTTTTAGATTCCAAAGAAAGATTTTATTCAAATGCCTGTCTTCAGCTTTATCACCTGTCCCAATCACAAAGAGCATGGGGAATTAGAGAACTCAATTTGGGAAACAGCATGTATCCCTTTCTTTTGGAAATAACAAGGACACAGAAATTGGATAAAAACAATTATTGGAACAATATTAGAGCGTCTGTGTAAATCACCTGAATGTGTTGCCTGGTACCATTATGAAAATTAACATTCGGAAGCACCCTCTAATGGGTATCTTTTTAAGTTAAAACACTGCATAACTGCTGTGGAGATATATGGAGCTTTAGATGAAAATGACTTTAGTGCTATCATGGATAAAAAACAAAACTAGAAGTTAAAAGAATAAAATTTCTTTCTTAAAAGACACCTTTAATCAGGAAAGATGAATTGTGATAAAAAGATATAATACAGATACAGTAGCAATGAAAAACACAGTCAATTGGAAGATCACAAAAGAACAAGAATTTCTTGGATTGGAATTGTTCCCACTTGAAAAACAAAAGGAAAACAATCAATAGATCAAGGTCATAAAAAGATTTTTAGAAACGAAAAGGTGTACCTGGCATAGAAACACTCTACATACAGTCTCTGGTGGCAGAATTCTAGGGAGTATGAGCTATTTCTCAGTTCAATAACTCTGTACAGACAGTTACTGTTCTACTAAATGTATGGCAGAACAACCATGCTCACCCCTAACATTACAAATAAAGTACAGCACAATATAAAATAACAGGGCAACAGATAAAAGTGTTTCAGAAATGTTCTAAAAGTGTAATTTCTTAATCAAATTAATTATTCCAAGATATAAATTGCCATATCTAGCCATGCTCTTAAAAATGTACATATGCTCAGTAATTTTTTCTGCTTATTCTTTGAAAAATATTTTACATGACAGTCATCAACAGTATTTAAGGCAAAGGGCAGTATGTTTATATGGTACTACTAGTAGTTATTAGGGAATTATAGTACCAGTGTTTTAGGTGATGATATAATATAGTGAAAGGGATTGGAGTTGTAAGAACACAGCTGTTGGTTTAGGACCTGTGATGACATCACTGTCACTGCACCTTTTAGGGTGTTTGATAGATAATAGATAGCTCTGCTACATGCATGTCACATACACACAGCTCTGCTACATGTATGTCAAACACACATACAATGCTGTTACATGCACATAACACACACCTCTGCTACATGCACATCACACACAGCTGTGCTACATGCACATCACACATGGCTCTGCTACATGCGCGTCACACACAACTCTGCTACATATGTGTTACACACAACTGTGCTACATGCATGTCACACACAGCTCTGCTATATGTGCGCATCACACACACACAGTTCTGGTACATACACGCATCACACACAGCTCTGCTACATGCACACATCACACACACAGATCTGTAACATGCACGCGTCACACACACACACGCAGCTGTGCTACATGCATGCATCTTATACACAGCTTTGCTACATACATTGTTCATCCCATACAACAGGGAACAGAAGCAGCAAGGCAGTGGAGATGAAGGACCTGTCATGCTCTACCCCTGACGGTAACGCTCATCCCAAGTAAATGACTTAAATGCTCCGCCCCTGATCATATGATGGTAATTATAGTACCAGTGTTTCTGGTGGTGCAATGCGCCACTTACTGATATAATATAGTGAAATGGATTGGAGTTGTAAGCACATGACTGCTGGCTTAGGACCTGTGATGATGTCACCATCATTGCACCTCTAGGGTGTTTGATAGATAATAGATAACTCAGCTACATGCATATCACACACACAGCTCTGCTACATGCACGTAACACACACCTTTGCCACATGCATGTCACACACAGCTGTGCTACATGCACGTCACCTATGGCTCTGCTACATGTGTTTCACACATACAGCTCTGCTACATGCTGGTCACACATACACAGTACTGCTACATGCTCACGTCACACACACAGCTGTGCCAAATGCACGCGTCACCCATACCCACACACAGCTCTGCTACATACATTGTTCATCCCGTACAACAGGACCTGTTATGACCTCACTAATGCTCTGCCCCTAATCACATGATGGTGACGCTCATCTCAAGTGAATTACTTGCATGCTCTGCCCCTGATTACATCATGCATCCTTGTGCAGGTTACGGGTGGACTACAAACCCCCTTGTGGCCTCAGTTGCTATGGAATACTAACGAACTCTTAGTCGGACAGCACCTGCCTGCGTACAGAACCTGTGATGATATTACCGACATGGGATCAGGGGCGGAGTATGTAACTCCCTCACTGGGGATGAAGTGTATAAGAACATAAATGGGAAAGCGCCAATTGGATCCTCATAAATCCCACAATTGGGAATATAAAAGTAACTTACCCGGCGCTGAGTGGGGCCCACGACGTGAAGGAGGGGGTAACCCGCTCAGCACCTGTAGTCCAGGATGGCTTGTAATAAACCAGAAGTGGTCCCTGGTCTTCTGTGGTCCAAAGATTCAGGTGGCAGCAGGGAGAACCCCAGCACTTAAAAGTGGAGGGGTAGTGATGCAAGGCAGTTGAAAAGCTCCCACGCTCAGATACTTCTTATAGATTTATTTAATGTCCCACCAGCGGAAAAAAGGAAATAAGTTATCACAAAGATAGCTGGTCTATGGGCAGAGGGGACTCTCACCCATTACCCAACTGAAGGTACACTGTACCCGATTTCCTTTTTTCACCTGTTGGGACGTTGAATAAATCTATAAGAAGTATCTGAGCGTGGGAGCTTTTTAAATGCCTTGGCAGTTCTTCATTTTGTATTGGATCACTGGGGATAAAGGACCTTTGATGACATCACTGTCGTGATCAGGGGCGGAGCATGTAGGTCACTCACAAACCCACCCACTCACTCACGCACAGACGGACAGCTCACCGTTTGTAGTTTGCTTCCACATTTTCCCAATGTCGTCTCTTAAATCAAGACTTTATACCGCCAATTAGTAATTGTAGGCAAGACAGAGAATGATTAGATATGTTGAGTGCTTTTAAAGCATCCAATAATGTGTAAAAAAATTTGTGAATGGGTGAGTGCTGCCTCTGAATGGCTGAGTGCAGGGACCAATCAGAGGCAGGTCTCAGCTGTCATTCAATAGCTGAGAGCTGCCTCTGATTTGTCACAGTGCTCAGCCAATCAGAGGCAGCCGATTCAGCAGGAGGGGAATTTAAATCCTCGCCTGCTGAATACTCCTCAGAGAAGTGCAGGATAAAAGCCGTCTGGACACAGCTGAGCCCCGGCAGCTACAGAGAGGTGAGTGTAGATTTTTTTTTTCTTTTATACACATTATTGGATTGATTTTCAGGGATGGGTTTAAATTTTAAACCCTTCCCCGAAAACCATTGCAGCGCTTGCTGGCAGCCCATTGCTTTCAATGGAGCTAGCTGTATTGCTGGCTCCATTGAATTAGCCATGACAGCTGTGGCACAGCTGTCACAGCTATGGCAGAGGATCGCGATCTTCATTATATGTTCTCAATGGGCTTACATCAATTCTAAAATGTCACAGCAGCACTCAAGCAAATGGCCTAGGATCGCGATCTTCTTTATATGTTCTCAATGGGCTTGCATCAATTCTAAAATGTCGCAGCAGCACTCAAGCAAATGGCTCACACCCTCAGGTGCCTTACAGCCACGGTAATGTCACGCCTCCTCAGACTGGACCCACAGTCTGCTCACCCACCCACTAATCCATTTGTAGAGAGGCAGCATTCACGGCAAGACAGATGAATAAAAAGGGAACTTTATTCCATCAGGGTTCTAATAGCATCTACAGCAATGTGGAATGCACAACAAGGTAGTAGCGGCAACGTTTCGATCGGGATAGGATCTTTCTCAAGCCCGAATGTTCTCAATGGGGTCGGCCTCATTGAGAGTAAGGTGAAACCCCTGGATGCGACAGCATCCATGGGTTTCACAAACACAAAACACCAGTTTGCCGCAGTTAGATGCGTTCTGTGAGCCAGTATCCGTTTTCCGCTGCCATTGAAAAGCATTGGTTTTATCTAGTGCAAAAATTTTTTGACGTGCGAAAAAACGCATGTTAAAACGCCCGTGTGACTGAGCCTTTATGGATGAGAGTAGGACATGCAGACATGTGCTGCCCCACATCAACTTGTGGTGAAAAGAGCAGCACACAGGAATGTTCCTTAAAAGATATTCCGCATCAAAGATTCTTCCTTTATTGTAACTCCACTCAATGACATGCGACGTTTCGACCACGTCTGTGGTCTTTGTCAAGCTTAAAACACAATGTGAACACCAAACATGTATATATAGACAAATGCATCCAATTAGAAATCCACATATAATCACACCCTCATCGGAGATTCAGAGGGTTGGTTGCATTGGTGTAGCACTGCAGTATTGGTTACTCACAATCAGCATATCTTACCGTTAAGGAGTTCACCTGCTGAGTTACATCACTTGCCGGCATCAAATGAATAGCACTTTCTATGATGATCAACAGGTACTACTGATATCAAGTGTAATTAGATTCCCAAGGCACTATGTATATATAAATAATTGAGCCTTAACATTCAATGAGAATGTGTCATTAATTGGAACCAATAAAGGTGGTACCATACACAAAATGTATCGCTCATCAAGATTAATTTTATTTAGTCACAGACACTACATTAGTTCAAGATAAACTATAATAGGAAGTGTATGTATCAGAAAACCACCTTGGACGCTTTATTACAGACAAAACTTTTTAACAAAGAAAGCCAGACTATTGAGACAAGAACAGCACAACAAGGACAATAAAAAACAGCAGGTCAGCTCCAAAGAGAATATGGTACCCAAAAGGATGTTAAATGCAAGGCTGGAGGCTTTGCGTTATTCCTATTTATTATTTTCTGTGGTGATATACTCTTGGCGCTTCAAGAACTAAGATATTGCTCTTAGGGACAGATATATTAGCCAGCCTATACTATCTCAATGCACTCAGTCAGGATTTAGGTGATGGATATTGTTCCTTGTAGGGAGAACCTATCTAGGCATCTTCTTAAGCACGCTTAGCTAAGTAGTTCTTATTGTTATGGGTTACAGAACAATCACTGACTACCTAAAGATTATTGTCAGGTTGTTGGTGAATGCCCCTTTTTTTTCAGGCATTTACTGAAAAATGGTAAATGCCGAATTTTTTAGACATTCACTGAAATAGGTTCAAGTCAGGGTAAATGGTGCTTGCCCCCCCTTTTCTCAAGCACTTGTAGATAAGGTTCGGGGGAATTAGGGTTCCTGAGGAGTTGTTTAAATCAACAGAAACACGTTGCACCTGTCCATGAACCTATGTCTAGAAAAGAATAGAACCAACCCATGCATTCATGTCTATTTAAAGAATAAACTCTTGAACCAATCACGATATCAGTGATTGTAAAAATAATAACCAATTTGAACATCAGTAGTAGGGCACCTTGGTCTTACCACCTATTGGCAATGATGTTTGATATTGGACGGTAAGGATAATCTATGATCCAACATGAATTGTTATTGAGGTTGGATAACAGAATGGGAAGATAGACGCTTCTTCTGGATCGGGCCCAGCTCTGAATAGCTAGGACCCTGCATTTACTAGTGATTGGCATAAATACCAACTTTTGCCACACAGGATCAGATTGAGCACTTATCCCCAAGGGGGATTTAATATACCAGTGCCTACACCATCTATACACCACTGCATTGGGTTCCTAGAAGTGCTACTATCGTTACAAGAGTTCTAGTTTTCAGGGAACATATGAAAATACAGTGATTACCCACATACTTGCTAACTGAATCTAGTAGGAACTTTATACCTTTGGTTTTCCTATATCAAAGAATAATATCTGCAATAGAAATAACTTAATATTAACTAGGGATAAACTGTATTCCCGAATATACATATATTTAGGTGTATATGCCTGGTCCTATGGCACTCAATAGCCATTAGGACTTGACATAAGGCGGTGGTGATATTTATTGTGCGTTTGTTCATGATTTTTGGAGCCAAATTTTTAAAGATTGAAATAAAATTTATACTTTAGGAATCTCGTCTGTGATGAATAAAAGACAGAATCCTGATTCCTCTGCCTCTGTGATTACCCTGGATTTATTATTGGATGCATTTGTATGTGTGTTGTGACAATAGCAAGAGTGGCCTGTAGAGGGCCTCTGAGCACAGTCACTGTGTTTGATTTAGTTAACCTGCACCTGCAAGGGTGCAGCTACACAGTTTAAATTTCCCCTCCCTCACAAACTCAGTGTCCTTGAAGCTGGTGAAGCTTAGGTCCATTGAGGTCTGTGGGGCCTGAGGTCTATGTAAACCAGGTGCTGGTCTGTGAGGGACCTGGAAGCACTGAGCGGACACAGGGTAGTCGGACCCTTGCTCATCGCCTGTGGGGGCGAAGTCACCTTCCTGGAAGGTCCGCTGGAAGAAGCGGTATGTGTTGCTGTGAGCACTGTGGTGGACAACAGTGTGCAGTTGCATGTTGCATATGATATGCTGGACTGTTTGTAAACTGAATACCTACAGTATGCTGAAATAAACGCTTTTGGACTTTACCTTGTGTTTTCTGGACATCATTGCAGTGCTGCTACCCCTGGGCAGGGGAAAGTAAGCAAGAGATCCCGGGCAAGTAACCCCAACTTGCCACAGTGTATATATATGTGTGTGTGTATATGTATGTATATATATATATATATATATATATATATATATATATATATATATATATAATATGTTTGGTGTTCACATTGTGTTTTATGCAAATAAGGGAGGTGGAGTAATACCTCCACAGTGCCACCTATTGGAAGGCAGCATTCCTTCAAGCCAAACTTAAGGCCCATTTACACGGAGTGATGATCGCTCAAAGATCGCTTAAACGACAGTTTGAGTGACAGCTTTGAAAGATCATTTTGCATAAACTATTAAGTAGCTACTCAGCTACTTAATAGCTATTTAGTGTGCAAATGAAGCCTTTAGCTGAGTGCAGTTAATAGCCCGAGGGCTCTTATCTGCTTTCAGCTCCTTTGTTCCCGGATGGGAAACAATGCTATCAGCACTACTCGTGGAGAACTCCTGATAAGGCCGAACGACGATTTTTAGGTTGGCCTGAATTTAATGATCAGCTAGCAGTGCACGAAAAGTGCATGATGGCTATGCATTTAGACGCAACGATCGCTTTTTAGCGATTTTTGAGCAATCATCACTCTGTGTAAATGGGCCTCTAGACTCTATACAAGCCTTGTAGCAATGACTAGGAATTAAAAGCAAAGCCAGACTCCATGCACAGATAGCTGTTTCAGGGTATTTTCCCTTCATCAGTATACAGTTGGAGTCTGGATTTGCTAGTGAGAGGCCTGGGATGGGGGTCAGAAATGCTATCTTTTCTCCTTAGGGAGAGCACCTATATTCATGCTTCTCTGGGTAATATGGAAATAAGGGAGATGGAATAATACCTCCACAGTGTCACTATTGGAAGGCAGCATTTCTTCAAGCCAAAGCATATTACCCAGAGGAGCATGAATGGCTTTTTGAGTCTCCTTACTCACGGTCTAGATGCTCTCCCTAAGGAGAAAATATAGCATTGTTTTTTAAGCTTGACAAAAACCACAGACATGGTCGAAACGTTGCATGTCATTGAGTGGGGTTACAATAAAGGAAGCATCTTCGATGTGGAATAACGTTTAAGGAAGATTCTTGTGTGCTGCTCTTTTCACTACAAGTTGCCATGCTTCCGTGGATTTGGTAAGTCTGAATCCATTAACGAGTGTGTACATCTACGACTCCCCCTAAGTGATTGGGCTTTTTGTTGTGTTGCTGGCAAACTTCTTTACTTTTGTATACTGCCCCACATATCAGACAGCACATAGAAGGAAGTGTTTGTGTGTTGTCTGATGCAAGTTACACCCAAGAATATCAGGAGCAACTTGCACATGGCCATCTCAATGTAGCCAAACATGTATGGTACCTGATGGACTCCACTAAATATAATGGGGCTTCAGTGATCAAAGAGAGCTTACACCTCTGTCCGCCTCCCTCTGTGTAGACATTGCCTATTGAGGGCTAACTTTTGAAAGGGGTTAACCCTATTGATTTCTAACTATGCTTGGTTAATATTTGAGAGCCTTAAGCTCTACTCTAATGCAGTGAATAGGACCTAAAACTTCTGCAGCACTACCTTTATCATTACCACCCACAGTTTATTAGATACAGCTACCCATTCTATTGTATCTACTCTGTGGGATTCCATCATTACAGTTTATAACACATCAAAATATGGTCCTAATAATCTAATTACAAAAATAAATTCTGCCACTTCCCCACCAGGTCTATCCACATCTAGTTTATCTAGTCATTCGGTTTCTTTTTTTGAGTTTCTTGAGTTTCCTATATCACTCACACCAACTTCAACATGAGTGACCAAGCCAGATTCTCACACCACATGAATCACAAAGTTATTCGATCCCATAGGAAAGAAAATAAAATTACTGGTAAAAGAAAGACAAAGAGGGGAGCAAAGTAGAAGACAACCCAACCCAAAAGAGGAACAAGACAATACCATAAAGATTATTAATCTATCCGACCATGTTCTTTCAGAAGCAGAACATAAACTATTGAACAAGGGTCTTTCATTTTGTCCAAATGAAAAATTCATTGAGTTTTAGTTTTCTATTAACATTAATAATTTTATTAAGAAACTAACATTCAAAAGGCAAGAAAAAACAAAGGAATTTAACCAATCAAACATCTCCAAGAACACTTTTAATGGGTAACTTCAAGATCACTCCTACTCCCCTCCCCTTCCACACAAGCTTAAGACTAAAATCCTCATTCCACCTCACCCATCATAGTGGGAACTTTATTGAGATATCCTCTACATTAGTTACCACTAAATGTAAAAGAATAAACAAATGATGACAACAAAATAACAGCCTTAAGAAAGATGAATGTCAAGCACTCAAAGAGTTAATGCATAACCAAAAGATAGTCATTCAAAGTGCTGATATAGGTGAAGTAGTAATACTGGACCACTCAACATAAGTAGAGGAAGCCATAAGAATTCTTTTGGACACTACTTACTATATCCCTATTTCTACAGATTCTACAAAAAAACAAAAGCATTTACTGCTCCGGTTCAAAATGCATTCAACAACCACATAATCAACAAACGAGAGAGAGATTTTCTAATCATTGACCACCCACGATTTCCAATTTTTACCACATACCTAAAAATCACAAGGATATTCAATAACTCACCTGGGAGACTTATCATATCTGAGATTCATTTTGTAACCAGCAATTTATCGCAATACATTGACATTTTGTTGCAAAAATATGTGGTTATCCTCGAGTCCTATTTAAGAGATACCCCATCACTACTTAATATTCTGACAAATATAGTGGTTACCCACATACAGTTGGGCTACATTGGATATGACTAGAGATGAGCGAGCATACTCGTTCAAGCTTGATGCTTGTTCGAGTATTAGGGTGCTCGAGATGCTCGTTACTCGAGACGAGCACCACGCGGTACTCGTCTCGATTAAACGAGCATTGACCATTGAATTCAATGGAGCCGGCAATACAGCCGGCTCCATTGAAAGCAATGGGCTGCCGGCGATCTGAGGATGAATTTTCGGGAAGGGCTTAAAAATATAAGCCCTTCCCTGAAAATCATCCAAAACTGTGTAAAAATTAAAAATGTATATATATAAAATATATGGTCCCTGCGCTGAGCCAATCAGAGGCAGCATTCACTTGTACCCATTCATGAATTCATGAATGGGTGAGTGAGAGCTGCCTCTGATTGGTGAGGCTGTGACCAATCAGAGGCAGCTCATTCAGCAGGCGGGGATTTTAAATCCCCGGCTGCTGAATACTACTCACCACAGTTCAGGAGAACTGCTGGCCGGCCGCAGCTGAACTCCGTCTGCCGGGACAAGGTGAGTTTATATATTTTTTTAATTTTTACACAGTTTTGGATGATTTTCAGGGAAGGGCTTATATTTTTAAGCCCTTCCCGAAAATTCATCCCGCGCTCGCCGGCAGCCCATTGCTTTCAATGGAGCCGGCTGTATTGCTGGCTCCATTGAATTCAATGGGCTAACATCGTTCTTCTCTGCCACAGCTATTACAGCTATGGCAGAGGAGAACGATCTTTATGCTGACAGTGCAGGGGGAGGGGGGTCTCACTCTTGCCACTATTGTGGCTTAATAGTGAGACCTCGGAGCCCGAAATGAAGCCCTGCATGTTGCTCCTCACCTGCCCTATCCATTTCTGTGTTTTTTACATGACTTTGGTGATTTGCTAAGATTTTCACAAATGAAAACCTTAGCGGAGCACCAGTCATATACAAAAATGCTCGAGTCGCCCATTGACTTCAATGGGGTTCGTTACTCGAAACGAACTCTCGAGCATCACTGAAAGTTCGACTTGAGTAACGAGCACTCGAGCATTTTGGTGCTCGCTCATCTCTAGATATGACCTCTCTTTATTTAAATGTTCTGCACAATTTAGGAATAGAGGTTATGGTGTCATTTCTAGACCCCAATTTTACAATTCCAGCTGGACAGAAAAAATTCATTTTATACAGTATTCATTTTATTTTAAAAAATAATTATTTTTCTTTTAATTCCAATATCTGTTGGTCCTTTTTAAATAGATAAGAGGGACCGCAATGGGGGCGAGGTTTGCACCAAGTTTCGCCAATTTATATGTCCGCGAATTTGAATGAAGATACATCATATCAAACCATAATTAGTGAAGTAACATTAAGCTGTACAAATGCTATGCAGATGACTTTTTATATGGTTTTTTTTAATATGGATACGTTCTAGCAAAGATTTTAATGCTTTTATTACATATTTGAACCAGAATGATTTAAGCTTGTTTTTTTCCACTAAAAAGCTCTGCTGGAAGCATCAAATATCTTAATCTCATACTGGATCATGAAGACAGCAGGATCATCACAAAAACATTTTTTAAACCTACTGACACCAACAGCCTCTTTAGCTACAAAAGCTCACACTATAAAAAGTGGAAGACGAATATACCTTATGACCAGTTTAAAAGACTGATGGAATTGTACAGAAAATGAAGACTTTATCTTTCAAAGTAACACTATAAAGGAGAGGCTCAGACAAAAGCAATGTCCTTATAGCCTGATTTCATCAGCATTTACTAAGGGATAAAAGGAAACCCAACAAGATTTTTTGAAGAAAAAAGAAATAGAATCACAGAATAGTAGAATTGGAAGGGACCTGCAGGATCCCTTCCAATTCTATGATTCTATCTATTTCTTTCTATTATCCATTTCCCAGATAAACGGAATCTCCAGTAATTTAGCCTCAGCCCTATCACAATTTATAATCCCTCACATTCCGCCATTTGGAAAATCCTCAAAAAACTCTGGCTAGTCCTCCTACAGGGCACACACTTGGCCAGCATCATCCTGTCTGAGCCTTGTATCAGCTTTGGGAATCAAAATCACTTAGGAACAGTCTAGCACCAAACAGACTGAAGGTAACCAAGAAGAACTGGACACACTGCTGACAGTTATTCCCAGACATGGTTGGTTGTTTTAGATGCAACAAGGAGAACTGCAAATGCTGCTCAAGTATTGTACACACAGAACCACAGAATTTTTTATTTACGCTACAAACTCTGGCTAGTCCTCCTACAGGGCACACACTTGGCCGGCATCATCCTGTCTGAGCCTTGTATCAGCTTTGGGAATCAAAATCACTTAGGAACAGTCTAGCACCAAACAGACTGAAGGTAACCAAGAAGAACTGGACACACTGCTGACAGTTATTCCCAGACATGGTTGGTTGTTTTAGATGCAACAAGGAGAACTGCAAATGCTGCTCAAGTATTGTACACACAGAACCACAGAATTTTTTATTTACGCTACAAATAAAAAATGTAAAATAAGGTCATTCATCAATTGTTCCTCAGACTTTTCAGTTTGTGCTCCAATACTCCTGCTGTCTTCAGTATATAGGTCGGACCACACAGAATTTATGATGCAGAATTAATAAACATAGATTTAATACTGTCCACTGCTTCCTGAAACAACATTTCCAGATACACGGTACTTAAACACAAATGTAACTTTAATGCTTTTGTGTGCTAGCACTGGAGCAGATTTCAGCAGATATCTCAGATAGATTTAGCATTCTCAAAAAGAGAGAGAGATATTGAATGTACAAACTTAATACTCTCTCGCCTATAGGTCTTGAGAACATATGAGTAAACCACAGGTATCCATTTTATATCCCTTTCTATTGTTTTATGTGCATCAACTCATTTAAAATAGTTTCATTTTAATAATTTCATGGTTTTATATTCTATAATATGTTAGAATATTTATGTCTTAAAGGAGATGTCCCGCGCCGAAACGGGTTTTTTTTTTTTTAAACCCCCCCCCCCGTTCGGCGCGAGACAACCCCGATGCAGGGGTTAAAAAACCCACCCGCACAGCGCTTACCTGAATCCCGGCGGTCCGGCGTCTTCATACTCACCTGCTGAAGATGGCCGCCGGGATCCTCTGTCTTCGTGGACCGCAGCTCTTCTGTGCGGTCCACTGCCGATTCCAGCCTCCTGATTGGCTGGAATCGGCACGTGACGGGGCGGAGCTACACGGAGCCGCTCTCTGGCACGAGCGGCTCCATAGAAGACTACAGAAGACCCGGACTGCGCAAGCGCGGCTAATTTGGCCATCGGAGGCCGAAAATTAGTCGGCACCATGGAGACGAGGACGCTAGCAACGGAGCAGGTAAGTATAAAACTTTTTATAACTTCTGTATGGCTCATAATTAATGCACAATGTATATTACAAAGTGCATTATTATGGCCATACAGAAGTGTATAACCCCACTTGCTGCCTCGGGACATCTCCTTTAATACTTATAATTCTTATGTCACTGCATAATTTAAAAAAAAACTGTTCAGAATATTACTGCCTCTATTGTACATCCAGAACTGACAATATACATGTCCCTGATATAATCCTTATCACATTTGAATCATTTAATGGAGGGATTTCTTTTCGGAGCATTGCTGCTTTGCATTCCCTGTAATAGGAGAGGCCATTGCTAAGTGCATTTCTTTGATTGGTTCTTCGTAAGCTCCTTTTCCCTACACAGTGCTAGCACTAGTGGCTCTGATAGCTTGTAGCCACTGCACCAGTGCTTCCTTCATCTGAGTGCTGCACCGACAGTCCCGCGGTGGGCGCATGGCGCAAGCTCAACTCCTGCTCTGCTGCCTTTTTCCATTTTATATCCTGGACTAGCGCTGTGAGAAGCCTTAACGCTCCTCTTCTCTGTTAACAAGACAAATCTATAAACATTGCCCATGCTTCTGGATGGTAAGTCATTATCATTACCACTCTCAGCTCCTCATAGAACAAACGCTATGATGTATACACTCACATAGTCCTTGTATATTGTACATTGAACTCATGGTTCATCTTTTAGGTCTGGATTATTAGTTTGGTTCTCCCTTTAATTTTAGGCTATGTCTGGTAGACCTTGTTTACGATGCTGCCTACATTTTGGCGTTCACTATATTGGTTATTTATGTGTTTGTCAAGCATACACTGCATAGATTGTTGTTTGCTCTACCGCTGTTTTTAACTTGATAATAGATTTTTTGGGGTTCTGTGTTTTAGCTATTATCACCGGAGGTTGCCTGTAGCCCTTCTTGGTAGATTTCTTCTGATTCTACTATTACTATCAATAGTGCTTAATGTGGGCTTTTAATGTATGAGTATGTTTTTAACATTATAGTGAATAAAGTATTTTACCAATTGTGCCATCTCAGCAAAAGTCAACTGTTTTATAAAGAAGGACTATAAGCTTCAGACTTCACATCAGGCTGTAAGGCGGTAACTCCCCCTTGAAAAATCAACATATGTGCTCATTTATGTAATTATTTTTCTTTTTACCTTTATTTTATTCATATGTTGACTTTTTTGTTAGTGTTTTTTATTCCTTTTTCCTTCTAGTATTTTATTTTCTGCCTATACCTATTTCACATGAAATTGCACCCCTATATTTGTATTTGTACAAAAATGCCCCATTTCTCATCTCCTTGGTTTTATTCTTGTTACATATTCTGATACAGTGTGCCTCCAGCAAATACCGAAGAAGAGGTTACATAGCCTGAAACGTATCTACTTATGCTGGTTTCAATAACACAGAGAAGTTGAGCTAATCCCCTGATGTATTGTGTTTCTCTAAGATGGCTGTGCCTACACCCATTTTTGTTTTACTATTGACCCACTGAATCATATATACATTCTCCTTCAAAATTCAGACGTAATTTGGGTTGGTTGCACCTTTTCAAAAATTTTTTAACCTCATTGTGGAAACCAAAATATATATATTTTTCTTTTTTTTCATGGGAAAACCTGCTAACTTCTGCTTGGCACAGACAATTTGCTGTCAGAGAAGAGAAAATTCCGGGAGAAGTCATCATGTAGTTATTGCCCAGATGGATACGACAAGAAAACAGTTAGGTCTATAATCAGAGAAGACATGACCTGTCAGTTATTGAATGCAAATGTCTGTTCTGACACAATCTGTGTCTGATCAGTACTGCTGTATGTCTCCATAATGATGGTGAGCTGTAGTGTCTTTTTTTAGGCAGCAGCTCTCAATAAATACTTACTGAGTATACTGGGAGATGCAGTTTTACATAAGTACAAACATATGGCAGGGGCTGACCTGAGTTTGCATTTAATTTCTGTTTTTACATTGGTTCATTATCAGTTATTTTCATGTATGTTCTCCTAGTGCTCTATTTATGCTTTGACCTTGCAGCTTGGCCTGGATTTATCTCCAGTGCTGGGTTCTGTTGCTGCATGTATCCCATGGTCTTCATTGTGCTACTTTAGTCATGTTATGAGGTTGGTCCTGCGCTTGATTTTCTGTTTGTAGCTGGATTTTAGGGCTGTATTGGTGTCAGATGCTTCATTGTGTTGCATAATTAATGTCATTAGCATTGCTCCAGGCCTGCTTTTATGTCAAGAGCTTGGTTCTTGGGCTGTATTTATGTGATGAGCTTGATTCTAGTACTGTATTTATCTTAAAATATAAAACTAAGGCAAAGGGAGCAGTCTACCACAATCAAGCACCTTACTGTGTGCATTCTTTTCATTTATTCTCATATAATTTACCTCTGCAGTCTGTCAAAACAATAGTCCGCTACTCTTTGGTCAGTTTTATGTGCTTTGCTCTACAGGGCAAATTTGGGAAGCTATCCACTATTATTTTGTTTTCCCATTATAAACCAATGGCAGATGTCAGATTGGCCATTTTTATGTCCTTTTTTTCTCTCATGCATTATAATCCAACACATGACATTAGTGGCAAAGCCTGGCTTCCAAAGCCGCACTGAGAGGATATGCACTCTTGACCAAGCCAAAGATCCTTGTGCTTTGGTTTATTTGGAGGAATAGCTGTGGTCCAAACAATTGTTCAGGTGACAGAAGCAAATATTGTTTTTGTGTTGTTCTATTTTCTGTAGTCGCTGCCTACTCCAGGCTGTGCATTAGGGGATCATATAGATACTGTAGAAGAACAGAGCACTGAATGATGTAGGTCTGGACAGGATCAACTGGGCTAGGTAATGGTATATAATATTCTGTATTCATGTAAATGAAATAACACAGTTTGAATCTGGACAGGATTTTTCCTCAGGTAAAAGTACTAAAGATAATATATGTTACAACGGGTCTTATGTCTGCTTTCACGCTTACATGATCACATGATTTAGTGTTGCCATTGCCTGTATCAAAATCCTCTTGGTGACATATTTCAATGGACTTGGGTGACTCTTCTCTTTGATAAACATATTTTTAAGCTCCATTAACTTCCCAGCACATTGTTTCTGATCCCAGAGTACAGTTTACTTCCTGCTTCTGGAGAGCACTTTGTGGCCTATTAGACATCAAGTTGGACTTCTCTGCTTATCAGCCCCTCATCCCCCCTCCAGTCCAAAGGGCAGGTGAAGTGTGTTAATCAAACATTAGAGACACTCTATATCCTCTCAAGATGATTGAGCTTAACCTCTGTTCATACAAATAAATCTGCAGGAGTCTCTCTATTCTTTACAATATATGGACAGAATTCATGTGTTCCACTTCAGGTGACTCTAGCTTCTGAGATACCAGCAGTGATCCTCTCTCATAAAGAGTTTCCCTAGAATTGTCAAGAAACCTTGTTACTAGCAGCCAACTCTGTGAAGAGAAGTGCTGATAATAAGCAGCGACCTCTCTCCTAGAAATTGGGTTTGGCACTCTTCTAAAAACATTTGCCTGAGGCTGTCACGTTTCATGTTTGCACCTAATGGCCCATTTACATGTAACGATTGTTGCTCAAAATTCTTTCAAACAAGTGAAAGTGAGCGATAATCGTTACATTTAAATGCGAAGCCATCATGCACATTTGTCCACTTGTCGTTTGTCGCTGAGTTTCAGCCTGCATAAAAATAGTCACTAGTTCGTTTAGTCATTCAGTCATTCAAACGACTTAAGGGGAGGGATGATTATTTGCCCAGCTAAACAAAATGATTCATTTTAAAAAGCCAATCCACTTACTGCCACAGCATACAATGACTTTTTCTTTGCACTAATTGAAAACATTGAAAGTAATTGCATCCATTGGCCTTTCCTGTTCTGTCTTTCTTCATCCTGGCAGATCCCAATTCACTCCATGTCTACCTTCTGAAACCTTTGGTTCTGAATCAGTTCTCCAATTCATCAATCCTAACTTCAATGAGTTAAGTCTAGAGATGAGCGAACGTACTCGTCCGAGCTTGATGCTCGGGCGAATATTAGGGTGTTCGGGATGTTCGTTATTCGTAACGAACACCACACGATGTTCGGATGTTCGGGTTACTTTAACTTTCTTCCCTGAGAAATCATTTCTATATGCGCTCAATGGGGCCGGCGGCAGCAGCGCCAACCCCATTGAGAACATATAGAAGACAAATCCTTCTTCTCTGCCACAGCTGTAACAGCTGTGACAGAGAAGAACGATGTTTGCCCATTGAATTCAATGGAACCGGCAATACAGCCGACTCCACTGAATGCAATGGGCTGCCGGCGATCGCGGGATGAATTGTCGGAAAGGGGTTAACTATATAAGCCCTTTCCTGCAATTCATCCAGAAATGTGTAAAAATAAAAAATATATATATACTCACCTGGTGCCGACAGACGGAGTTCAGCGCGGCAGGCTGCAGTTCTCCTGAACTGCTCTGAACAGCTGTGAGTAGTATTCAGCAGCCGGGGATTTAAAATCCCCGCCTGCTGAATAAGATGCCTCTGAATGGTCACAGCCTGACCAATCAGAGGCCAGCCCTCACTCACACCCATTCATGAATTCATGAATGGGTGAGTGAGGGCTGCCTCTGATTGGCTCTCCTGCCCCTGAGCCAATCAGAGGCAGCCCTCACTCACCCATTCATGAATTCATGAATGGGTGTGAGTGAGGGCTGGCCTCTGATTGGTCAGGCTGTGACCATTCAGAGGCATCTTATTCAGCAGGCGGGGATTTTAAATCCCCGGCTGCTGAATACTACTCACAGCTGTTCAGAGCAGTTCAGGAGAACTGCAGCCTGCCGCGCTGAACTCCGTCTGTCGGCACCAGGTGAGTATATATATATTTTTTATTTTTACACATTTCTGGATGAATTGCAGGAAAGGGCTTATATATTTAACCCCTTTCCGACAATTCATCCCGCGATCGCCGGCAGCCCATTGCATTCAGTGGAGTCGGCTGTATTGACGGCTCCATTGAATTCAATGGGCTAACATCGTTCTTCTCTGCCACAGCTGTTACAGCTGTGGCAGAGGAGAACTTGCTGTGTCGTTCCCATCATTTTCTTGAATTGCCAAGATTTTCACACATGAAAACCTTAGCGAGCATCGGCGAAATACAAAAATGTTCCGGTCGCCCATTGACTTCAATGGGGTTCGTTATTAGAAACGAACACCCGAACATCGCGGGAAGTTCGTTTCGAATAACGCGAACCCGAACATTTTGGTGTTCGCTCATCTTTAGTTAAGTCCCATTTCCTTTTTTGCATATCATGCTTTATTTTAGTGTGCATTTGCACACCAAAAGCCTCATAGACGTCTATGGGGCTTTAGTGCGCAAATGCACACCCAATAACCATGAAAATAAAAGCTCCTCCGCTTTGTTTGAATGCCAGAGACTTTTAAATTAGTACAAAATATGTTTTCCTGTATTCTGTTTTCTAAACCTGGGGCGTCTTATACTTTGAAAATATGATACTCTTGCTAAATAGCTTACAGCTTAGTGAGCCAAGCATGTTTTACAGATTCTGAATCACTAATATCTAAGAAGAAGTGCAAAAATCTTTCTCATCTAGCCCTTTATTGTCCAACAAGCTTTAGTTGCTTTCAAGATCACTATGCTTGCTAAAACAATTATTTCGTTCCAAACCCACCCACATGTACTCTGTTTAAAGACCACTGAGCATACATCTCTGTCTCAGGCTTGAGTGATAGTAATTGTTTTTTCTGTATATGACTATACATCACTTGACTGAGCATCTGCAAAGTATAGCTTCCTTCAAGATATTGATGCAACACGATGAAACCAAATAGGATTGTAAAACAACATCTCAATTCTAAAATCAAAAATTGAAGGTTTGCAATCATCTATATCAAACCAATTAGCATAGAATAACCAAATGCAGTTTGTTAGGTCAGTTGCTGCATCATTATAATGCTGAATTTAGTAGAAATATGAAATGGAAATACAAATGTGGTTTATCTCAGTGAAAATTTCACTTGCAAATGGAGTTATTGGCATTAGGACAGATTTGCTCAGATTTCAGCTAAAATGTTAAACTTAAACTATGTAAATGATATTTCTATTCCCATCATTATTTGTTATTATTCCACTGCAGTCAAAATGAAAATGAAGAAACTCTTATTTGCAACTTATATTGTTTTGTGCACACAGCTCCTATGCAGACCTGTGCATCACCATGGTAACAGACCAGAAACAAATACTATTTAGTACGATCCTGCTTTATTAGTCCTCATTTGGATTCTTTACATGGGATGTTGTAAGAGATGCAGTTGGTTGGGAGGGATCTGAGCAGATGGAAGTGATTTGGATATATAAAATATTGAAAACATCTTTGTTATATTTTAGTGCAGATGAAATCAGTTTGGAGATTTTTATTATATGGATAATGTCTTTACCAAAGCAAGATATTTTGGAATGGTAATTAATGATAACATAATTGATAATCATTTTACAGATGCAGTAAATAAATGTAATATGTGAAAACTGAAGAATGAAATACATGTAGCAAAATTTAACTTGCATTTTACTCAATACATACCACGAAGTTAAATAATTTGACTTACTACTCCAAAATGTTAATCCACAGCAGCACTCAATAACATGGCCCACGTCATACGACGATTAGAGCCACAGTGATGTTACGCCTCATCAGGCCGGATCCAGGCCTGCTCCACTCACCCCATAGTCCATGTTTTAAGAGGCAGCGTCCATGGCAAAAGTTGGATAAAAAAAACTTTATTCCATCAAGGTTCCACCAGCAAATACAACAACATAGAATTCACAACAAGGTAGCAGTGATAATGTTTCGATCTGTATGGGATCTTTATCAAGCCTGTCTGACATACCCACTCCCACAACTTAAATACAAGTGACAATTAAAAATTAATTACCAACAGCCAGATGAACGTCATCGGCCTGCGTCCAGCGAGCACTGTCATCACACTGGGCCACGGGAATCACCCGCCCTGTAGCAGCACCGATACAGCACCATCAGGGCCTCCCCGGGAGCTCCAGAGCACATCACGCACATAATATCTATTGCGCATGTGCCGGAAAGACTGGCTCTCGCATAACCCGTCACCTAGGTAATTGACGCTCAGCTAGATCACTATTACCACTAAGGAATATAGCGCTATCTATCCATGTGGAGCTTGTCGTGCAAGTAGTTGCCAGCATCTTATCCTCGCTGGACAAACCAGCGGGCAGCTAGCTAAACCTTCACACCCCTATTGCCAAAGCAGTACAGATCCCGCAGTGGTAAGGTTATAGCAACACGGCATGGAGTTCCCGGACAGCAAGGTTACCAGACTACAACTTTACAGTGCAAAAAAACGTTATTTTTCGGATAGATTAGTTTAAAGAACTTTGTAACGTGCAAGCAAACAATCATAAATATAGCAGCACATATTTAAAATATAAAGGCTGCCATCCAGGTGATTCCCATCTATGCTTAAAGGGGCTGTCTCGCGAAATCAAGTGGGGTTATACACTTCTGTATGGCCATATTAATGCACTTTGTAATATACATCGTGCATTAAATATGAGCGATACAGAAGTTATTCACTTACCTGCTCCGTTGCTAGTGTCCTCGTCGCCATGGTTCCGTCTAATTTCGGGGTCTTCTTGCTTTTTTAGACGCGCTTGCGCAGATGGGTTTTCTCCCTTCGGCTCTGCTCGGCAGCATCAGCGTTTTGGCTCCGCCCCCTTGTACGCGTCATCGCGTAGCTCCGCCCCATGACGTGTGCCGGTTCCAGCCTCCTGATTGGCTGGACGCTAGCAACGGAGCAGGTAAGTGAATAACTTCTGTATGGCTCATATTTAATGCACGATGTATATTACAAAGTGCATTAATATGGCCATACAGAAGTGTATAACCCCACTTGATTTCGCGAGACAACCCCTTTAAACAGGCCCCGGGTCAGGTGCTCAAAAATACAGCAGGTCGATGCGTCAGCCACCTGTGGTAAAAACAATAAAATCAATTACAACATAGATGCCACACAGAACTAGCAACATAGTGTATACACCCGCACCATTTACAGGTATACCCCCGTATTAAATTCAATATTTAGATTACTAGGCGACATTGTGTCCAAATTAAAGATCCATCTGAGCTCCTTCTGTCTCAAGCGTTTCTCCCTGTCTCCTCCCCTAATATCGAGAGGCGCATCATCAGTTATTCGGAATTTAAGTTGACTGACAGCATGACCCGCTGAGTCAAAATGCTTGGGTATCGGCAGGTCTAATTTCTTTGTTCGAATTGAACTCTTATGACTAAAAAAGCGCAACCGGGCCTCCATCGTGGTCTCCCCCACGTATAGCAGGCCGCAAGGGCAAACAATCAGGTATACGACATATGAAGACCGGCATGTGTATCTCTTTCTAAACCAGTATTGCTTACCTGTGCAGGGATGGTGAAACATGTTGCCCCTAAGGAGATTACTGCAGCATGAGCATCTGAGACAGGCAAAATTCTCCCCACGAACCGAAAGTGTGGTGTTAGACGGTAATGTAGGCCTAACACCTAAACTATGTACCACTCTGTCCCGAATGCTCGTCCCTCTCCTATACGCTATCAGGGGAGGCAGTCTGAACTCATCCAATGTCGGGTAGTTTTTACTCAAGATATGCCAATGTGTACGAATGATACCCGAGACCCTTCCACTCATGGGTCCAAACATTGAAATAAATGGCATCCTATGGGTCTTCTCACGTTTCCCTTTAGGCGTCAATAATTCCACCCTAGGCACCATACGTGCTCTAGCAGCCACAGAAGCCACTAATTCATCAGGGTATATTTTCCTGTAGAAACCGATTACACATGTCCGATAGCCATCGTCTACAAAATGATCTGCTGTATTACGGCGAACACGAAGGCATTGGTTCCATGGCAACGCCTCTAAGATGCGCCTAGAATGGCAACTCGAGAAATGCAGTAAGTTGTTGCGATTTGTTGCCTTACGGTACAGATTCATGCTCAGTACCGTCCCTTTGATTTTTACCACCAAAACATCCAGAAATTGGATTGACGTAGACGAGGAGGTCAAAGTAAATTTCGGTTTAGGGACCAAATGGCCCAAAAATTCATGGAAGTTACTCAACTAGCTAGCTGAACTGTTCCAAAGCATAAAGATATCGTCTATGTATCGCCACCAGCAGCCAACATGCTGCCAGTATGGAGACACATAGACGTACCCTCTCTCTATGTGGTCTATATACATGCCCGCATAAGTAGGGGCCACATTGGACCCCATCGCTGTACCCTGGCGCTGCTTGTAAAAGATGTTATTAAACAGAAAAAAGTTACCAATCTTACCACTGTGGGATCTGTACTGCTTTGGCAATAGGGATGTAAAGGTTTAGCTAGCTGCCCGCTGGTTTGTCCAGCGAGGATAGGATGCTGGCAACTACCTGCACAACAAGCTCCCCATGGATAGATAGCGCTATATCCCCTAGTGGTAATAGTGATCTAGCTGAGCATCCATTATCTAGGTGACGGATTACGCCAGAGCCGGTCTTTCCGGCACATACGCAATAGATATTATGGGCGTGACGTGCTCTGGAGCTCCCGGGAAGGGAGGCCCTAATGACGCTGTATCGGTGCTGCTGCAGGGCGTGTGATGACAGCCCTCGCTGGACACGGGCCGATGACATTCACCTGGCTGTTAGTAATTAATTTTTAATTGTCACTTGTATTTAGGTTGTGGGAGTGGGTATGACAGACAGGCTTGATAAAGATCCTATACTTATCGAAACGTCGCTGCTGCTACCTTGTTGTGAATTCCATGTTGCTGTATTTGCTGGTGGAACCTTGATGGAATAAAGTTCCTTTTTATTCAACTTTTGCCATGGATGCTGCCTCTTAATGCATGACATTTAATTTATCACATGCCATTGAAAATGTCAAGTTACAGTTTGCTAACTCTGTACATTTAGTCATTTGCCTCCACATTTTTAATTTGCAACTTTGGATCTTGCTTTATTTATTTGTGTTGTAAATGCACGGCTCAAAAAAATTAAGGGAGCACGTAAATTACGCATCATATCTCGATGAACAAAATATTGAAGTTGAAAATGTTTACTGATATAAATTGTGTAATTAATTGAGAACAAAATGACGCATCAATGGTCAGTGGAGACCGAAATCATCAACCAATTAAGGGCCAGATTCCAAATCACCTAGAAAATTAATTTGCATAAATTTTATCATAGCGAGCCATAATGTGACTCAGTTGTTTGGCCCCCGCATGCCTTTTTGCCTTCCTAACAAAGTCTGGGCATGCTCTTGATGAGATGGTGGATGATGTCCTAGGGAATCCTCTTTCAGACCTGGATCAGAGCATAGATGAGCTCCTGGACAGTTTGTGGCGCTAATTGTCAGCGTTGAATGCACTGATGCAGAATGTCCCAAAGGTTCCTAATTGGAATCAAGTATAGGGAACCCGAGGACCAGTCAATCACATTGATGCCTTTATTATCCATGAATTGCCTACATACTGTAGCCCCAGGAGGATGAGCAGGTGGAACCCGGGACACACTGCACCATCGTATGGTCTGATATTTAGGCTAAGGATTTCATCCTGGTACCTAATAGCAGTAAGAGTACCATTGGCTATCACATTTAAATTTATGTGACCTTCCAAGGATATTCCTCCCCAGACCATCATTGACCCACCCTCAAACCTATTATGCTGCATGATGTTGCAGGTAACATAGCATTAACAATGGCATCTCTAGACTCTTTCTTGTCTATCACATGAGCTCAGTATGAACCTGCTGTTTTATGTGAAGTGAATGGGGTGCCAATACCAGACCTGCCAATGCAGGTGTTTAAGGGCAAATGCCAATTGAGTTGCATAGTGCTGGACTGTCATCTCAGTTCCCACTACAGGACAATGGGCCCTCATACCACCCTCATGAAGTATGTTTCTTTTTAAACATTAACTTTTTATTGTACTGCACGGTTCAGAGATACAATTTACAAGTTTTAGAACATTAATCCTTCATTCAAATTACACATTGTCATTGGTTTTACAATTTGTTCTTGTTGTCAGAATGCAGCATTTTATCAAATATAAGAAAAAGAAAAACAGAAACTATTCAGCATTTTTCATGAAATGAAGTAGACACGAATTCTTAGTTAAATAATTCTTTAACATTCGATGGACATAAGACTCTGGTTATAAGATTAGCTCTCAGGGGTTACTGCCTATTGGATCTTGTTTCAGCCAGGGGTTCCACATTTCTAAATATTTTGTGCATGCTGTTGTTGCATATGGCAATGATTTTTTCGAAGACACTATGCTCAGATACCAGGTGAACTATTTCTTTGAATGTAGGGGGAGTGGGTGATCACCACTGTCGGGCTATTAGACGTTTTACCAAGAGGAGAATTTGGCCCACCACGTTTCTATATGGCAATGGGAGCCTTTCCATGTACAGCAAAAGCAGACCCAGTACTGGGTCTCTGGGAATTGAGACCCCAGTAATTGACCTCAACATTAAGAACACTGCATTCCAATATGGCATCAATTTTGGGCAGGACCAAAATATATGTTTTAACGATCCAGGTTGACCACACATTCTCCAGCACACCCCATCCCAATTTGGATCTCTCCTTGCAAGCACGGCTAGAGTAAGATGCCATCTTGTGATGAGTTTCAGATGTGATTCTATTAAAGGGGCTCCTTTTGTTATCTGGTTACTTCTTTTGAAGGCCAAAAGCCATTTATCTACTTGTACCTCCATCTCTAAATATTTGCCTTGTTTCAAGTTCCCTACAAGTACCCCATAGAACAAGTGGATCTCTGATTTACCATCATGGGTCGATTTGGTTAGTATTCAGTTGATAAACTGGAGGATCTTCATCAGAAATGATAGGATCCAGCAACCTCTAAAGATTTCATTATCTGGGAGACCAAACTTTCCCCTCAATGTCGCAAATGATTTTAGCTTGTATGACGTTACCAGCTCCCAGGAGCCTAAAATACCCATTCTCCTCCAAACAGTTGTGTTCAGTTCAGAGATTAAGTGCTCCAGGGCCTGCAAAGGGGTGTTTGTTTCTATCAACACTGATACTTCTACTACCCTCTGCACTAGAGTCTGCCATGCTTCCACTGTCACTTTCATAGGGGGGGATATATGAGGGAGATATAGTGTCAGGTATTGATTTTTTTGCTATCGTGCAAAGAGTTCTTGCATACATCAGGGGTTTAAGAGATTTTGCCCCAATGTTTTCCTTTTCTAAATTTACCCAGCCTAGATTTGTGTCATGGTTTAGACAGTTTTTGGCCTGACTGTCTTAATGGTAAGCTCCAAGGTCAGGTAGTCCATTACCCCCTGGGCCCAGCGAAGAGCCAAAATTGATAGTGCTATCCTTGGTTTATTCCCTCTCCATATAAAATCAGATAGCTGGTTTTGGAATTTTCCCAAAATTTGATAGGGAATTGAGACCGGCGTGGTTCTAAAATAATAGAGAATTTTTGGAAGGATCATCATTCTGTATAGTGATATCCTACCCAGCCAGGAAACTTCTCGCTTAGCATATGAATTCAAGTCAGTTTGCAGGTCAGATAGAAGCTGGAGAAAGTCTATCTGTACTAGATTTGTCACTGGGTATACTAAGTATGGCATACTGGAAATTCTTTTTTTTAAAACCTTTTCTAGTTTTTTTTATGTATTCATAGCTAAAATTTGGGACTTATTTATATTTAATTCATAATATGATACCCATCTGAACTGACAAATAGCTTTGCTTATCCCTCTCAGTGATGTAATAGGATTAGTTAGCATCAGCAGGATTTCATCCACAAATAGACTGATCTTATGGGATCTTAGTCCTGAGGATATTCCCCGAATGTCTGGGGTGGTCCGTATCAGCTCAGCCAGAAGCTCAATTATCAAGGTGAAGAGGAGCAGGAAAAACCGGCAACTCTTACGGGTACCATTGGTAGTTGGAAATTATCTATACACCTAGAGATTTGCTGAAGGGGCAGTGTGTAGAGCTTTGATTACATTTACTATTTGGCCTTGAAACCCAAATTTTTCTAGACTGGCAAATGCGTATTCCCAATGAATTCTATCAAATGCCTTTTTGGCGTCTAGAGCTAGGATGATAGAAGGTACCCGAGAGGTTTCTACACAGCTCAAGAGGTTGAGGATTTCATCAGGTCCCATCTGGGGACTGTCTCTCCTTTGTAAATCCCACCTGGTCTTAGTGAATGAGGTGCGGTAGTATATCTAGTAATCTTGATGCTAATATTATGCCATATATCTTCGTGTCACAGTTTAACAAATAAATGGGGTGAGAGTTCACTGGAGATGTAGGCTCTTTACCTGGTTTGGGAATAGTTACTATAGTTGCTTGTAATATTTCAGCTGGTAATTTGCCCCAGTGAGTAATAAGGTTAAGTGATGTGAGATGTGGGGTAAGATTTGTGGAAAACAGTTTAAAGTATTTCTCAGAGAACCCATCAGGAACCAGTGCTTTGTTGTTCTTTAAGGACCTTATTGTGTCCCAGACCTTCTTTTGGCTTATTCGGGTGTTCAAGGACTCTCTTTGTTCCAATATTAATGTGGGAAGTTTTATTTTCTGTAGAAACTCTGCAATATCTTCTGGTGTAGATTGGGGGGTGGAGGGGTTATCTTTTAAATTGTACAAGTTATTGTAATAATGACTGAATTGTTCTGCTATCTGTTCAGGGTGTGTAATCTAGATTGATTCTCCCTCAGAGCTCAGAATATAAGTGATTTTTATTTTATTTATTTTCTTTTTATTCATTTTCGCCATCATATGTGAGTACTTGTTTAGTGACCAGTATAACGCGGATCGAAAAGCGTTTATTTCCCTGTCAAAGGCCCCCATTAGCACTGTTCGCAATTTCTGGTAAAGTGTAAAGAGTTCATCATGGAGCGTCTTCAACGGGGCCCTTTGTAGTTCTGCCTCTGCTCTATGTATTTGGGAGGAAATGTCAATTATACGGGCGCTTTTTTCTTTTTTTGTGTTGGGCACTAATCTTAATGAATACTCCTCTCATGACTGCCTTGTCATGATGGGGTCAACATCTGATGTGGTATTAAATTGGAAGTACTCTTTTAATGCTACAGAGACAGAGTTCTTATATTTGGGGATTTTCATTAAGAATGCATTGTTTGTCCATTTTCTAATCCAATATCTGAAAAGGCCCAAAGACAGAGTGATACCCACAAGTGCATAGTCTGACCGTGTTGCATTGCCAATGTATGCTGCTTGTACCTAAAAGAGTTCCCCTATCCATTAAAAACATATCAATGCGTGAGAAGGTTTTGTGTCTTGGGGAATAGAAGGTGAATTCCCTCGATGAGGCATTCAGGCATCGGAATGCGTCATACAGAGAGTTCCCCTGTATCCATCTTGTCAGTGTCAGCTGGCACCTGCCTGTTTTGCCAGTGGTATGTATTGTTCTGTCTGACACCATATTAAGGTCACCGTAGACTATTAAATTATCCACTTCAAACCTCCACATCTTCCCCATCACCCCCTTCAAAAATCACACTTGGGCTGTGTTTTGCGTATAGATATTAGACAGAGTGAGCTGGGTTCCATTTAAAGAATCGGATAGTATAATGAATCCTCCTTTCATGTCTATAATTTGGTCTTTGATCTTGAATTGTACATGTTCGCTATCATGTACATGTTTTGCGATCAGTACACCACCTTGTTTTTTGGCGGAGCACCCTTTAAATATATTTAAATATATTATTTGGATTAAGAGTAGAGATGAGCGAGCATACTCGGATACCGCAGTTACTCGAGCGAGCATTGCTCTTCTCGAGTAACTGCTTACTGGTCTGAGCGTGCTCGGGGGGGGGGGGGGGCGCAGGCGGCGGGGGGTAGCGGGAGGGGGGAGAGTGAGAGATCTCCCCCCCCCCGCTGCCCCCCCTCGAGTAACTGCTGTATCCGAGTGTGCTTGCTCATCTCTAATTAAGAGACAGTATTTTCACACTCATTTTTTAAAGAATTCTTTTTGCTTGTTATTGTAGACTACTTTCTTGGCGATTCCCTGGGAGCCTGGTAAGAAAGAATCTCATGTCAATCAATCCATAGTATACTGAATTTTTGCGTTGCTGCCAGGAGGGTCCAGGATGGCCAGGACGCCTCTGGAGCAACTGTAGTAAACAGTGTAAAAGAAACCAAGTGGGCAAAATCTGTATTTCACCACCAGGAGGGGCCGGGGAGTCCTAGACGCCCCCAGAGTAAGGGAAGCAGATCTGAAAACATGTCAAAACTAGGGTAACAAAGTCTTTTCCCCACTGCTATAAGGGTCTGAGTAAGCCTGATTCTCTCAGGAGTAGAGAGGACAGAATCCATAACATACAGAAAAAATACAGTAGCGCTATACACATCTGCTGTACAATATGGGGGGTTAAGAGTTCACCTCACTTTGACGGTATCTCTCATCCAAGATCAGAAGGCTCATGTTGTTACCTCAGCAGGAACCACTTGTTGAGACCACTCCTGTGTCTGCTTGTTGGGTCATCTGGAGGAGCGATTCTGATGCAGTCCGACCAGCTGGATGCCCCAGGCCTTCAGTAGCTTAACACCTTCATCTGGATGTTGGAGCACATGCATGGATCTTTGTTTTTGAAGTATATTCTTGGTCGGGAAGCCCTATATGTGGGGGATTTTGACTTGTCTCAGTGCTGCTGTGATATCTGACAATCCTCTTCTTGCCTGCATGGTCGCTTAGGCTTGGTAAAGGGTTTGGTAATAAAGGCTTGGTAAAGATTGCATCTTACGGGTAGTATCCATCAATGCTTCCTTTGTGTGGAAAAACTGGATCCTTGCAATGATATCCCTTACAGTCAAGACAGGGAGGAACCCAGGTCTGAGCAATCTATGTGCTCTATTGATTATTAGCTCTTGCGATGACATTTCTGGGAGAACCTTCTTCATGAGTTGTTGGAGAAAGTCATGAATTTCAGAGTTAGAGACATTCTCCGGAATACCTCAGATTTTCACATTATTCCTCCAGTTTCTGTCCTCCAGGTCCACTAATTTAGCTTTTAAAACCAGCAACTCCTTTTCCAAATCATAATGCCCATCAATCATTATGCGACAAGTTTATCTCTCCCATTTTGGATTTTGTGTGTGCCACTCTGTCGCCTTGATCATGTATTAATGCATTAATAGTAGTGGTGAGGTTTAGCATTAGAGATGAGCGAGTATACTCGCTAAAGGCAATTGCTTGAGCGAGTATACTCGATGAAGAAATAAAGAGTCCACACATGCAGAATTAAGGGTTAAAGACAGAACTAAGAATGGTCAGCAAAGCCATTTACTTGAACACAATTTGAATAAAATCCAATACAGTCAACACTTGACATCCACTGCAATATACTTAGTACAGGAGAACACATGGTGTGACAGGGAGGAAACATGGGAGGACAGAGTGACTTGCATAGGCTAAGTTATCTGTGGATCTCTGTTTCCAAATACTTTCTCATGAACACTCACTGACTTTTTACCGGTACACCCTTACGGATTAGAAAAATGCACACAGCACTGCACAATGGGAACTCACACTTCTTGCGGCTTCTTACTTTCTTATTCCTCCATGCAGGGAAGAAGGGGGTCCACAACACTTGTCCTCTATCCTTTCAGCCTCTTCCATATTCTCTACACACAGACTGAAGGTGTCTGTGTGCAGACTGGCTCCTCTCAGGACAGACAGGTAGATAGGACAGACAGACTCCAGAAACTCACTCTACTCACTCATGTACCTTGCAACTACATATTTAAAACAAGGTCATACAAAGAGTCATGACATACAAAGAGATACTTTTCCAGACATAACCCAGACAGTAACTCATTCAGTGCTGCCGCTATGCAATACACATCATATTCACTCACAATGGGAAGACATTGACAATACACATAAGCACAAGACAACATAGATCACTCAGAAACATCTAGAAGCTTCCACACATCAACTTATGTACACTACAGATGCTATGGTCCTTAATGCAGTCTGCAGTATTATGTTGTACCTGTGTTTGGAAAATAGCTGGCTGTGACATGCGAGCCCTTTGCTTTGCTGAACTGCATAATGAAGTGGAACTCTGGGAAACATTTTGTGACCTAGTGGGAGCCTTCTTTGATTTTCTCTGATCTGCCTGGAAAGTCCCCTCTACTGCTTCCCCCATGCTGCTGTGATGTGAGGTCAGCATTTCCCGATTTTCTGGTGCCTCTGCTTTCAGCTGGGGCTCTCTTGCTGAGTGCTGTGGAGCCCAAAGGATTTCTCTGTCCCTGTCCATGGAGGATAATGCAGTGGAAGAGCTGGCAGTCATAGCTAGGGAGGGCTTGTGTGCTCCAAAGAAATCCTCTAGCCATTTAGGCTGCATTTGGGCGGTCCAGTGCTTGGTCATGCCTGACTCTGCAGAGTGTCAGCTGCCTTCAGGTGAACGTTTTACCCCTGCTGGTGTGCTTTGTAGTAGCTAGGTGAGAGTTTACCAAGCAGAGCTCAGTCCTGCGCTGCCGTCTTGACTGCTTGTCAGGCCACGCTCCCCATGAAACATGTTTCTGAATTTTTTTTAAAGAAACGTGCAGACCAGTAGCCCACTGGAGGTTATTTTGTGGGGTTCTGGCAATGCTTCTCCTCTTCCTGCTTATAAAAAGGAGCAGATACCAAGCTTGATGGTGAGTTGTTGTCCTTCTACAGCCCTGTCCAGCTCTCTTCGTGAAATGGCCTATTTCCTGGTATCTGCTCCATGCTCTTAAAAGTGTGCTGGGAATTGGCATGCAGGTAGTGAGAAGATGACTGGCAAAACTAGAGAAGAATCACTCAGAAAGGATAAGAAGAGAGTAATTGTCTGTAAGCACCACCTGCAAAACCATTCCCTTTCAATACCCTGGGTTGTGGCTACTGGCATTCGAACACTTGTTGATTTTTATCTCTGTATAAAAGGAATATGATTTGCAGCCATATGCGCTCCACAAAGTTATATACAGGAGGTTGTACATTGAGTCACTGGTGGCACATTAGTTGTTATATGTTTCTCCATTGAGGACATTAGAAATCCTCTCTGTTTATTTGTAAGGAATCCAACAGAAAAAAATCTCTTTATGGCCTCATGTCCACAGGCTGATCGGATTCCACATGCGGGAGCCCACAGTGGAATCTGACCCTGCCTGTGGCTGAGGACACTGCAGGTCTTCTGCTTACCCATCCTTGTCTTCCATCTTCTTTTTTGCAGACACCCATGTTTCCTTATGGATGGCTTGATTTGTGGATCTTCCGCAAATCAAACCCACCTGTGGACATTGGGCCTATCCCTTGGTATGGAATATGAGGCACATAAAGGTATTGTAAGGCCTTAAATTCTTTCATGTGTGACCTATTATGACTTCGTACAACACATTGACTGTGTGCATGATATCTTGGAATAGTGACTCTTCCCAGAAAACGCACGTTTACCAAAGTTTCTTCAAGAGTAAAGAATGTAAATGCCTCTAAAATAAACCCCATACTTTACAAGGTTTTTATGGTGCTTTTTACAAGCACTTTTGGATGCAATTTTTATTGTGTAACATTCTGTAGTTATGCTTCTAGTGATTTTGAAGTACGATAGAAAAGCCCTAAAATATGTCAAATCTACATAATGCTGAGTTTAAAAAAAAAAAACCCTGCAACAAATACACAACATTTTAGTTTTTGGCTTATATAGAGTTTTCAAGATTTTGCTATAGAATAATATTTGGCCTCAACATTTTGGAAATTAACAACGCTGCTAAAACCCCCCAATGAAAATGCCTGGAGAAAGATATTAACCCCTTAGTGACGAAGCCTGTTTGCGCCTTAGTGACTGAGCCAAATTTTGTAAATCTGACTTGTGTTGCTTTAACCCCTTAGTGACAGCCCTATCGTAAAACTACGTCCTGCTGTTGCAGGACGTGTATGGAGGGAGGTAGCACCGCTATCTCCCTCCATACAGTGTGGGCATCAGCTGTTTATTACAGCTGACACCCGCGGGCAATAGCTGCGCTCAGCCGTTCCGCCGATCACGGCTATTAACCCTTTAAATGCCGCTGTCAATTCTGACAGCGGCATTTAAATCCCCCGAACGCTGTTTGGGGGTCCCGCACGCCCCCCCCCCCCCCCCCGCGGTGAGATTGGGGGAGCTGTGCAGGTGTCATGGCAGCTGGGGGCCTAATGAATGGCCCCAGGGCTGCCTTAGCAGACTGCCTATCAAGCCATCCACACAGGCTATAGCATTACGTCATACTGCAGGAGCGATCAAAGCATCGCATGTTAAAGTCCCCCAGGGGGACTTCAAAGTAATGTAAAAAAAAAATCAATAAAGTTTTTTTGAATTGTTAAAAAAAATAAAAAGTTATAAAAGTTTAAATCACCCGCCTTTTGCCATATCCATTATTAAAAAATCAAAATCATAAAATAAAAATATGTATTTGATATCACCGCGTCCGTAAAAGTCCGATCTATCAAAGTAGTGCATTTTTTCCCCGCACAGTGAACGTTGTCTGAAAAAAAAATAAATAAAGAACGCCAGACATACACTTTTTTAGTTACCCTGTCTCCCAGAAAAAACGCAATAAAAAGCGATCAAAAAGTCGTATGTATTCCAAATTGATACTATCGGAAACTACAGGACATCCCGCAAAAAATGAGCCCTTGCTCAACTATGTCGACGAAAAAATAAAAAAGGTATTGCGCGCACAAAATGACCGCAGAAAATAATTGAAAAAAATTAAATATCTTAAAAGAAAAAATAAAAGTACTACAGCAAAAAAAATACTATACAAGTTTGGTATCGTAGCAATCGTACTGACCCATAGAATAAAAATATCAGGTCATTTTTGTTACAATTTGTGTGCTGTAGAAACAGGACGCACCGAAAGATGGTGGAATGTCGTTTTTTTCCATTTCTCTCCGCTAAGAATTTTTAAAAAGTTTTTCAGTAAATTATATGGTACAATGAATAGTGCCATTGAAACATACAACTCGTCCCGCAAAAAACAAGCCCTCATACAGCGACGTCGATGGATAAATTAAGGAGCTACGATTTTTTTAAAGGGAGTAGGAAAAAACAAAAATGGAAAAAAGCTCCGTCACTAAGGGGTTAACATAGAATAACTCTATAAAGGTTCTGCATATCTAAGTGATTTTTTGCCATGTATTGTACTTAATTTAGTTGGTAAAAATAGACCAATAGAATTTGTGTATATTTATTAAAAGCGCCAAAACTGGCAAAATTTTGAAAAAAAAATAATTTTTTCACATTTTCAATTGCAATATCTTAAATATGTGCAGACATGCTGTACTCATTTTTGATAAGATATATATATCCATCTGTTTTACTTTATTCTAGATGAACATTTGAAAACCAATTTTTTAACCATTTAGGAGACGTACAAATTCTAAGTGGAGTAAAATGAAAAAAAAATGACATCCCAACATCTTTCAGTGCATTTTGTTTCCACGGCACACAAACTGCAACAAAAATGACGTGATAACTTCATTCTATGGGTCAGTATGATTACTACGATACCAAAGTTGTATAGTTTTTTTTTTTTTGCTGTATTACTTGTATTTTTTTTTTCAAAGACATTTAATTTTTTAAAAATTATTTTGTCCTGCATCTTCTGCGCACAATAACTATTTAATTTTCCATCAACAAAGTTGAGCAAGGGCTCATTTTTTGCGTGATGTCCTGTAGCTTACGATAGTGCTAATTCAGAATACATATGACTTTTTGATCGCTTTTTATTGCATTTTTTCTGGGATACAGGGTGACTGAAAGTGCATTTCTGGCATTCTTTACTTTTTTTTTCGGACTACATTTACCGTGTAGGGAAAATAATGCACTACTTTGATAGATTGGACTTTTACAGACGCGGCGATACCAAATATGTATTTTTCTTTTATGATTTAGATTTTAAATCCCCGGCTGCTGATAGTTCAGAACTACAGAGCCGGGGACAGCGCCAGATGTTGCGGCTGAGCCCCGGCAGCTGAAGGGAGATGAGTATTGTTTTGTTTTTTTTATATATTTTTTTTAATGGCGTTTCAGGGAAGGGCTTATGAAGCCCTTCCCTGAAAAGCCATTGACGGGATGACAGCTGCGGAGAGAATTAAAGAATTCCTCTGCTGCATCTGCCACAGATGTGGCAGATGTAGCAGCAGGGAATTCTTTTAACTAGCGGGGGTCAAGATCCACAATGCAGACATATGATAGAACAGAAAGCATAAATATTCCATTAGTATTGCAACAGTACTGCAACAGTACTGTTTTGCTACATATTTGCATTTGTTGGTATCATTTTCTATTAGGAAAAAAATAATCTGTTTTGTCCAATGGAAAATAATACCAGTGAATGTAGATATGGATGTAAATGAAATGTACAGGGTTAGTGAAATTAAACTTCCACTACTCAGAGACCTCTTGAGGGCATTTTGCTGCTCCAAATGAGACATAATTCAGACAACAGCCACTTCAGATGATGCACTTGACATTTATGAATAAAAAAATGTCACTGATAGGTGGCGCTGTAATTATTCAAATCACGCTACAAATGCTCAATAGGTCCTCCTTGGTTTTCAACAATGCTCTCAATTCGCTAAACAAATTCATTGGGAGACGTAAAATGCCCTTCAAAGACCCCTGAGTTTAGAAAGTTTAATTTTGCTAACCCTGTAATATGAACACAAATACCAAAGTTGGGGCAATGCTGATAACATACTGATGCATATCTATTTCAAGTACTCTCCATAGACTTCAATAGATGAAGGTAATGCATGCTGTGTTATTAAATTACGCCCATGTGATAGATACACATTAATATTAGCTCCGTATTACTGGCAGAAAAAAACAGAAGGGGAATACTAGCAAAAAATGTACTTGTGTGAAAGCAGCTTAAGGTTTTGTTCACACGCCACTGATTTGCAGATTTTGTTGCAGATCCGTAGCTGATTACACCTGAAATAAATTAAAAGAATGAAATAAGCTGCATATCTGCACTAAAATCTGCAAAAAAATCTACAGTAAGTAAACGATATGTGAGCACACCCTAAAGCTATTTTCACATGTGGCAAATTTGTTGGAGTTTGTCTCTGCAGCATGTCCAATTTTTGGAAGACCTACATAAATGGGACATTTGTTGAAAACTTTGCAAAAGAACTTCCACACCTGAATTGTGATGAGCGATTAGTGGAATATTTGATTTGTGTCTCAGTTTCGGGCCAACTTCACTAAAATCATTATGAATTTGGGACCTTCTGGAGGGCAAATATTCAACCCCATTTTACTCCCATTGACTTTAATGGGAGTAAAAATTCACGTTTTTTTTTTTTTGACTCCCACTAAAGTCAATAGGAGTAAAATTGGGTTGAATAATTTGCCCTCCAGAAAGCCCCAATGCAGCCAAGGCCCCCTAAACTGCATGGGAATATAGCCACACATCTGGGGAACACTGTTCCTCTAAAAAATTGGTCAAAACAGTGTACAGTGGTTTAAGTGTTAATAGAGACACAGAAGTGTCACTGAAAATAAAAGAAGACCCACAGGGTCTTCTAGATCAAAAATTTACACCAAGCAAGGGGGTGTGGCTTAGGCATGGAGGAGTCAGATCGCACGGCCACAAGCTCCGCTGACCTTCTAATACGCCTTACCGCAGCTGAACTGAGGCCTTCTCCATGATGAGAAGAGGAGGAAAACGGAGAGGAGATCCCCCAGCAACAGCAGGGAAGCCGATCAGCAGGGTACCTGCATGGCACGGGTGCTGCTGAGACTGGAAAGCAGCCACCTAACATGGTGCTGGGACGCCATGTGGAACTGTCCTCCCAGTGCTCTGGAGATCAGTTACTGATGCCGGCACAGCACACTCCTCAGCCACCGGGTCTGGTCAGTGAAGGGAGCAGGAGACTACCACCAGAGGGTCCCCCAAGCACCCCGACCACCAACAAGGAGACCCAGCAGGGAGAAAGGGCTATGTATAAAGCCCGGGGGCAAGAATACAGTCCCACTAAGGCACCATACAGCCTCAATCATGAGGCAGCCCCATGCTCCCCACAAACACGCCCACTAGCACAGTACCGGACAGAGAATAGGAGTACTACTACTCCTACCATCCCCACAGCCGCCTCTTCAATGAGCAGCACAGGCAACATTACACACAGCCCTGGATCCAGCAATACGCTGTCTGCTGCTCCTGCCACCCTCGATTACCCATCAGAACCACCTACAGACGATGCTCAAACCCTGCAGGCACTATGGGTTATGATGCGCGCATTACCCACTAAGGGCAATCAGGAAATGCAGTGGATTGAGGAAAAACATGTGGCGGCCATTGATGCAGTACATCACTCAGTGCAGGCACTTACAGAGCGTGTCACTACCTTGGAACAGACCGCAGGCGCTCCTTCTATGAACTTTCAACAATTAGTCTCTGTGGTAGAGAATCAGCAAAAGCAGCTCAGACATCTGACGCTACATCTAGACGACATTGAAAATCGAGGCTGCTGCAATAATCTAAAACTGAGAGGTCTACCGGATGACATTACACCAGAATCTCTACATGATTGTGTTACGGCTGTTTTTAACAAGTTACTACATTGCCCAGGAGACAGAGCAATTGAATTAGAGAGGGTCCACCGTCTGTTCGGTGGGAGGGCCTGGAATACAAATTTACCGAGAGACGTAATCTGCCATGTCCACTTCTATAGGCAGAAAGAAGAGATTCTGCGTCTGGCATGGGAGGCGGACCCGGTCAGCTTTCATGAGACTGAGATCACCATTCTACCTGACGTTTCTAGGCTGACCCTAAATGGCCAAAGGGTAATCCATCCCTTGTTAGACGCAGCATGCAGAGCGGGCACGGCATACAAGTGGGGCCACCCTTTCCACCTGATGCTCCGCAAAAGAGGCCAAAACACCAGCAGACCTGGAAGGAGCGTTTACCTTTCTGGAGGTCCCCCCAGTCCTGGTGCTGGACTGGACCTTGCCTATGGATGCAGCACCAGTAAGCACGTGAATAGCCAGCACTTTCGTGAGTCCTGACCCTATGGACATAGACTAAGCGCTGTGCTCACAGGTCATCACCTGGAACTTCAGAGTGCCCACTGACATAAAACAGGAAATTTATTCTCTCTCCACTTGTTATAGAGGGTAGGAGGAAGGGCTATGTATCTGATACAGTATACCTAATCTCCATCCAGGACTGACAGGCTAAGCGGAGTTCCTGATTTATTCTAAATTGTTTGGGGGATACTGTAATGAGAGAGGGACACATTTATTCAATCCCTCACTCTGCATAGTGTTTACCCTTTTTATTGTTTCTTTACGTTAGGTTTGCTGCCTTGCTTGTCCAACACATTTCCACATAACCCCAAGTAGGGTATCAGGTACTCCAGTGCCCCCCTCTGGTAAAGGGGGGGGGGGGGCGACTGCCTGAATAATTTAGAGTGACTAATTGCAAAATTAGCAGTATCGTTCTTTGTAATTTGTCTGTCTTTCCGATGTGTGTCTAGTGTAGTGCCGCTTGTTTTCCCCCTCCTTCCCTCCTCTCCTTTTTTTTTTGTCCTAAAAGGTTTTTTCCTTACTAGCTGGTACTATTACTATCCGATACCGATTGTATCCACGATAATGGCTATGCCCGCAGGCGCCACTAACCTCACTGTTCTTTCTATTAATGTGCAGAGAATAAATATTCTGGAAAAGAGGACCTCCATCCTCCATCTTCTATGGAAAAAGAGGGCAAAGGTAGCCTTCATACAAGAGATCCACTTCCAGAGAGATGCAGTCCCCGGATTTGCGAGTGCGAGATTCCCGAGTGCCTATGATAGCATGAACGTGGAAGCCAAAATCGAAGGGAGTCTCGATACTGATCTGCAACTCAGTCTAATGGGAACACGTGGAAATGCGCAGTGATCCAAGAGGCCGATATCTTTTCCCCAAGGGTAAACTCACCAGCAATCCAGTCACACTCTCTTCCTTGTATTTACCCAACTCCAACCAGGTGACCTTTTTGGAAAGGGCCCAGGAGGACTTGGACGAATTCATGGAGGGCACCCTGATACTGGGGAGTGATTTTAGCATTCCACTAGACCCTCAGGTAGACACATCCAGGGGCAGCAGCAGTCTTCCGCTATCTGCACACCGTAGGTTCAGGAAAGCCCTTCACAAACATCAGCTGATAGACGCATGGAGGAACTTGCACCCTACTACTAAAGATTATACATTTTTCTCTCCCCCACATAACACATTCTCTACAATCGACTATTTTTTGATACACCATTCCACCATGGCTCAGCTTATCTCGGCGGAAATTGATAACCTCATGTTCTCAGACCATGCCCTTATTACCCTTTTGCTCAACAAATCTTTAATCTGTGACCCGTGCGAGATACATATAGCCCTACAAGACTACTTCAAACATAATTATACTCCAATAGTAAACCCACTGACAATCCGGGAAGCTCACAAGTGTGTTATCCGTGGGTTTTGTATAAGTCTTAAGTCCCGCATTAAACTGAGAGGACTGCGTGAGTTGTTAGAACGCATTCAGAAACGGGAACTTGCTGACAAATCTACCTTAGATGGCATACAGGGAGTGGAGTTAGCGCAACATAGAGACAGGGTGTGCAAGGTAAGCTTGGATCAGTCAAAAGTAAACCTGGCAAAATGCAGATGCCCTTTTTTGAATTTTGAAACAAACTTAGCCATACACTGGCTCAGGCATTGCACAAAGTAAGAGAAAGAAGATATGCCCCTCATATTACCAATTCTAGCGGCAGGACCCTGCACATCCCCCAACAGATATCGGAAGCAACCAGGGAATACTACAAGGCATTATATAACTTGCCCCCCCCCCCCCCCCCCCCAGTCAGAGCAGGATAGGAATCCCTGAAGGATATTGATACAAGAATATCTCCAACAATCGAATTTGGGCAGGTTTATGCAGGAAGCAATAGAACTTATGGAGGCCCCGATAACACAAAATGAACTGGCAAGAGCCCTCTCGGAGTCCCCCAAAGGGAAAGCCCCTGGCCTAGATGGGCTCATACTGCCATCCTACAAAAAGTTTGCAGAGACCTTCTTCCCCCACTTTATGTAGGCCTTTAACTCTTTGACATCTGAGAATAAAAATGCCTAGAGATACCCTAAGGGCTACTATAACAGTGATCCCAAAGGACGGAAAGGACCCTTCACATTGTCAGAGTTACCGGCCTGTATCCTTGCTAAACGCAGACCTAAAACTGTTCTCCAAAATACTAGCAAACCAGATCTCTTTCTATTTACAACACCTGATTCACAAAGACCAAGTAGGTTTCATTCCACTCAGAGAGGCTAGGGATAACACAACAAAAGCCATTAACCTGATTTATCACGCCGAAAAATTCTTTATCCCGGTCTGCTTACTGTCTACGAATGCAGACAAAGCGTGGATTGGGATTTCCTGTCTGCTACCTTGTCACATTTGGGAGTAGACCCTCATATGTTGCAATGGTTATCAAGTCTCTACTCATGTCCAAATGCTGCGGTTAAAGTAAATAGTCAACTCTCGGCCCCCTTCTCTATCACGAACAGGACAAGACAAGGCTGCCCACTGTCGCCCCTGATCTTCATTATATGTCTGGAGCCACTTCTAGGTCACATTCGCTCTAATCAGAATGTAGGCGGAATAGCACTGGCAGGAACGGAGCATAAGATTGCAGCATATGCAGATGACCTTCTATTTTTCATCACCAAATCGCGAATTTCCCTGCCAAATGTGTTATCAGAAATAATCGATTTTCCCTGCTATCCCATTTTAAGATTAATTATCACAAATCGGCGGCACTGAACGTTTCGCTCCCCCAAGCTTTAGTGAATCAACTTAAAGATTCTTTCTTGTTTCCCTGGAAGAGAGACAAGATTCTACACTTGGTTTGAAGTTTAAGGAGAAAGCCTGGGAGAGGTCCGCTGGTAAATGGAGCGGACTCCAGGACAAGAACGTACAGGGTGGGAGAGAGAGGTCATCCCTGGTGTATGCCATTGTGAATCTGGAAGGGTTTGGAGGAAGATCTGTTGACCCTAACCCATGCGGTGGCCATGGTATAAAGTGCATTATCCAGTCCTGTATCCGGGGGCTAATCCCAATTCCTTCCAGTATTGCAGCTAGGAACTCCCTTCTCCCCATCAAATGCCTTCTCTGCGTCACCTGTCAGAAGGCATCAGGGGGATTTTGTTCTGAGGGCCCGAGCTATCAGGGACAGGGACTTGATGGTATTGTCCCTGGCCTTCCTCCCTGGGATGAAGCCTACCTGGTCCTTATGGACCAGAGATGGTAGGTGTGCCTGCAAGCGCATTGCTATCATCTTTGAGAAGAGCTTCACATCAATATTTATAAGCGATATTGGTCTATAGTTGCCACAGACTGAGGTGTCCTACCCTGGTTTGAGGATAACTACTATGTCTGCTTGATGGGACTGTTGGGGGAAAGAGCATCCGCCCGAGACCACGTTAAAAGAACACAACAGCAGGGGCAAGATAACTTCCTGGAACATTTTTGTAGAATCTTGTGGTAAAGCCGTCTTGGCCAGTGCTTTCAGCAGGTTTCAGATTTTTTACAGACCCAAAAGCTCAGATGCCAAGAAGTCTATATCAGGGCCTGGGCTGTGTTCTCATCAATATGGCTGGGTGCATACTTATGAACATAAGCATCCAGTTCCCTTCTGGAAGATGGCCCTGAGTGATCTTTGCCGCCTCTGAGTGTATATAGTTTCTCATAAAATTCATGGAACTCTTCCAATATATCTGCTATAGACTTAACCACCCCACCTCTTCATGACTGAAGTTAATATGCATAGGTTAGAGGGAACTTAGAGTGTAGGTTTCTGGCCAGTGTCCATCTGCATCTTTCACCATATTCAGAAAACCCTTTTCGTTCCCTATCCCGCAGTCCCAAGGACTGTTTATCTAGGATCAACAAAATTTGCCGTAGTAGATTTCGGCTTTCAATGTATCTGCGGGATGTTTTTTATTGGCGGACTCCTTGGTGTTCAATTCTGCTAGGAGAGATGTTAGTTTAAATGAATGTTCTTTTTTGAGTCTGGCCCCATGAGAGATAAAAATTCATCTCAGGACACATTTACGCGCCATGCATTGGATAGGTGCCCCTGTGGTGTCATGTTGGTGGAAGTCTGCAAACTCGACTATTGCCTTCTTAATGTTTTCCACACAAAGTGGGTCATTATGGAGATTGTCGTTTAGTCTCCAGGAGTTGGATCTACTATCTACGCCTATTCCCCTAAGCTCTCCCAAAACTGGGACATGGTCTGACCATAGGAACGGGGCCAAGGAGCACTTCGGATAGATATCTAGGATCCTATGGGACATGAAAAGGGAATCAATATGACTAAGTATTATGGGCTAGGGAATGGAAATTGAAGTCCCTGACACCCGAATGGAGGACCCTCCAGAGGTCCATGAGATGTAGGGCCTAAAGATCCCTCTCCGGTGAAAACACTACCGATCAAGAGACAGAGGACTTATCCGATTAGGCATTCACCGCCGGGTCGAAGACCATGTTGAAATCGCCTCTGAGGATGATAAAAGAATCCTCTGCAAATTCTGTCAGCTCTTGCAGCAGCTTCTTACCAAAGGTGGGCTAACCTTAATTGAGAAAATAGACATTAGCCAGGGTAATTAATGAAGCACCTATTGACACTTTAAGAAATAAAAACCTGCCCCCTGCGTCTATTTTAGAAGCCAAAATTTGATGTCTATACAATCTATGGAAGGCAATGAACACTCCACACACCTTACTGGAGGGTGGGGACCCTGAGTCCAGGATGGATAAAATTTGGAAACACAAGTAGGGACATGGCCCTCCTTAAAATTGGTCTCCTGCAACATTGCTCCCTTGTCTCATTTCTTATGCAAATGGTTTAAGATTTAGCTTCTCTTCTTGGGGGCATTAAGGCCCTTAGCATTGTAGGTACAAAATCTCATGTTGGCCATGATCATATGCTAGAATATGTAGGGAAGAGAAAATTCCATTTAGGCTGACCAAAAGCGCCCACCTAATTGGGGTAATGGTATCCAAGGAGGCGGCAGCATCAACGGTGTAAAGATAGTAAAAAAAGGGTTTTATTGCTCTATAAAATGGCGACGTTTCGACTTAATCTAAGTCTTTTTCAAGGCTTGAAAAAGACTTAGATTAAGTCGAAATGTCGCCATTTTATGGAGCAATAAAACCCTTTTTTTACTATCTTTACACCGTTGATGCTGCCACCTCCTTGGATACCATTGCATTTATTTGGGGTTTGGTTCATGACCCCACAGGTGGCTTGGCATATACAGACTGGAACCTCTGCACTGAAGTGCATGTGTTAGGTGTGCTGCGGGATTTTCCTATTTCACCTAATTGGGGTAGGAAGGAGGGGAGGGGGATAAGTGTGGGGGAAGAGAGAATACACAGACAAAGCCAGGGGTTAGTACCCCAAAAAATTAACCCTGTAACTAAGACATTATAAACTTCTATACAGCAAATAATGCTATAAGCCATAATCCGGGTGTGCTTCCCTACTCACCTGTGCCACTAAGGATAAACATATCCTAGGAGAAATTAAATAATAGACTATGTGCTGGGGACTAAACCATTAAGACCCACATAAAGAACATTAATATGTTATACATCAGGTGTAGGCCTGGGGAGAACTTGGAGGTCTCCTAGTATCAGTGGCCGGGTGCCTACCCAGACCTCATAAAATAAAGAAATATACAGTTAGCCTGTGTGGCATGCATGATTTCTATGAGGCAGCCTCTGGGATCTTCCTCTTGATGAGTTCTAGTTAATGTTATATGAAGCCGGCAGCGGTGGAAAGCGGTCAGCTGAGCTGGAGGCACAGGGAGATCTAGTGCCTGCATTCTCCTTGCTCAGTGAAGCACTGCAATCCCCTGCCAGTGCTACCGCCAACTTGGCACTTCCACAGCAGGAGCCTGGCTCCTGAGAGGAGCAGAGATAAAGCTGCATCTGTCCTCTGTCTTCACCCCAGGATCCTTTCACTTGCCCATACTTACAGGGATATAGCCCACAGCAGTCTGCAGGTGAGTGAATATGGCAGGGCTTTCGGGAGCTCAGAGACTCATGTGGTACCCGTACATAAGCAAGCCATGCACCCCCGCCCACCCCCACACACACACACAATGTAATAAAATTTAAAAGGACAAATTCTGCCTGGTGAACAGAACACTCAAGCACGGACCTACCACTCCTCCAAACAAAAATAGTATTTACCAAAAAATCCATCATGTTTTCTTTTTATTTAGTTTATTTATTTTTATTAGGTTTTTTGGTTTACTTTTTAGTGTACTTTTATGTAACTTAGTAGCTAACTATGTAGTTTGCAGAAAACTACTACAAGTTGTGTAAGGCCTGCAAATAATTTGTAGTGGCCGGACTGGTGATTTTGAATGATGTCTGAGGCTGCTGACATGCACTGTGTGTATTTGCTGTTTTCCTGTTTGGGTTTCATTTTGTTCTATATTAACATAAAAACCACCACTAACTAAATAAGCCACAATCCCTGGGAGGTACGATATGTGAGCACAGAAGGCAACACAGTACAGCTTGTATATTTGGTGCAGCGTAATTGAATTCCCCAAATTCCCACTGCTATCTGAGTAAGGTCTGCAAGTAATTCATACTGGCCAGACTAGTGACTTTGAATGATGTCTGAGACCACAAACAGAGAACTGTTTCCCTTGCCAAAGCATAGTTTGCCGGTCTGCTTTGCTGCTATGTATGGTGACAGCAGCAGAAATATATCCTCTCCCAATGTACAGACCACATTTCACATAGGCATATAAACGTGATGCTGCTTCTTTCTCTGCTCCCTCCAATAAAACCCTGTTTTAAGTTCACTGCTGATATACAAGCTTTCACATCAGCAGCAATATATCCTTTGTAGAATATCTGTCCCTATTAACAGACTACGTGTTATATAAGCTTATGAACATGATGTGGCTTTTTTCTCTGTTCCCTCTAATACAACTCCAGTATACAAGCGTTCATACTAGCATCAATATATACTCTGTAGAATATCTGTCCCTAAGAATAGACCATGCATTACACATGCATATAAGGCCTCTTTCACACAGGGGACAGCAATATCGCTGCGAGAAAATCGCAGCAATATTGCATTGATGTTGTGTGCAATATCGCTGCATTTTCTCGCGGCAAAATCATGATTTTGTGTCACTACAAAGTGCGCTACAAAGTCATGTGTGGTGTTACAAAGTCACGCGACTTTGTAGCGATCTTTTGCCAGGATTTTCAGGGGGCGCTTGTAATATAAGCCCTACCCCTAAAATAAGCCATAGCTGCATGAAAAAAAAACAAAAACAATGCATCACCTAAGAGGCGCTATCTGGCTCCGCCAGACGTCTCCTCTGTATCTCTGGAACTTGTTTGAAGTCCTCCAGTGGAGCTTACTTGTCAGGAGTTTGAAATATCCCTGTTACCATGCAGCGCGGCACGGGGTCCTGCGGTCGGCGCGCGTCGCTCCGGCGGCCTGGAGCCCTGTGTCGGGGTTATCCCAGCGGCTTGGGGCGGCCGGTGGGCAGCGGCGTGGGCGTGTCCGCCCGTAGGGTGCCACCCGCACTCCTCCGTTCTTCTTATACAGCAGTGGGTGGAGTTGCCTCCCCCCACTCTCCGCCCCTGGGCGGAACCTTGTGGTTAAAAGACTGGCCGTGAATTGAGCTCACTGCCAGTTATTGGTTCTGCTTGCACCTAGCCAGTCTGTCTGCGGTTTCCTCAGCCAGTCCCTAGTTGCCGGTCAGCTCCCTCTGGTTCCCTATTGTTCTGTCTGCTCTTGTCGGTTCTGTTAGCCTCTAGTTTAGTCTGGCCCAGTCAGCACTAGTTGCTATCCAGTATCCTTCCTGTTTGTCTGTGAGCTCCATCTCCAGCTTTGTAGTTTTGTTGGTCGGTTCCATCTGCCTCCTCTGTCGGCACTCTGTTCCCCCCATTAGGTAGCTTGCTTCTTGTCAGTCGCCAGGTCCCTAGCCAGGGCAGGGACCGCCATCCAGTTGTCCGCCTGGGGTTAGCCAGGGCCGAGGCAAGTAGGCAGGGACGGTGGGGTGCGGGAAGATCAGGGCACCCCATCTGGTGCTCGGGGGGCAGAGTGCCGTAACATAATAACTGGCACTTAAAATACTGTTTTTCTTTTCATGGCGGCAATCAGCGCCCTTGCAAACCAGCTGCAAGACCTGGTGCCGGTGATCAGGGATTTGTCAGCTCGCAGGGTGGCCCAGGAGCAGTGGGCGTTGTCGCAGGGGCAGAACACCTTTACCAGTCCCGAACCCAAGTGCCCTCTTCCCGAGGTGTTCTCTGGAGAGAGGAACAAGTTCTTCGTTTTTCAACAGGCGTGTCGCCTGTTTTTTCGGATGCGTCCCCGTTCTTCCAGCTCGGAGGCCCAGAGGTTCGGGCTTATAATGTCCCTGCTGCGGGGCTCTGCCCAGACTTGGGCCTTTTCCATTCCCGAGGGTTCCCCCTCCCTGCAGTCGGTGGACTCCTTTTTTCAGGAACTCGGGGGTATCTTCGATGAACCGGACCGAGTGGGGTTGGCGGTTTCACGGTTGCTGGCGCTGCATCAGGGGTCGCTTTGTGTGGAGGATTATTGCTCCAATTTCAGACGCTATGCGGGTGACAGTGCATGGAACGATAGTGCCCTGAAGGACGTTTTTCTGCAAGGTCTCTCGGACGCGGTCAAAGAACTGTTGATCTCCCATCCCGTTCCCGGGTCCTTAAAGGAGGCTATGGAGCTAGCGGTGAAGGCAGATAGGAGGCTCAGGGCTGGGAAGCAGGACAGGCAGACCAGTAGAGTCAGGGAGGTCGTTTGTCCTGTTCCCTCCTCTTCCGTACCAGTCTCTGTTCCCAAACCTATGGAACTGGACCCGCTGGACCCCAAGGAGCGACGCCGAGTTCGGTTATTGCATCATATCTGCCTCTACTGCGGGAAAGCTGGACATCGGGTGATAACCTGCCCCCTGAGGCCGTAGCGTCCACAGTCTGAATCGGCAGAAAGACTCCAAGTCCTAGGCGATTGCAGGGAGGATCGCCTAGGACCACAGGTACGTCCTAGACTTCTGGTATCCTGCCAGGTTAGATTCCGGAACTTCTCCCGCCCAGGGGAGGCGTTTATTGATTCCGGAGCAGCCGCTAACCTGATAAGCATGCGTCTCGTTGAGCCCCTGAGGGCTGAATTTGTGGCGCTGAAGACGCCAATTCGTTTTGCTAGCATTGATGCTACCCCTCTTGCTTCGGGCTTGGTACGATGGAGGACCCCAGTGGTACAACTCACGGTGGGGGGTCGCCACTCGGAAGGTCTATCATTCCTGGTGATGGAGAAAATGTCGGTAGACATGGTACTAGGGATGCCGTGGCTGGCGTTGCACAACCCCCAATTCGATTGGACCACTGGGGAGCTAACCCAGTGGGGGCCGTCCTGACATAACCATCGTGCTCCCTCTCCTCCCTGCTCAGTCGATACCGCACTCAGTCCCCGAGATCTTGCTTCCCTTCACACCCCGTCGGCCTGTCCTGCGGCTGATATCGCCACCGATGCACTGCAGGGGGGATGCAAGAAAGTGGTGGGGTCTCGTATGCAGTTGCGTAGTGGGGAGAGTCTGTCGGTATCTGAACCGTACAGGGTGGGACAGAAGGGGTACCGGTCCTCTGGAAATCGCAAAAGGAGGGGTCGCAGGGGGTTCCATAAGTCTTTGTTGAAACCTGCTGTCCCTTCGGTGATGTTGTTGGTCGGTTCCATCTGCCTCCCCTGTCGGCACTCTGTTCCCCCCATTAGGTAGCTTGCTTCTTGTCAGTCGCCAGGTCCCTAGCCAGGGCAGGGACCGCCGTCCAGTTGTCCGCCTGGGGTTAGCCAGGGCCGAGGCAAGTAGGCAGGGACAGTGGGGTGCGGGAAGATCAGGGCACCCCATCTGGCGCTCGGGGGGCAGAGTGCCATAACAATCCCACCTCCAGGAAGCGCTGTCTCTGATTGGTTGAGCTGCGGCACTCGAGAATCAATCAGACAGCATTTGATGAAACAATTACAGCTATTCACTGAATGGCTGTAACTGGTTCATTGAGTGTTGGCTCTGATTGGCTGAGCTGTGGTGCTCGAGAACCAATCCTGAAGATGGGGTTTTTCAAACTCCTGACCAGGAAGCTCTTCTGGAGGATTTCAAACAAGTGATGTAGATACAGAGGAGATGTGCGACAGAGATGGGCAGCGCTATTGGTTGTTTTTATTTATGCAGCTACGGCTTATTTTAGTGGAAACAGTAGGATTTCCTACTGTAAAAGTTGCATCGCAACACATGAAAACCCTGTCTGCAATATTCAGCAATGTAGCAGGCTGCAAAACATTGTTAATGTGAAGGAACCCATTGGAAAGCATGGGCTTCACATACATGCGATTTGTAGAACTGTCTCATCGCGAGTTAATTGCGTGATTTTATCACCCGTATGAAACCGGCCTAAATGTGATACAGCTTCTCTTTCCAGTGCTGAATTCTAACATGGCCGCCAGTTACTCTGTGCCTATGTTATATATGGGTAGGTCATGTGATACAGGCATCCAATGTAACTACTGCCAATATGCGAGATGGAGGAAACATTTGGTGACTTCAGTCAGGTGCCATGTTTGCCAATTGGCTGCACACTAACCACTGCAGCAGGCAATATGTGAAATAAAATCTTCGGTAAATATCAAGTCAGGCATACCCAATTTAATTTTACTTATATCGGGCGATTTTTATTGCCTGGCTGATCAAGACGAGAAACCCTACACATGAACATACCCTAAGTAAGCAGTTCATGCTCATAAGTCCTCTAATGTGGCTGAACCATCCAATGCAAAGACGAGTGGGCAAAGATTTCTCCACAGTGCAATGAACAGCATAAAATATTCCTTCCCGCATTATGCACTGTATGTGAAATCATAGTTATCATTGTGTCTACAGACATTTATATTTCCTTTCATTATTTTAAAATGAGTAGTTGACATAACATGTATCTCTCATGTTTACACAAAACGTTGAACTCTTTCGCCCAAAATTGCCATAGAATTTCACTGAGTGTGTCAATATCCTTTTCACATGCGAATCAGGCATAATACCAGAATTTCTGAATAGCTACATGAGAACTATTATGTTGCTTGTATCTAATGTTCAGTAACATTTGCTAAAGTGATGGAAGTAATTAAGAAAAGAATCCAGTTGCATTCCAAAAATATGGTAATAGCAAGAACTATTTTGTGCTTTTAACTTCACATGGGTTTTACATTTATCTGCTGCAGTTGTGAAATGAAATATGTATGATGTGACCAAAGGGCCATCAAGGAGAATACAAAAGGTTTTCAAAAGAGTCTACATCTGGAATTCTCTTATGCTATCCACTAAATTACACTAGACATTCCATGTTCTATTAAACGACAAACATATTGGGTGCAGATTCAGAATACATAATGACATTCTATACAGGAGTGTGTCCAGCTGGGACTAAGAGTGGAACATCTAATATGCAGAGCCCAGAACCACTAAGGCAAAGAAAAAATAGTAATGAATTCATAAGGGATTGACTATTGCTGTGACAACTTGAATTTGCAAGTCAATCCATGAGTTTTGCTTGTACACATTATTCCTCTTTCTTCCTTCCTTATACAACCCTGCAAGGTAAAGGTGAACTACTTTCATCTAACTCTGAAGAAAAAGAATGTATTCTAGCAAAATCACAGACACTTCCACAATACTGTTTTTCATGGAACACAAATGCAATTAAGAATGTTTAAATCTTTAATGCTGCTGAATATTTATTGAATTACAAATGTTCACTTTTAATGTCAAAGCTTGTGCCGTTTTTTGGAACTTTTTTTGCTCTCTGCAGGCAATTGAAATCTAACTCAAAAGGAAAAGCCTCAAACTACTATTACATTTCCATAGCAACCATCAGAGTAGATTTACGTCAAAATGACAGCCATTTTAAAGAGCTCAGCCATATACTCTATATTCTCTAGATCGTTTTCGAAGTATAAAAGAAAAGAGAAAGCAGACTTAATATGGTTCAGTCCATCATAATGCTCTTTAGATGATAAAAGAAATAACAAAAAAGAATTAGCCAAAAATAGTTGATGATGATTATTAACAAAACATATTGTTCAAGTATACAGGGGAGAGACATATCCCTTGATTGCTGGATGGCCCAGAGGTGTGCCAACAAGCCATTGTGCCATTAATAAGGTATTTAGATAAAAGTTGGAGGCAGTAAGTCAAACCTTTGATCATTGAACAGTCTTGACACTCAAGTTGTGGATTTGATTGAGAGATTATTGGGAGGGGTCAGTGAGGACCCAGTGGTTATGGTCTACATTGGCATTAATGACAAAGCTAGAGGTAGGTAGAAGGTCCATAAGCTTAGGGCAAAGGCCTTCAAGGTAGTATTTGTTACACCAGAAAAGCAGCAAGATAAAAAAGGGGTTTAAGAGCTGCTGTAACTAGGAGGGATTTGGGTTCCTTGAAAACTGGGCTGACTATTGTTGGTCACAGGTTCTACCATAGGAATTGGCTGTATCACTGTCAGGAGGGTGCAGCTGTGCTTGGGGAAAAGACAAAAAGTACGACGTAGTGGCAATAACTGAGACATGGTTGGATGAAAGACATAACTAGAAATAACTGAGATACGGTTGGATAATAATTATAACTAGGCAGTTAATTTACAGGATTATAGTTTGTTCAGAAGGGGTTCTAAAAACTAAAAATGGGAGGGGTTTATCTGTCTGTATTGTCCTGTTTAACACTAAGACCACAAGAAGATATATGTGAGGGAAATGAACATGTGGAGTCTCTATGGGTGGAAATATCAGAAGGAAAAAAAGGAATAAAATCCTAAAAGTGGTTTGCTATAAGCCACCAACTATAACAGAATCCATTAAAATCTATCACTAAGGCAAACAGTAAATTGCAATGATGAAATTATTATGGGGGACTTTATATAAATTGGGAAGCAAAACATTTCTGTCAATATTTTTTTTACTCATTTCTGCGGGACCAAAATAGAAGAAGAGCCCCTTTGGACTTGGTTTTGGATATGGTTTTTCCAGGCATTTTTTAATGACGTACACAGAAGTTGGAGCTGTCTGCTTTTGTTCCGTACCCTATGTGTTTTGCCAGTGACAGCAGGTGCCTGAACAACTAATAAAGGAAAAGGGCAGAGCTGCCTTAAAAAAGATTAAACTAGACAAATTACCCGTCTTGATGGCATACACCTCAAGTTCTAAAAGAATTAAAGAGGTATTCCCATCTCAGGAATCTCATACCAATGTATTCTAAACAGGAAAATAAAGCTCTCACCAATTACAGTCCTATTTTGAAAATGCCCAATTGTCGCGAAACCCTTCCTTCTTTCTTCTTGTAGATTATACTTAGTTACCAGGGAAACCGACCATCTCTGCAACAGACGAGAGATAGCCAGCACTTGCACATTTGTAAGTCCCTATGTGATGTTGCTTTGGGTTGCCAGGAGCTCTGTAGCACATGTGCAGTAGCGCTTGGCCATCAGCTACCACTGTGCACTACTATTTATTTGCATGGAAGGTCTTTTGGACAACATGAACAAGTCTTTCTTGTGAAATAGTTCTCCAGGACTAAGGATGGTAGGGGTCTCTTTTTTGTTACCAGGCAAAGTGCCATGCATCCAGTTGTGGCTGTGCCTGGTATTGCAGCTCAGTCCCATTCAATCTCCATGTATGGTATGTATAGTGCTGAGACTGGGTAAACAATGAAGGAAACACATAGCTCAAAGCACTGAGGCCTCTTAAATCAGTTGATTAGTGGAGGTGCTAGAAGTCAGACAGCAATGAATCAAATTGTTCTGGCCTATTCTAAGTAAAAAAAGCCCTTTATTTTGAGAGAAAGATTTTCTAATCTTTGATCAGTATAATCTATGTATGAACAAAATTCTGTGCCCTGGGAGTATACTATATTTCAGGTGCAGCTCAGCCTGTGTGGCAGAATGCATTTGGTTGAATGAAAATTATATTGATTAAAACATGTTCAATCTTTTTATGACAATGAGATTTACAAACTTGAAATAAACTTTTCCGAAACAAAGCTTAGCACAATGAAAAATATATTTGACTGAATTATGTATTGTATCTCACATAACAGATTACATATCTATATTCTTCTGCAGAGCAGATTCACCTTGGCATTTAAAAATCTTCTTTTACATGATTAGCTGTCTTCAGATGAACACAATTTTATGACCCTCTATCTTTTTTGCATTTCCCAAAACTTTGTGCTTCAGCCAGATTTGTAATGATATTTTTAAACTTTCCTGATCCATGAAATGAAAGTGTGACTTTTACATATATTTGTAATTATTTTGCTGACAATATAATAGGAAGTCTAACTATACCTGTAGTTTCGGATATCTTGATTATAGTTTTCATTCATGTTTTCAACGCGTGTGTTTTTTCTTCTTTTAAAATTTGGTAATAATGTTATTATGTTGTTTTATTTCATATGTTTGTACCAAATTGTCTTGATCATTCCCTCTTAAAAACATGCAGCATTTGTCTATAAATGTTTATTTCATTCCCTAATCGTTGGCTCAGATATAATGTACAATCCTATTAGAGCAGATTTCTTACAGAAATTTTTGCAACTGTCCTATTCATCTGATTGGTGCTTGCTGAAAACCATGTAATTGCTGCAGAAACAAACTCATTTGGATAAATGGAAATGATTTTCAGACATTTCTGAAACAAATTTGCCGTGTGTAAATTCACCCTTATCTACCAATGACAAGCTGCTGTTGTGGAGACATTTGAAGGTAGAAAAGAATCATTGGAATGATATGGATCAGCATAACATAGAAGGTGTTGGCTCAAAATACTGTTAAAGAGACTTACAATAAAACAAAAAAATCACTCACCCGTGTATGTTCCTGAATGCCCACAACATCTTTCAGCCACAGCCTGCAGAATGACACAGGTCATCATCATGGCACATGCATCATTAGAAAGGCACCAAATGTGGCAGTGAGCCAGAAGCACCAATCCTTTTTTCAATTGCATCTAAAATACCCAAATCCAATTGATATCAGGGGCCAAGGCAGATTAAGGCCTCCTTCCCACGAACGGATTTCCGCCGCGTAATTCGCGGCGAAAATCCGCTGCGTTGCCCGCAGCTATTAGGTTCTATTGAACCTAATAGCACAATGCTCACGATGCGTAATTCCACCGCGGAATTACGCACCGCGATTTCTCCCGTCCTCACCCGCAGCATGCTCTATTTTCTGCGGGTGAGGACGGGCTGTACGCACTGACGGCTTCCATTGCAGTCAATGGAAGCCGTCCATTCACGCTATCTCCCGCTGTAACCAGCGGGAGATAGCGTGAAAAAACGCTTTCCCGCCCACCGCCGAGCGTCATATGACGCCAAATGACGCGGTCCGGCCGCGTCACGTGACACGGCCGGCCATGCACGTGACACGGCTGGTGACGCGAGGGCGGTGGGCGGTGACGGGCGGTGACGCGCGGCGGTGGGCGGGGAAGCGATTTCACGCTATCTCCCGCAGGTAAGTATAGGGGCTCTGGGGGGCGCCGTGACGGGCTTCACAGCGGAATATTACGCTGCGGAGCCCGTCACGCTCGTGGGAAGGAGGCCTAAGACTATTATGAGCCCTAGGCTGTATGAAGATTCAGGATAGATGCATAGATACACTACCAGAACTCAGCATACTGCATACAGTACCAGAGCCAAGCTTATTGCATATATATGGCAATTAAACCAAGTTTAGTTAATAGATTTTCTACCAGAACCAAGCTGATTACATACATATGGTACCAGAACAAGCTTACTATATATTTTTTATAAATATAATAATAATAAAACCAAACCTAATGCATAGATTTTGTACCAGAACCAAGCTTACAACATAGCCAAGGTACCAAAACAAAGTGTATTACACAGATATGGCACCAGAACAGCTATCATAGTATAGAGGAGCAGGTAGGTAGCGTGGTCATAGGAAGCTAGAAGTTGGTACATAGGAACAGCTGTCATAGTATAGAGGAGGAGGCAGGTAGCAAAGCTTGACTACAGGCTGAGAGCACAATAAGCTTTGCAGTGTAGTGAGTCCAATCAAGGAACAGGGTGGAGCTAATAAAGCAAACAGGAACAGGAGCAGGGAACAAGGACAGAATTCAATGGAGGAGCTATCCAGAGGGCCTGAATAGCTCAGCAGGAAGAGCCGCCGCCTAGAGCACAGGAGCTCCTAGGTTTGAGTCCTGACACCGAGCTTACTACATCTAGACAATAATAAAACAACAATTACTTTATATATATATGGTACCAGAAGTGAGCTTACCACATAGATATTGTTCGGCCAGCAGACATGGATCTACTGTGTCTCTAAACTAATTTGGCTTAGGTCTTGATCTGTCGGCTCCATGGGTCCCCAATTTTCACCCTTTAACACCACCACACAATATGGTCTCTGCTCTAGGAACCCCAGACCTTTACCCCTCAAGAGTATTGGTTAAAAGGCAGTACCTTTATCAACTTTATCCCAACACAAACCCAGAGAGCATAGATGGAAACATGGTTGTGGAAATAATTCTTACGTGTACAAGAAATAGGTCAAAAAAACATGATCAATAAACAAGCTGAGGTTGAGAGTGGAAAAGTCAGCAAAATTTGGTTGAGATATGCTTGGATCAAAACTGGGAGAACCAACAAAGCCGTAAACACCTTGTCATACTAAGTATAGAGACTGCTTGTTCAGGCACCATCTGCTGGAAGAGAGAGCCTAAAATAGGACAGGACCCATCATGGCCTGCCTGGGGCTAGAGATGCTGAATGTGTATGTTGGCTCTTTAAAAGGAGGGCCAAGTGTGTGTGCACCCTTAAAGTGGCAGAGACAGAGGACAGACCATAGTGGCTGTGGCACCTGCCAAAAGGGACAAAGGGAAACAGATGGGGACTGCAACCACCGGTGGGAGAAAGGGAAGGAGGTTGCCAGCCATGTCCCCAATAAACAACAGATATGGTGAAAAATAAACAAACTTTGGAAATTGCACACTATCCTCATAGTCAAATTCTTCAAACAGCATGCATCATATTGACAATGACTGTATATTCTGCATTATAGAATGGCCAGTCTAGGCAGGTTGCAGGGTATATGGGGAAAATGTTTTCTTGCAATATCTTTTGGGGGACCCTCCTAAAAGTTGCCAATTGGTAAGAAAATGAGGTTCCCAAAGTTTCAGATCAGTTGGATATCATTAACCTGTGCCTTGTCAACCTTGGAGTTATGATTTTAGGGCATTTTTGTAAAAAACAAAATCACAGTTCTTCTATAAAATGAAAACTATTTTTCCTAGAAACCTGATCATGGTCTCATTTTACTGATAATGTTCTTATAGCAACCACTTTTTGGGTGTGACATAGATTTGAAGATATTAGGCTATTTTCAGGGCCTTGTGTATTCCAGGCCTCCAAATCAATGGTATGTTGAATGTGAGTTGAGGCCTTATTTTCCTTGTCACAGACTACTTGTTGTTCTTAGGGAAGGGACCCTTTCTTAAAGGACAAAGGGAACAACCCTATGAATGGCAGTAAGCACACACAGCAATATTTGAAAGTGGTAAACTTTGTATTGCTTTTTTTCAGCTTTGTCTTTGAGTGAAAATGGATTTGGAACCTTTGTCTTCCAAAGCAGCAGCTAGCATGAGTTTAAGGCATAAAGACAAGATTTTTTTATCAGTTATGCATCTCATCAAATTACTGGTAGTAGGTTACCATTGAATTTTCAAGTGTTTCAAAGTTTGTTTTATAAAATGCGCCAAGTCAAACTAAGCATCAAGAAGCTTCAAGACTTACTATCCAAGAAGTATTAATTTTCTTGGAGAAATCTAAGATTCCAACAAGACGCTTAAAACATTTTGTTGCAAAGCTTGAAAAACTTTATGAACAGTGGAGAAAACGTAAAAAAAATGCTGGCAGAACTTCAAATGTAGCTCAAAATGAAAAGGTGAAAGCCTTCAAGTCAACTCTTGATGACCTTTTGGATATTGCTCATCAGGATGCACTTATCAATACTACTGAAGTAGAGAGAACGCATTTGTTACTGCAGAGACAAAAGGGACGTCCTGGCTGCATGGGAGGAGTTGACTTAAAATTTGTGTGAGCAGAAAAATGAAGTGAAAAGAGGAAATCAACTCAGATTGCAAGATTGGAAACATTACAACAAGTAGGTGTGTTTGCTCTCTTTTTAATATTTCCTTTCCACCTTTCAAATCTGCACTTTAACAACACGTATTTGAGATAATTTTAATTGAATGTCGCTTTATTAGAGGGGAGATACTAATAGGTTATTTTTGTGTTTTTTTTTTTTCTCAGGGGACAAAGAAGTAGACTTAGACTTTCTTCTAAGCAGCTCATCAGAAGACAAGGAGCTGACACAAGATGAATTTGAGGACATCCCAGGAACACATCACGAAGAGGAGCCAAGTGAAAGAAAATGAAGTACTCTCGAGGAAGTAGAGAATTTATTACCAAAAAGTTGTCATTATTGTTGGATAGATGTAATATTTTGGGCAGGGACGCAGTGCAAATTATATCAGCTACTGCAGAGGCGTTAGGTGAAAATGTAGACACTTTAGCTTTAAGTAGGAGTACAGTGCAACTTCGTAGACAACATTTTCGACAGGAAAGGGCCCAGCTAACTTAAAGTACGTTTAAAAATTCTGATTTAGAGCCTGCTGTTTTACATTGGGATGAAAAATTGCTTCCAGATATTTTGAATAGAGAAAGTGTAGAGAGGCTAGCTATTCTCATTAGCTGTGGGAAGCAGATTAACTGATAGGAGTACCTCAGCTTGAAAATATGATGGGGATCATTTAAGCAAACGCTGTATTCTCTAAAGTAGAAGAGTGGGTGGCAGTTGGAAAAATCGAGGCGATATGTTTTGATACCACTGCAGTAAACACAGGTCGTATCAGAGACACATGTGTTCTGTTAGAACAAATGCTTTAGGAAAAATCTCTTATACCTGGCTTGTCATCAGCACCTTTTAGGCCTCATGTCCACGGGGAAAATCAGGCCCGCTACGGATTCTCCATGGAGAATCTGCAGCGGGTCCCTCCTGCCCCGCGGACATGAGCGCTGAAGATAGGAATTTAAAAGAATTTACCCATCCGTAGCGGGCGGGGAAAGTCTTCTCTTCCTCACGGCCGGATCTTCTTTTTCAGCCGGCGGATGAACTCGTCACGGCTGCGGCACTTCGCCGACGTGCCGCGCGCATGCGCCGGGCACATCCGCCGAGCCGAAGCAAGAAAGATGCGGCCGTGAGGAAGAGAAGACCTTCCCGGTCCGCTCCGGATGGGTAAATTCTTTTAAATTCCTATTTTAGGTCCCCCGCGGATCCGGACGGCTTCCATAGGCTTCAACAGAAGCCCGCGGGAGCCGTCCCCGCGGGAGACCCGCATGAAAATGGAGCATGGTCCAGATTTTTTCATGCTCCATTTTTTTTAAAATCCCTTTTATTGACCATCCGCGGGTATTTATCTACTCCGCGGGTGGTCAATGCATCCCTATGGGGTGCGGATCCGCGGGCAGGAGAAGAGTTAAAATCTGCTGCGGATTTTAATTCTTATTTTGCCCGTGGACATGAGCCCTTAGAAGTCTTGTTAACGGCAGTGTTCGATTGCAAAATTCGCTCTACCACTGGCACTGAACGAGATATTTTTAAAAGCTAAGTGGTGTAAGATAGACAAAAGGAAATACAAAAGTGGTATTGAGGATAAATATATTAAAAACAAAATAAATGATCCTGAACAACTAAAACAGCATCAGCCCAGGGTTTACTATAAAGAATTTCTTGAATTAGGTTTAATTTTTGGGGTATTTGCAAGGTTTTCAAATGTTAAAATTGCTTATGAATTTAAAAATTCAGAACAAGTGGCATTTGGGTTTTTTGATCAAACTTTGAAAGAAGAAATTAGGAAAAAATGGGTTTGAAATTATTATCTTTTTGAGAGCAGGAGGTTGAAAATGAATTAGTTGACAGAAATGTAAGAGCACAATTCAGCCTTAAAAGAAGCACATTCGCTGTTGATCAAGGAAATAGATTTTTTAATTTATCTTCAAATTTTAGATTTTTTAAAATATTTCAAAATTGCAATTTCTTCCATTTGCTTTGTATTTTTTGAAACCCTATTGAAATCCCATTTTTTCTGTTTTATTTCAGTTTCTCTTCTCCAAAAATTGAACAGAGAAATGGAGACCCTGACTGAACTGACCCTAACACAGGTGTGAAAGCGCCTTTAGACCGGCTTCACATAGGTGCAAGAGCATTTACGTGAGCATTTGCAGTGCATATTTGTATGACGGGCATTGCACATTTGCGCTTGCCTGTACATGTTTTACTGTATTTTTTGCGAGCACATGTCATGCATATATGCGCGTTCGAAAAATTTGCAAACATGCTTCCATTGATTGCAGTGGGCAATTAAGTTATATCTGTATATATAAAGACGAAAGCCCTCACTGACTCACTCACTCACTGACTCACTCACTCACTCACTCACTCCCTACTAATTCTCTAACTTCTCAGTGTCGTACAAACATGAAATTTGGCATGACCATTCTTTAAGTCCCTAGTAGAAAAAGTTGTATTCACAACTTGAATATTCAATACTACGTCCAAAAGTATTGGCACACCTCTGTAATGTACCTAATCTAATTCTCTACCTTCCTGGTGTCAGACAAACATGAAATTTAGCAAAAGCATTCTTTAGGTCCTAAATAGGAAAAGGAAAGGGGTCACAACTCAATTATTCAATGATAATTGCAAAAGTAAGTGCACCCCTATGTAATGTAACTTCCTGGTGCTGTACAAGCGTGAAATTTGGCATGAGAATTCTTTGGGTCCTAAATAGGAAAACTAAAGGGGTCACAACTTGATTCAATGCTTTTTGCAAAAGTAAGTGTACCCCTATGTAATGTAACTTCCCTCTGTTGTACCCGTGTGAAATTTGGCATGGGCATTCTTTAGGTCCTAAATAGGAAAAGTAAAGGGGTCACAACTCGATTATTCAATGCTAATTGCAAAAGTAAGTGTACCCCTATGTAATGCAACTTCTCGGTGTCGAACAAGCATAAAATTTGGCACAAACATTCTTTACATTCTAAATAGGAAAAGTAAAAGGGTCACTACTCGATTATCTAATGTTAAGTTCAAAAGTAAGTGCACCCCTATGTAATGTAATTTCACGGTGTTGTACAAGCATGAAATTTGACACAAGCAGTCTTTAGGTCCCAAATAGGAAAAGTAAAGGGGTCACAACTAGAGATAAGCAAACGCACTCGTTTAGGGCGATTTCGCAATCCAGCATCGCTTTTTTCGAGTAACTGACTACTCAAGCGAAAAGATTCGGGGGGCGGCGTGGTGGAGCGGGGGGTAGCAGTGGGGAACAGGGGGGAGCTCTCTCCCCCCCCCCCACTCCCCTCTGCAACCCCTCGCTCACCCCCGGCGCCCCCCAAATCTTTTCGCTCGAGTAGTTAGTTACTCAAAAAAAGCGATGCTCGATTGCGAAAACACCCTAAATGAGTACGTTCGCTCATCTCTAGTCACAACTCGATTATTCGATGTCTTCTTGCAAAAGTAAGTGCACCCTTATGTAATGTACCTAATCTAATTCTTTAACTTTCCGGTGTCGTACACGTGTGAAATTTGGCACAACCATCCTTTAGTTGCTAAATAGGAAAAGTTAAGGAGTCACAACTTGATTATTAAATGGTAAGTGCAAAAGTAAGTTACCCCCTATATTATGTTACTTCCAGCTGTCGTACAAACGTTAAATTTGGCACAAGCATTCTTTAGGTCGTAAATTGGAAAAGTAAAGGGGTTGCAATTTGATTATTCAATTCTCATTTCAAAAGTAAGCAACTATGCTATTTACCTATTCTAATTCTCTAACCTACCAGTGTCATACAAATGTGAAATTTGGCCCAAGTATTGTTTAGGTCTAGAGATGAGCGAGCACCAAAATGCTCGGGTGCTCGTTACTCAGGACGAAATTATCGCGATGCTCGAGGGTTCGTTTCGAGTACCGAACCCCATTGAAGTCAATGGGCGACTCGAGCATTTTTGTATATCGCCGATTCTCGCTAAGGTTTCCATTTGTGAAAATCTGGGCAATTCAAGAAAGTGATGGGAATGACACAGCAACGGATAGGGCAGGCGAGGGGCTACATGTTGGGCTGCATCTCAAGTTCCCAGGTCCCACTATTAAGCCACAATAGCAGCAAAAGTGGGCCCCCCCTCCCAACAACTTTTACTTCTGAAAAGCCCTCATTAGCAATGCATACCTCAGCTAAGCACCACACTACCTCCAACAAAGCACAATCACTGCCTGCATGACACTCCGCTGCCACTTCTCCCGGGTTACATGCTGCCCAACCCCCCCCCCCCCTTCACGACCCAGTGTCCACAGCGCACACCAAATTGTCCCTGCGCAGCCTTCAGCTGCCCTCATGCCACGCCACACTCATGTCTATTTGTAAGTGCGTCTGCCATGAGGAGGAACCGCAGGCACACACTGCAGAGGGTTGGCACGGCTAGGCAGCGACCCTCTTTAAAAGGGGCGGGGCGATAGCCCACAATGCTGTACAGAAGCAATGAGAAATATAATCCTGTGCCACCACCATCAGGAGTTGCACACGTGGGCATAGCAATGGGGAACCTATGTGCCACACACTATTCATTCTGTCAAGGTGTCTGCATGCCCCAGTCAGACCGCGTTTTTTTATAAATAGTCACAGGCAGGTACAACTGGGAATCCCCAACTCCGCAATGGGAATTCCGTGTGCACCCACAGCATGGGTGGCTCCCTGGAACCCACCCACTGTACATAAATGTATCCCATTGCAGTGTCCTGGACAGCAGAGCTAACGTCAGATTAAATGCAGGTGGGCTTCGGTCCAAACTGCATGCCCCAGTCAGACCGGGGTTCTTTAGAAGTGGATACATGTAGTTACAACTCCGTGTGGACCGAGAGCATGGGTGGCTCCCTGGAACCCACCGGCGGTACATAAATATATCCCATTGCAGTGCCCAGCACAGCTGATGTAACGTCAGCTGTAATGCAGGTGGGCAAAAAATTAATTGGATTACACTGTAGGCGAGGGCCCCAAAAAATTGGTGTACCAACAGTACTAATGTACCTCAGAAAAATTGCCCATGCCCAACCAAGAGGGCAGGTGAAACCCATTAATCGGTTTGGTTAATGTGGCTTAATTGGTAACTAGGCCTGGAGGCAGCCCAGTTAAAATAAAAATTGGTTCAGGTGAAAGTTTCAACGCTTTAATATTATATGACTGAGCCTTGTGGGCCTAAGAAAAATTGCCCGTTCGGCGTGATTACGTCAGGTTTCAGGAGGAGGAGCAGGAGGATGAATATTATACACAGATTGATGAAGCTAAAAGGTCCACGTTTTTGATGGTGATAGAGAACAATGCCTCCATCCACGGGTGCAGCCTACGTATTGTTTAGGTATCGCTGCTGTCCGCTGGTGGAGAAGAGAAGTCTGGTGAAATCCAGGCTTTGTTCATCTTGATCAGTGTAAGCCTGTCGGCACTGTCGGTTGACAGGCGGGTACGCTTATCTGTGATGATTCCCCCAGCCGCACTAAACACCCTCTCTGACAAGACGCTAGCCGCAGGACAAGCAAGCACCTTCAGGGCATACAGCGCGAGTTCAGGCCACATGTCCAGCTTCGACACCCAGTAGTTGTAGGGGGCAGAGGCGTCACGGAGGACGGTCGTGCGATCGGTTACTTACTCCCTCACCATCCTTTTACAGTGCTCCCGCCGACTCAGCCTTGACTGGGGTGCAGTGACAGTCTTGCTGGGGAGCCAGAAAGCTGTCAAAGGCCTTAGAGAGTGTTCCCCTGCCTGTGCTGTACATGCTGCCTGATCTCTGCGGCTCCCCTGCTACCTGGCCCTCGGAACTGCGCCTTCGGCCACTAGCGCTGTCGGATGGGATTTTTACCATCAGTTTGTCCGCCAGTGTCCTGTGGTATAGCATCACTCTCGAACCCCTTTCCTCTTCGGGTATGAGAGTGGAAAGGCTCTCCTTATACCGTGGGTCGAGCAGTGTGTACACCCAGTAATCCGTAGTGGCCAGAATGCGTCTAACGCGAGGGTCACGAGAAAGGCATCCTAACATGAAGTCAGCCATGTGTGCCAGGGTACCTGTACGCAACACATGGCTGTCCTCACTAGGAAGATCACTTTCAGGATCCTCCTCCTCCTCCTCCTCCTCAGGCCATACACGCTGAAAGGATGACAGGCAAGCAGCATGGGTACCCTCAGCAGTGGGCCAAGCTGTCTCTTCCCCCTCCTCCTCATCCTCCTCATGCTCCTCCTCCTCCTCCTCAACACGCTGAGATATAGACAGGAGGGTGCTCTGACTATCCAGCGACATATTGTCTTCCCCGGCTCTGTTTCCGAGCGCAAAGCGTCTGCCTTTATGCTTTGCAGGGAACTTCTCAAGAGGCATAGCAGAGGAATGGTGACGCTAATGATTGCAGCATCGCCGCTCACCATCTGGGTAGACTCCTCAAAGTTTCCAAGGACCTGGCAGATGGCTGCCAACCAGGCCCACTCTTCTGTAAAGAATTGAGGAGGCTGACTCCCACTGCGCCGCCCATGTTGGAGTTGGTATTCCACTATAGCTCTACACTGCTCATAGAGCCTGGCCAACATGTGGAGCGTAGAGTTCCACCGTGTGGGCACGTCGCACAGCAGTCAGTGCACTGGCAGATGAAACCGATGTTGCAGGGTGCGCAGGGTGGCAGCGTCCGTGTGGGACTTGCGGAAATGTGCGCAGAGCCAGCGCACCTTTCCGAGCAGGTCTGACAAGCATGGGTAGCTTTTCAGAAAGCGCTGAACCACCAAATTAAAGATGTGGGCCAGGCATGGCACGTGCGTGAGGCTGCCGAGCTGCAGAGCCGCCACCAGGTTACGGCCATTGTCACACACGACCATGCCCGGTTGGAGGCTCAGCGGCGCAAGCCAGCGGTCGGTCTGCTCTGTCAGACCCTGCAGCAGTTCGTGGGCTGTGTGCCTCTTATCTCCTGAGCTGAGTAGTTTCAGCACGGCCTGCTGACGCTTGCCCACCGCTGTGCTGCCACGCCGCGCGACACTGACTGCTGGCGACGTGCTGCTGCTGACACATCTTGATTACGAGACAGAGGTTGCGTAGGAGGAGGAGGAGGGTGGTTTAGTGGAGGAAGCATTCACCGCCGCAGATACCAGCACAGAGCTGGGGCCCGCAATTCTGGGGGTGGATAGGACGTGAGCAGTCCCAGGCTCTGACTCTGTCCCAGCCTCCACTAAATTCCCCCAATGTGCCGTCAGGGAGATATAGTGGCCCTGCCCGCCTGTGCTTGTCCACGTGTCTGTTGTTAAGTGGACCTTGGCAGTAACCGCGTTGGTGAGGGCGCGTACAATGTTGCGGGAGACGTGGTCGTGCAGGACTGGGACGGCACATCGGGAAAAGTAGTGGCGATTGGGAACTGAGTAGCGCGGGGCCGCTGCCGCCGCCATCATACTTTTCAAAGCCTCCGTTTCCACAACCCTATACGGCAGCATCTCCAGGCTGATAAATTTGGCTATGTGCACGTTTAACGCTTGAGCGTGCGGGTGCGTGGCGGCGTACTTGCGCTTGCACTCCAACACTTGCGCTAGCGACGGCTGGACGGTGCGCTGACAGACATTGGTGGATGGGGCCGAGGACAGCGGAGGTGAGGGTGTGGGTGCAGGCCAGGAGACGGTAGTGCCTGTGCCCTGAGAGGGGGGTTGGATCTCAATGGCAGGTTGGGGCACAGGGGGAGAGGCAGCGGTGCAAACCGGAGGCGGTGAACGGCCTTCGTCCCACCTTGTGGGGTGCTTGGCCATCATATGTCTGCGCATGCTGGTGGTGGTGAGGCTGTTGGTGGTGGCTCCCCGGCTGATCTTGGCACGACACAGGTGGCACACCACTGTTCGTCGGTCGTCTGCACTCTCAGTGAAAAACTGCCAGACCTTTGAGCACCTCGGCCTCTGCAGGGTGGCATGGTGCGAGGGGGCGCTTTGGGAAACAGTTGGTGGATTATTCGGTCTGGCCCTGCCTCTACCCCTGGCCACCGCACTGCCTCTTGCAACCTGCCCTGCTGCTGCCCTTGCCTCCCCCTCTGAAGACCTGTCCTCAGTGGGCGTAGCAAACCAGGTGGGGTCAGTCACCTCATCGTCCTGCTGCTCTTCCACCGAATCCTCCGTGCGCTCCTCCCTCGGACTTACTCCAATTACTACTACCTAAGTGATAGACAACTGTGTCTCATCGTCATCGGCCTCCTCACCCACTGAAAGATCTTGAGACAGTTGCCGGAAGTCCCCAGCCTCATCCCCCGGACCCCGGGAACTTTCAAAAGGTTGGGCACCGGTCACGACAAACTCCTACGGTGGGAGAGGAACCATTGCTGGCCATTCTGGGCAGGGGCCTGGGAACAGTTCCTGGGAGTCTGCCTGCTCCTCAGAATGTGTCATTGTAATGGAGTGAGGAGGCTGGGAGGAAGGAGGAGCAGCAGCCAGAGGATTCAGAGTTGCAGCAGTGGACGGCGCAGAACTCTGGGTGGACGATAGATTGCTGGATGCACTTTCTGCCATCCACGACAGGACCTGCTCACACTGCTCATTTTCTAATAAAGGTCTACCGCGTGGACCCATTAATTGTGAGATGAATGTGGGGACGCCAGAAACGTGCCTCTCTCCTAATCCCACAGCAGTCGGCTGCGATACACCTGGATCAGGAGCTCGGCCTGTGCCCACACCCTGACTTGGGCCTCCGCGTCCTCGCCCGCGTCCACGTCCTCTAGGCCTACCCCTACCCCTCAGCATGGTGTATTACCAGTAGTGCAGAAACAGAACGCTGTAATTAAATGTGCCGCTTATTGGCCTGTGGTTGGAGGCTGACTTCGCTTACGGAACGCACAGCAGAGCCAGGAAATAATTTTGCGCAAGACTGCTGTAACACTTAGCTGGCTGCGTATGAACTAGGAGGACATCTACACCCAGCACAGACCCAGTACACTGAGGACAGCCACAGGCAGCCCAAATAGATTTTTTTTCCCAAATGTTTTTGGAAAGGCCCACTGCCTATATTCAATAAATATATGTCTTCTGTCCCTGCCTCACCACTACTGGCCCTGGAGTATGTAAAATAACTGCAGACTGTTGCACTGTGGACTGGAATACAGCGGTGATGTAACAGCCAACACAGAGCCAGGAAATAATATTGCGCAAGCCTGCTGTAACACTTAGCTGGCTGCGTATGAACTAGGAGGACATCTACACCCAGCACAGACCCAGTACACTGAGGACAGCCACAGGCAGCCCAAATAGATTTTTTTTCCCAAATGTTTTTGGAAAGGCCCACTGCCTATATTCAATAAATATATGTCTTCTGTCCCTGCCTCACCACTACTGGCCCTGGAGTATGTAAAATAACTGCAGACTGTTGCACTGTGGACTGGAATACAGCGGTGATGTAACAGCCAACACAGAGCCAGGAAATAATATTGCGCAAGCCTGCTGTAACACTTAGCTGGCTGCGTATGAATTAGGAGGACAACTACACCCAGCACAGACCCAGTACACTGAGGACAGTCACAGGCAGGCCAAATAGATTTTTTTTCCCAAATGTTTTTGGAAAGGCCCACTGCCTATATTCAATAAATATATGTCTTCTATCCCTGCCTCACCACTACTGGCCCTGGACTATGTATAATTACTGCAGGGCGCAATGCTCTGCACGGCCGATATACAAAAAAAAAAAAAAAAAGTGCAACACTGCAAAAAGCAGCCTCCACACTACTGCACATGGTTAGATGTGGCCCTAAGAAGGACCGTTGGGGTTCTTGAAGCCTAATATACTCCTAACGCTCTCCCTATAGCAGCTCCGGCACCAGCAGCACTGTCCCTGAACTATGTCAGAATGCATCTGTGGCGAGCCCCGGGAGGGGCCGATTTATATACTCGGGTGACACCTGATCTCGCCAGCCACTCACTGCAGGGGGGTGGTATAGGGCTTGAACGTCGCAGGGGGAAGTTGTAATGCCTTCCCTGTCTTTCTATTGGCCAGAAAAGCGCGCTAACGTCTCAGAGATGAAAGTGAAAGTAACTCGAACATCGCGTGGTACTCGTCACGAGTAACGAGCATCTTGAACACGCTAATATTCGAACGAGTATCAAGCTCGGACGAGTACGTTCGCTCATCTCTTTTGGTCCTAAATAGGAAACGTAAAGTAGTAGCAACTTGATTGTTCAATTCTCAGTGCAACAGTAAGTGACTAATAACACACATCTGAACTGCACAAACATTAATTTTGCTACGACCATTCTTTACATCCTTATAGGAAAAGTAAAGGGCTTGCAACCGGCAATATTCAATTCTAAGTATGAAAAACTGTGAAAATCCACGATACATAACAGTTCTTTTTTCAGAAACCATAAAGCCTCGTATAGTGAGGAGAATGTACCTCACCTCTATGTGTATATACTGAGGAGAATCTACCTCATATACATATTTAATACCTTGGTTCCTCTGAAGTAACCATGACTTCATGAAAATTTTCCATGCGAGCAAGAGGTAAACACCTGTACCAAATTTACTTGAGTGAAGCCGAGTATATCAGCTAGCTAGTTTAATATATACTATGTTCTTGTGTAATACGCGCAAAAATAGAACATGCTGTATATTTTTTTTGCATGAACGAAATGCGCTCGTGTGAACAAAACGATTGAAATGGGTTTTATTCACTGCGTGAATGTGTTTGTGTGAATGAGGGCGGATTCAGTGGAACGTGGTTTTCTCTCCTCATGCAGCTCTGATAATCATGGCTGCATAATGGGATAAAACAAAACCACTGATTTCAATAGGATTTCAGTGATTTCGTCTTCACTAGCTTTTTTCTCTGCTAATTGTATGGGCGGGAAAGGATAGGATCCGCCAAATCTTTTCTGCACGGACTGAACACATTGTGCCGGAAAGATTGGGCAGCACCTGTTTTCCTGCAATTTTTTTCAAACTCCTGCACTCTGCAGTGGAGTTTGAAAATCTGGCTAAGGGGAAGAAATTCCCCTAGTTGAAGTGCAGCTACGCGTGGTTGCGCCTACTCTCGTCTGAAACCAGCCTGAGCCTTACGCACAACATTTATGACCAAAGAACATTTCTACAGCTGCCTAAAGAGGGATTGAGAATGTTATTATAGTTAGGTTCACTTTAAGCTGGATTCTATGCCCGTGTAGTAAAGAACCAGTAGGTGTTAACAAGTAACAAGGATATTTCAACTTAAAAGAGGACTTGGCATGAGAACACAAGGAAATATCTACTTGTTTCCATTTTCTTCTTGACATTTTCAGGCTAACAACAGAGACATTTGGATTCTTCTCAGCAGGGTTGTACGTTGTGAAGAGAGGGTGATAATGCAAAAAGTGCTATTTTGACCTTCATCATTGCACATGCTCCACAGAAATAATCAGTCTTGTTTGTTTACCATGACTTGAGAAAATAGAAGTCAAATGAGATTGAAAGATCAGATGATGTCATTAACATGCTGTCATAGTGAGATGTTGAGCTTCAAACCTTCAGTTCACACAATCATTTATGCACTAAGTGCCTAATAAAGCAACATCAGCGGTGGATTTTATGTTCTGTCTGTGTAGTTCAAATAAATATGTTATGGGTAATGTTAGAATGTGTATAATGCTTTTGTATGCACATTTACCGATTGTAAACTTTGGTTTGTTGTTTATTTTATATACGTTTCTTGTATTTTTGCCATAATATGTACAATTTAAAGTTGTATTCAGTGTGGTTTGTTGATAAGTTTCATGGTTAAAAATAAATGGAAACAATTTCAACATATTACTGTTACTTACCAATCAGGGCATAACTACAGAAATGCAAGTGGTCCCGGTGCATAAGGAAGACCCTCTGCCATGTAAAAAGACAGCAGCATACATTCATAGGTTGGGGGATTTTTGCATGGAGACTAAAAGGCAAAAGGTATGTGTATATAAAAACTGTGATTTTGTTATGATAGAATTGGTTTCTTGAAAAAAAGCATTGCTATATGCAATTTTGCTGAGGTTAAGAAGTTAGGAACCGCTCACTACCACCAAATTTGATATAGACTAGATCAATAAGGAAGAACAGCTGGGGAAGCAGTTGGCACAAGGAGTGGGATCAGGAATGTCAAACAAACAACCAGACATTAGCCTTTAGTATATAGTGTAAAGCATCATTCAGCTGACACAGCCGTGTGATCATGGGGGTCCTAAACTGCAGCCCGGTCACAGGTCACTACATGTACAGGTCTGCTAGATCCCATTAAACTTGCAACATTTGCACTGCTTTTTCAGTTTTCTATTCTCTATTTTTTGCAGCATTGAGACACATAACATAATAATGTTATAGTTTTGGTTGCTATGGATGTGGTGATCATAAGTATGAAGAGTTTTTTTAATAAAAAAAAAAAGCTTTTCTTAATTTCTATTTTTTTTTTTCAAAAGACTCTTTTAGGGTGCCCACCCACTGGCGTTTTTTTTTCCCTGCGAAATTCGCAGCATTTTTTTTTTCCTGGGGTCTATGGGACTTGTAATGTTAAAATCGCGATCGCGCAAAATCGCAATTTACCGCGAATCGCGGTAAATTGTGATTTTGCGCGATCGCGGTTTTAACATTACAAGTCCCATAGACCCCTGCAGAAAAAAAATGCTGCGAATTTCGCAGGGAAAAAAAAACGCCAGTGGGTGGGCGCCCTCAGTACAAATGGTGGATGTGATAGTAGATGGATAGCAATTAGAGATGAGCGAACACCAAAATGTTCGGGTGTTCGTTATTCGAAACGAACTTCCCGCGATGCTCGAGGGTTCGTTTCGAATAACGAACCCCATTGAAGTCAATGGGCGACCAGAACATTTTTGTATTTCGCCGATGCTCGCTAAGGTTTTCATGTGTGAAAATCTGGGCAATTCAAGAAAGTGATGGGAACGACACAGCAACGGATAGGGCAGGCGAGGGGCTACATGTTGGGCTGCATCTCAAGTTCACAGGTCCCACTATTAAGCCACAATACCGGCAAGAGTGGGGCCCCCCCCCCCTCCCAACAACTTTTACTTCTGAAAAGCCATCATTAGCATGGCATACCTTTGCTAAGCACCACACTACCTCCAACAAAGCACAATCACCGCCTGCATGACACTCCACTGCCACTTCTACTATGTTACATGCTGCCCAACCGCCCCCCTCCCCCCCACAGCGCACACCAAAGTGTCCCTGCGCAGCCTTCAGCTGCCCTCATGCCACACCACCCTCATGTCTATTTAGAAGTGCGTCTGCCATGACGAGGGACCGCAGGCACACACTGCACAGGGTTGGCACGGCTAGGCAGCGACCCTCTTTAAAAGGGGCGGGGCGATAGCCCACAATGCTGTACAGAAGCAATGAGAAATAGAATCCTGTGCCACCGCCATCAGGAGCTGCACACGTGGGCATAGCAATGGGGAACCTATGTGCCACACACTATTCATTCTGTCAAGGTGTCTGCATGCCCCAGTTAGACCGGGCTTTTTAATTCATAGACACAGGCAGGTACAACTCCCTATTGTGAAGTCCCTGTCGACCGACAGCATGGGTGGCTCCCTGGAACCCACCGGCGGTACACAAAAATATCCCATTGCATTGCCCAACACAGCTGAGGTAGTAATGTCGTGCGTAATACAGGTGGGCTTCGGCCCACACTGCATGCCCCAGTCAGACTGGGGTTCTTTACAAGTGGACACATGTAGGTTACACTCCGTGTGCACCTACAGCATGCGTGGCTCCCTGGAACCCACCGGCGGTACACAAAAATATCCCATTGCATTGCCCAACACAGCTGAGGTAGTAATGTCGTGCGTAATACAGGTGGGCTTCGGCCCACACTGCATGCCCCAGTCTGACTGGGGTTCTTTAGAAGTGGACACATGTAGGTTAAACTCCCTGTGGACCCACAGCATGGGTGGGTGCCAGGAAGCCACCGGCGGTACATAGAAATATCCCATTGCATTGCCCAACACAGCTGAGGTAGTAATGTCGTGCGTAATACAGGTGGGCTTCGGCCCACACTGCATGCCCCAGTCTGACTGGGGTTCTTTAGAAGTGGACACAGATGCATTTACAACTCCCTGTGGACCGACAGCATGGTTGGGTGCCAGGAAGCCACCGGCGGTACATAGAAATATCCCATTGCATTGCCCAACACAGCTGAGGTAGTAATGTCGTGCTTAATGCAGGTGGGCTAAAAATTTATTTGATTACACTGTAGGCGAGGGCCCACAAAAATTGCTGTATCAACAGTACTAATGTACATCCCAAAAATTGGCCATGGCCAGCCAAGAGGGCAGGTGAAACCCATTAATTGCTTTGGTAAATGTGGCTTAAGTGGTAACTAGGCCTGGAGGCAGCCCAGTGTAACGAAAAATTGGTTCAAGTTACAGTTGAAACTTTTAAAAATTGTTTAGAAAAATTATTTGAGTGAGCCTTGTGGCCCTAAGAAAAATTGCCCGTTCAGCGTGATTACGTGAGGTTTCAGGAGGAGTAGCAGGAGGAGGAGGAGGAGGAATATTAGACACAGATTGATGAAGCAGAAATGTCCCCGTTTTGGATGGTGAGAGAGAACGTAGCTTCCATCCGCGGGTGCAGCCTACGTATTGCTTACGTATCGCTGCTGTCCGCTGGTGGAGAAGAGAAGTCTGGCGAAATCCAGCCTTTGTTCATCTTGATGAGTGTTAGCCTGTCGGCACTGTCGGTTGACAGGCGGGTACGCTTATCTGTGATGATTCCCCCAGCCGCACTAAACACCCTCTCCAACAAGACGCTAGCCGCAGGACAAGCAAGCACCTCCAGGGCATACAGCGCTAGTTCAGGCCATGTGTCCAGCTTCGACACCCAGTAGTTGTAGGTGGCAGAGGCGTCACGGAGGACGGTCGTGCGATCGGCTACGTACTCCCTCACCATCCTTTTACAGTGCTCCCGCCGACTCAGCCTTGACTGGGGAGCGGTGACACAGTCTTGGTGGGGAGCCATAAAGCTGTCCAGGCCCTTAAAGACTGTTGCACTGCCTGGGATGTACATGCTGCTCGATCTCCGCACCTCCCCTGCTACCTTGCCCTCGGTACTGCGCCTTCTGCCACTAGCGCTGTCGGCTGGGAATTTTACCATCAGCTTGTCCGCAAGGGTCCTGTGGTATAGCAACACTCTCGAACCCCTTTCCTCTTCGGGAATGAGAGTGGGCAGGTTCTCCTTATAGCGTGGGTCGAGCAGTGTGTACACCCAGTAATCCGTTGTGGCCAGAATGCGTGCAACGCGAGGGTCACAAGAAAGGCATCCTAACATGAAGTCAGCCATGTGTGCCAGGGTACCAGTACGCAACACATGGCTGTCTGCACTAGGAAGATCACTTTCAGGATCCTCCTCCTCCTCCTCCTCCTCAGGCCATACACGCTGAAAGGATGACAGGCAATCAGCCGGTGTACCGTCAGCAGCGGGCCAAGCTGTCTCTTCCCCCTCCTCCTCATCCTCCTCATGCTCCTCCTCCTCCTCCTGTACGCGCTGAGAAATAGACAGGAGGGTGCCCTGACTATCCAGCGGCATACTGTCTTCCCCCGCCCCCGTTTCCGAGCGCAAAGCAGCTGCCTTTATGCTTTGCAGGGAATTTCTCAAGATGCATAGCAGAGGAATGGTGACGCTAATGATTGTAGCATCGCCGCTCACCACCTGGGTAGACTGCTCAAAATTACCAAGGACATGGCAGATGTCTGCCAACCAGGCCCACTCTTCTGAAAGGAATTGAGGAGGCTGACTCCCACTGCGCCGCCCATGTTGGAGTTGGTATTCGACTATAGCTCTACGCTGTTCATAGAGCCTGGCCAACATGTGGAGCGTAGAGTTCCACCGTGTGGGCACGTCGCACAGCAGTCGGTGCACTGGCAGCTTAAAGTGATGTTGCAGGGTGCGCAGGGTGGCAGCGTCCGTGTGGGACTTGCGGAAATGTGCGCAGAGCCGGCGCGCCTTTACGAGCAGGTCTGACAAGCGTGGGTAGCTTTTCAGAAAGCGCTGAACCACCAAATTAAAGACATGGGCCAGGCATGGCACGTGCGTGAGGCTGCCGAGCTGCAGAGCCGCCACCAGGTTACGGCCGTTGTCACACATGACCATGCCCGGTTGGAGGCTCAGCGGCGCAAGCCAGCGGTCGGTCTGCTGTGTCAGACCCTGCAGCAGTTCGTGGGCCGTGTGCCTCTTATCGCCTAAGCTGAGTAGTTTCAGCACGGCCTGCTGACGCTTGCCCACCGCTGTGCTGCCACACCGCGCGACACCGACTGCTGGCGACATGCTGCTGCTAACACATCTTGATTGCGAGACAGAGGAGGAGGAGGGTGCTTTAGTGGAGGAAGCATACACCTCCGCAGATACAACCACCGAGCTGGTGCCCGCAATTCTGGGGGTGGGTAGGATGTGAGCGGTCCCAGGCTCTGACTCTGTCCCAGCCTCCACTAAATTCACCCAATGTGCCGTCAGGGAGATGTAGTGGCCCTGCCCACCTGTGCTTGTCCACGTGTCCGTTGTTAAGTGGACCGTGGCAGTAACCGCGTTGGTGAGGGCGCGTACAATGTTGCGGGAGATGTGGTCGTGCAGGGCTGGGACGGCACATCGGGTAAAATAGTGGCGACTGGGAACTGAGTAGCGCGGGGCCGCCACCTCCATGATACTTTTGAAGGACTCCGTTTCCACAACCCTATACGGCAGCATCTCAAGGCTGATGAATTTTGCTATGCGGACGGTTAACGCTTGAGCGTGCGGGTGCGTGGCGGCGTACTTGCGCTTGCGCTCAAACACTTGCGCAAGCGACGGCTGGACGGTGCGCTGAACTACACTGGTGGATGGGTCCGAGGACAGCGGAGGTGAGGGTGTGGGTGCAGGCCATGAGGCGGTAGTGCCTGTGTCCTGAGAGGGGGGTTAGATAGCAGTGTCAGGTTGGGGCACAGGGGGAGAGGCAGCGGTGCAAACCGGAGGTGGTGAACGGCCTTCGTCCCACCTTGTGGGGTGCTTGGCCATCATATGTCTGCGCATGCTGGTGGTGCTGAGGCTGTTGGTGTTGGCTCCCCGGCTGAGCTTTGCGCGACAAAGGTTGCACACCACTGCTCGTCGGTCGTCAGGCGTCTCTGTGAAAAACTCCCAGACCTTAGAGCACCTCGGCCTCTGCAGGGTGGCATGGCGCGAGGGTACGCTTTGGGAAACAGTTGGTGGATAATTCGGTCTGGCCCTGCCTCTACCCCTGGACACCGCACTGCCTCTTGCAACCTGCCCTGCTGCTGCCCCTGCCTCCCCCTCTGAAGACCTGTCCTGAGTAGGCGTTGCAAACCAGGTGGGGTCAGTCACCTCATCGTCCTGCTGCTCTTCCTCAGAATCCTCTGTGCGCTCCTCCCTCGCACTTACTGTCCTCACTACTACCTCACTGCAAGACAACTGTGTCTCATCGTCATCGTCCTGCTCACCCACAGAAAGCTCTTGAGACAGTTTGCGGAAGTCCCCAGCCTCATCCCCCGGACCCCGGGAACTTTGCAATGGTTGGGCATCAGTGACGATAAACTCCTCTGGTGGGAGAGGAACCACTGCTGCCCAATCTGAGCAGGGGCCAGAGAACAGTTCCTGGGAGTCTTCACGCAGCTGAGCATGTGTCATTGTAGTGGAGTGAGGAGGCTGGGAGGAAGGAGGAGCAGCAGACAGAGGATTCTGATTTGCAGCAGTGGACTGCGCAGAACTGCGGTTGGACGATAGGTTGCTCGAAGCACTTTCTGCCATCCACGACAGGACCTGCTCACACTGCTCATTTTCTAATAACCGTCTCCCGCGTGGACCCATGAATTGTGCGATGACTGTCGGGACGCCAGAAACGTGCCTCTCTACTAATCGCGCCGCAGTCGGCTGCGATACACCTGGATCAGGAGTTTGGCCTGTGCCCACACCCTGACTTGGCCCTCCGCGTCCTCGGCCGCGTCCACGTCCTCTAGGCCTACCCCTACCCCTCAGCATGCTGTATTACCAGTGATTTGATTTCACAGGCAGGAAATAAATTGGCGCAAGACTGCAGGCCAAATATAATTTTTTCCCTTTTTTGAAAACGAAAGGCCCCACTGCCTCTAGTGAATGAATAATCTAAGTTTAATAACTGTGCTGTGGCCCTGCTAATGTGTCACAGAACTTGAGGGTAGCAGAGTTATTATAACTCTGGCAGAGCAGGTATTTTTTTTCCCAATTAAGGAAAGCAAATGGCGAAGCCAGGAGTAAAACGTAGCTGGGTGCGTCTGATTTTTAAACGTTGCACACGCAGCTGACACGTGTCCACCGCCCTTAGGACGGACAGAGGCAGGACAAATAGAATTTTTTTCAGTTTTTTTCCACCAAAAGGCAGCACTGCGTATATTCAATGAACATGAGAAGTTTAATAACTGTGCTGTGGCCCTGCTAATGTGGCACAGAACTTGAGGGTAGCAGAGTTATTATAACTCTGGCAGAGCAGGTATTTTTTTCCCAATTAAGGAAAGCAAATGGCGAAGCCAGGAGTAAAACGTAGCTGGGTGCGTCTGATTTTTAAACGTTGCACACGCAGCCGACACGTGTCCACCGCCCTTAGGACGGACAGAGGCAGGACAAATAGAATTTTTTTCAGTTTTTTTCCACCAAAAGGCAGCACTGCGTATATTCAATGAACATGAGAAGTTTAATAACTGTGCTGTGGCCCTGCTAATGTGGCACAGAACTTGAGGGTAGCAGAGTTATTATAACTCTGGCAGAGCAGGTATTTTTTTTCCAAATTAAGGAAAGCAAATGGCGAAGCCAGGAGTAAAACGTAGCTGGGTGCGTCTGATTTTTAAACGTTGCACACGCAGCCGACACGTGTCCACCGCCCTTAGGACGGACAGAGGCAGGACAAATACAATTTTTTTCGGTTTTTTTCCACCAAAAGGCAGCACTGCGTATATTCAATGAACATGAGAAGTTTAATAACTGTGCTGTGGCCCTGCTAATGTGGCACAGAACTTGAGGGTAGCAGAGTTATTATAACTCTGGCAGAGCAGGTATTTTTTTTCCCAATTAAGGAAAGCAAATGGCGAAGCCAGCAGTAAAACGTAGCTGGGTGCGTCTGATTTTTAAACGTTGCACACGCAGCCGACACTTGTCCACAGCCCTTAGGACGGACAGAGGCAGGTCAAATAGAATTTTTTTCACTTGTTTTACAAGCAAAAGGCCGCACTGCGTATATTCAATGAATAATAACTGTGTTGTGGCCCTGCCTACACAATTCTTTCCCTGCAGTATCAATGGAGGGTGCAATGCTCTGCAGAGGCGATTTTGAGAAGAAAAAAAATATGCAGCACAGCTAACAGCAGCCAGCACAGTACTGCACACGGTTAAATATGGCCCTAGAAAGGACCGTTGAGGTTCTTGAAGGCTACACTCACTCCTAAAACTCTCCCTGCCTATGCAACACTTCTGTCCCTAATGCCGGGTGCAACGCTCTGCAGAGGCGATTTTGAGAAAAAAAAAATTGCCACTGCTAACAGCAGCCAACACACAGCTATCAGTGGCCCTAATAAGGACCTTTGGGGGTCTTGAAGCCTACACTAACTACCAATTCTTTCCCTACAGCAGCTCCGGTACAAACAGCACTGTCCCTCATCTAACTCACAAGGCATCTGAGGCGAGCCGCGGGAGGGGCCGACTTTTATATTAGGCAGACAACTGATCTCGCCAGCCACTCACAGCACGGGGGTGGTATAGGGCTGGAACAACACAGGAGGAAGTTGTAATGCCTTCCCTGTCTTTCAATTGGCCAGAAAAGCGCGCTAATGTCTCAGGGAAGGAAGTGAAAGTAACCCGAACACCGCATGGTGTTCGTTACTAATAACGAACATCCCGAACAACCTAATATCCGCACGGATATCAAGTTCGGACGAACACGTTCGCTCATCTCTAATAGCTATTGGTAGGAAGGGGAAAGATAGAAACTGGAGTCAGAGGGGAAATGGAAGGGGTAGCCAGTGAGATAGAACCTGGAAAGCTGGGTGGTAGATGAAGATGTGGAAGAGGTCAGGTGGTTGAGGTAGAAAGGGGTCCAGATGAGGAACCTTTTTTTAATGATTAAAATGAGTCTGGGACTTGTTGTTAAAATGTGAACAATTCTGAATAGTAGTATTGGAGAGATTGTTTTGGGGGTTATAATTAGTCTGGTAACGAATATTGTTATAGGTCTCAGTGTGGCCTATCCATGACTGGTGGTTATTGAGGTTAGAAGGTTTAACTGTGTGCTGTTTAGCTCTTTTATATCCTGGTAGTTTTCAATTTTTTGTTAGTCTTCAATATCTCTCTTTAATTTGTTGAACTAGTGGCAGCCATCTTCTTCCGGTGAGCCGCCAGACCAACCTTTTAATGGCTGCTTCCAGCGGTAGCAACTATTCTAATAAATGGTATCTAAATACATAACTAAATATGTATTAACCCACTACAATATACCCTACTAGGTGGAACTAATTATGACAAATGATGTTGAAGCAACTCATCAAAGCGACCCACCCTAATTTGAAGTGTTAAAAATGTATGAGGCACTTTATTTTTATTTTATAAATCTGTATAAATTTCTATAAGATCAATCAGATAGCTGCTTGAAAAAAAAAGGCAAGTGGTAGCCTTCAAAATGTGTTGCCTGGCTATACACCTTTTTGTTTTTTATTGTTTTCTTGTCTATATCGGTATTATTGTATCTTGACGCCACCAGGAAGTCCTGGTGGAGTCAAGATTGACAGGGGGTTGACGCTCCCTGTTCCTGATTGGCCAGCTGGCAGTCTCCTCTCCCAGGTCCTGGCAGTCAGTGAGCAGAGAATGAGGACAGGGAATCATCGGCAGTGACATCTGCAGCAGGCACAGGAGGCAGGGGAGCACTAGCAGACAGCGGGGTTGCTCCCTGCGGCTGCCTCTACCACCTCTGCTTCCCACTGTCAGTCTCCCATTTCCTGCCCTGCCTCCCGCCAGCAGTCCTCTCCCACCTGCTCTGCACCCCATTGTCTGTGTGGTCGTCTCCCCTGTAATGTCCCCGCTCCCGCTAGCACTTCTCTGCCACCTCTGGTCCCCGCTGTCAGTCACTCAGTCTCCCGTGTATCCGCCCTGCTGCTGCCACCTCTGCTCTGCCACCAGAGATCCTCTTATCAGCCCTGCTGTCAGTCTCCCCATGTGCATACACATGGGAAGGGGGGGCTGAGCAGGGAGCGCACCGCAGGGAGGCTTCAGTGAAGGGGAGTAGCTGAGCTTTGCTGCATCTGCGCTCCCCTGTCACAGCAGCGTGTCTACTGATTTTCCCCTGCTCTCTACGCTTAGGGTTCAGGTTACTGTTCCTGCTAGCCTTACATTAGTAGCTATAGAGCCTTCCATGGAAGCCTCTCCAGCTAATAACTGAAGCCTAAGTGGAAAAATTAACCCGACCCCTAACCATGGACAGCAGGGAAAAATAACTACAGACACAGCTAAAGGATCTTCAAGGCAATGAATGCAGCCAATCAGGAGCTAGGGGTGTGACAGCGGCGGTTCTGCATCCAAACCCTGTCAAACCCCTAGCTTCCTGGTGGCGTCAAGATACGCTAATACCGTCTGTAACTATATTTTAACCATATTGTGCAATAAATTAACATCTTCCTGTGGTGACTTTTGATCTACGAACCTAGAAATTGGGGATAATTCCAAGTCTCCTCTGTGGAGTAAATTGCATGTTTTATACGTAAACTATCAAGCATACCTAGTAGCACAGGAGTATTTTCCACTTTTTGATTCCTCACACTCCTATTTGTTCAAGGCTGATTGAAAGCAGTGCAATAGCTAGCTCCTACAGTGAGAATCAGGAAAATATGTCCTCATACAAGTCCTCATGAATCCCACTTCAACAACAGCAACAATTCAGTAAAAAAGAAACGATCCAGCATGCATTGAGTAGATAAAAAAATTTTAAGCTTTATTGAAGTTAAAAGATCACTGACTAGAGATGAGCGAACGCGTTCGTCCGAGCTTGCTATTCGTGCGAATATTAGGGTGTTCGGGATGTTCGTTATTCGTAACGAACACCATGCGGTGTTCTGGTAAATTAAACTTTCTTCCCTGAGACGTTAGCGCTTTTTTTTGGCCAATATAAAGACAGGGAAGGCATTACAACTTCCCCCTGCAACGTTTAAGCCCTATACCACCCCCCTGCTGTGAGTGGCTGGGGAGATAAGGTGTCCGCCTGATATGAAAGTCTGCCCCTCCCGCTGCTCGCTATGGATGCATTCTATATGCGCTCAATGGGGCCAGCGGCAGCAGCGCTGACCCCATTGAGAACATATAGAAGACAAATCCTTCTTCTCTGGCACAGCTGTAACAGCTGTAGCAGAGAAGAACGATGTTTGCCCATTGAATTCAATGGAACCGGCAATACAGCCGACTCCACTGAATGCAATGGGCTGCCGGCGATCGCAGGATGAATGGTCGGAAAGGGGTTAAATATATAACCCCTTTCCTGCAATTCATCCAGAAATGTGTTACACTAAAAATATATACCGGCGTATAAGGCGACCGGGCGTATAAGACGACCCCCCAACTGTCACCTTATACGCCGGCAATACAGTGGAGCTAAGAATAAAAAGCATTACTTACGTTTTTAGATGATCTGCGGCGCTCCTGCAGGCTGTCACTCCCTCCTGGTCCACGGCAGACAAGCTTTCTCCACGAAAGACTTTAAATCCCTGCCTCCAGAAGCACATGTGCCTTCAGCCAATCACAGCCAATGACAATGATGTCATTGAATGGCTGTGATTGGCTGTGTTTCTGGAGGCGGGGATTTCAAGGCTTGAAATCCCCGCCTCCAGAAACACAGCCAATCACAGCCATTCAATGACATCATTGTCATTGGCTGTGATTGGCTGAAGGCACATGTGCTTCTGGAGGCAGGGATTTAAAGTCTTTCGTGGAGAAAGCTTGTCTGCCGTGGACCAGGAGGGAGTGACAGCCTGCAGGAGCGCCGCAGATCATCTAAAAACGTAAGTAATGCTTTTTATTCTTTGCTCCACTGTATTACCGGCGTATAAGGTGACAGTTGGGGGGTCGTCTTATACGCCCGGTCGCCTTATACGCCGGTATATATTTTTAGTGTAACACATTTCTGGATGAATTGCAGGAAAGGGGTTATATATTTAACCCCTTTCCGACCATTCATCCTGCGATCGCCGGCAGCCCATTGCATTCAGTGGAGTCGGCTGTATTGCCGGTTCCATTGAATTCAATGGGCAAACATCGTTCTTCTCTGCTACAGCTGTTACAGCTGTGCCAGAGGAGGACGATCTTTATGCTGACAGTGGGGGGGGGGGGGGGCACTCTTGCCGCTATTGTGGCTTAATAGTGGGACCTGTGAACTTGAGATGCAGCCCACCATGTAGCCCCTCGCCTGCCCTATCCGTCACTGTGTCATTCCCATCACTTTCCTGAATTGCCCAGATTTTCACACATGAAAACCTTAGCGAGCATCGGCGAAATACAAAAATGTTCCGGTCGCCCATTGACTTCAATGGGGTTCGTTGTTCGAAACGAACCCTCGAGCATCATGGGAAGTTCGTTACGAATAACGAACACCCGAACATTTTGGTGTTCGCTCATCTCTATCACTGACGTGTCAAAAAGACTGCTGTCCCTAGGATGAACTTTGACTATAATTAAGAACGGTTCTGTCTGAAATAGCAGTAAGTAGTTCTTTGACACATTGTCAGTTTTTTACTTTCTGATGATAAAGCTTCAGATTATTTATCTAATTCTTTCATGCAGGTTTATACCTGGCCTGAGTTCATTTTGCAGATGTAGGCCCCAAAAGAGGTCCTCTATGAAGAGTTTTCTTTCTGTCGGTAGATGGGCTCTCACAATTTGATCAAACTGTGTACTAAGAACTGACTGGCAGTTGGATTTCAATATGCCTGATCGTTTTGTTCTTACAGGAGATAAGACGCTGCCAGAGGAGCTTGGCAGCAGCTTACTCCAGTCCAACAATTCAGAGCACATGCATGCTCGGCTGAGCATGCCTGTGGATGGAAAAGGGTGCTATGATATAAATGAGCAATTGGCTCACAGTTGCCTGATGTGCATGACCAGCTTTGCATTTAAAATTATTCAATCCCTATATTATAGAATATTACTTTTTTACATTTCCAAATAAAAAACAAATGTTTGGTCTATCAGATCCTGGAATTTTTTTGAAGATATTTGCATGAAGCCTAAGTGTTATGTATCCATTCTGCAAATATTGAATTATTTTTTTATCAGGTATTATGTGTTTACTTTTCTGGTTGGGTGATCCTTTTAGCCATAAAATGAAAAAAGTATACTCTGACACATAATTGGATGAAGGAGCCTATTTATATAATATGCTAAGTAGAATTTTGACAGTGTACAATGGAAATATGTGGAAATATGTGGGCATGGGAGTGTATTATGAGTTTTTTGTATTTAGTAATTTTGTTTTTATTTGTCCATGTCAAAAGTATTAAAATTGTTCTCTCAAAAATGTCAAAAACTCTTGGTGTTGAAAGGGATGACTTCAAACTACTCCACAGCTTATCTAATTTACTGTTATTATAAATACCAAAATGTAGATTGGTGTTCAACAAGACAAGGGACTAAAAACATCCAAAAGCATAGATATTCTAGTGTGAATAAACCCTTAACATAGTTGATCAGATAATCCATAATATACTTGCCAACTCTCTTGGAATGTCTTTGAGGCTCCCAGAACAAGGGTATACTTCACAGACTCCCAGAAGAGTTGGCATGTCTTGCAGGCATGGCTGTTTCTTGATAATCCCCTTCTTGGAATGCTGCGGCAGTTATTCTGTGTCAGTGTTCAATGATGAGGGGACTTCCCACGGGGATGAAGGAATACCCTGCCACACCCTATCTGCTTCATGTTTTACTGGCTGTGAATTGAAAAATCCCTGCCTCCTAGAAGTGCTGCCTCTGATTTTTCATTTCCTGGCCTCGTAAGAACATGATGAAGAAGAGTGCCTGGCAACCGGGAAGAACACGCACCAGAGTCTGACAGCGCTTCTAGGTAATGTATTAATATTTTTTATTTGTTAGTTGCAGCTAAGGCTTATTTAAGGGCTGGGACAGTAGGATTTTCTACTGTCAAAGTTACATTGATTGGCATGAAAACTGCGTCTTTGTGTGAATCGAAAAACGCTGTCCTATTTTTTCCCGAAGCAAATTTTTACCGCATGTAAAAAATGGACATGTGACCACTTTCGTTGGAAAGTATTTGTTCTAATAGATACATTTTAAAAACGCTCCTATACATGCGGGAAAAATTTGCTCGTCTGACTAATCCCTAATGCTGAATCATTGCGGATTTAAAAATGCAACAATTTCACTGTTTAAGTGCCCACAGCAGTGCTGACCCCATTGAAAGTAATGGGTTGCAATGATATTCGGGGAAGGGCTTGCAATATAAGCCCTTCCCTGAAAATCCTCCCTAGCTGTAAAAAAAACGTTTAAAAAAATTACCTAGAAGAGCTGTCTGGCTCTTCTCTCTGGGCCCGGCATTCTTCTGTCTTCAAGAGGCCGGATTAAAAAATCCCTGCCCTCAAAAAGCACTGTTGTCATTGGCTGAGCGCTCACTTCTGTCTTTGGCTCAAAAAAAAAACAAAACTGAATGAAAAACTGACACAAAAACCTACATGTGAAATTACCATTAGGCTACACCCCCACAAATACTAAATCTGTTGCATATCTTAGTGCAGATGTATTTCAAAATCCATATGTAACATGTAGATTTCAGCACGCATTTTATCCTTTCATTTGAAGAGGTAAAATCGGCGCCAAAAATCCGCAGCACAAGGGTGCATTCAGACCAGCGTGTTTATGTGCGTACGTACGTGCGCACATAACCACACATCTATTAGAACCATTGGTTCCCTATGCTGTGTTCACATGTCCATGTTTTACAGCTGTGGAAGTGTGCACACCTGTAAAACATAGGACATGTGTGCACCATTGGTCCGTGGTGGTCAACATTCACCGCGGGGAGTCCTCTCATCACTGAACACTGTGAAAGCACTCCCCGCGGGGAATAAAGAATTCCCAGCCACAGCTGTGACAGCTGTGGCAGAGGATCGCAAAGATCTCCAATTGACTTCATTGAAAGCAATAGGATGCCGGCACCCCCGCAGTGATTTTCAGGAAATGGCTTTAAATATAAGCTCTTCCCTGAAAATCATTCCTACTTGGTGTAAAAAATAAAAATATATATACTCACCTCTCTACCGCTGCCAGGGTTCAGGTGCGTTTAGCCGCTTGGGTCCTGGCACTGTAATGAAGTTCAATTCAATGAATTCAATCAAGCCCCGGCAGCGGCGGAGGGGTGAGTATATATATATATTTTATTTATTTATTTTTTTTTTACACCAGATGGGAAGGATTTTCAGGGAAGGGCTTATATTTAAAGCCCTTCCCTGAAAATCACTATGGGGTTGCCCGCAGACTACCGGTATTGCTTTCAATGGGGCCGCCGGCAGCAGCTGTGGCCCCATTGAAAGCAATGCTGCACGGACCTGCATTCACACGTGTTTGTGCATGTACGTGGGTGCACCGCGTTTGTTCGCACATATGTACACACCAGCACATGATCGTATGAATGCACACTAAATTGGTGGGGGTTCTTTTTTTCCCACCATTTTTCATATCCTATAAAGAATCTTATGCAAAATCGCCAGAAAAAAACCCAAATCTACAGACTGCTGTGATCACGAAAAAAATGCCACAAAAAAACACTGTGGGGCAGATTTGTTACCCTTATCAACCAATCACAGCTCAGCTTTCATTTCTTATAGTGCACTTGGGAAATGAAAACTGTGCTATGATTGGCAGTTATGGACAATAAAGACATTTTTATAAATTTGCTTCATTGTTTGCAGCAAGTTTAATTTAACATATTGATTACAGCTAACATTGTGCTGCGCATTTCAAAAGTGTCAAAAAACACTGAGAAAATACTACTAAAACGTAATATTTTACAACAAACACTACATTTGAAACCAACCCAAATAAAGTTCTCTCTCTTTTGCACAATATTACCTCCACAATATAGAATGTTGTTTAGTTCTGTACAAAACTGAAATGAACTTTTTCATTATTGATTTAACCTGTAAAATTTCTGCGCTGATAGTTGTTGAAAATGTAATCCTTGAGCTGGTACTACTCACAAGATGTTTGACCTCAGGAGAAACCAAATCCTCACTGTTCTAATATGTGACTATAGTTTGCAGCCAGATAAATCTCTGAGTTAGACTATGTTTTACCTTCGAGGCTTTTTTGCAGCTTTGAAGAATTTTTTCATGGCTTTTTTATTTATATAATTTTAAACAAGCTTTTTTTTCCTTTTTTGTTTAATTCTGTTGAGAAACCCGAGGAAAATAACCCCTAACTCCAAAAAGTGCACCAACTAAAATGCTATGTATATAGACATTTTCATATTTGGCTATAGACTTTTACATACCATCTGGCTGCAGAGTTTTAGACCCTCATCACAATGGAAAATCCTGCCAAAAGATATGTGGGAAACAGACATAAAGGGGTATTCTTCTTCCAACAGGTTATCCCATATTTACAATGTAGGAGATAACTAGCTGATTGGTGGGGGTCTGACGACTGGGATCCCCATTGATCATGAGAATGGGGGCCTGGTTGGTCCCCAAATGAAGGAAGCACTGGTTGAATGGACACAATATGACCCATTCAAGCACTTGGGAATCTTTGGCACTCTAAAAATGAATAGGTCGCTGTGCGCATTCCTGACTTGTGCTTCCTTCATTCAGAGACAGACTAGGCCACCGTTCTAGCGATCAGTGAGCACCTACAAGTAGTCAGAAGAGCAGTTTGATTATCTTTTTTGGTCCAGGACCGGAGGGATCCTTAATGATTAGCTCATCCCTGGGACCAGTTAATGTCAGCAAGACATTGTCTTTGTTGCTGGGAGCAGATGTCTCCGTAAAGCGTGCAGTGGCCAATGGCTGGAATTGCACACTGAGTCCAATGGAAATGAATGCAATACCAGACAGGCCACTGCGCATTGTACAGAGCTATCTGCTTCTGGGAACAAAGACAGCTACACATCAACAGCAACCAACCCCAAGCAGCAGACCCCCTCTGATCTGTTACTGATCCTATCCTGAGGAATGGTCATCAATATTAAACATTGGGACAACCCCCTTAAGGCAATGTCAACAAAGTACAATCCTTAGGCCAGTTTGATATGAGTGTACTGTAACACATCCGTAATATGGATCCATAACAGCGATATGTTTTAGATGAAATTGCAACCTGATGTCATCTGTATTTCAGGATTATTTAATCTGTATTTGCCTCCATATTTGCTGTTATTGGTTTCATTTTCTACTGTGCAAATATGAAACCATACGATTGTCTAATAGAAAATAATACCAATGAATGCAAATATAAAGCCAAATACAGATGAAATAATACTGAAATACTGATGTCATATCCATGCATGCTTATTTTAACAACTTTCACCCAAAATGGACAAAAGTAGCGCATGCTACATGTTTAAAAAACAGCTGGGGGGGATGGGGGGGGGGGGGCACAGAGCCTGACCAGGTAGATGCAAGCTGTGTAAACTCTCAGCTCCTGGCATTGAATTCCTAACTAGCCTAGCTATTACTTGAGCAACACAAGATGAGGAAGCACAATCTGAAGGAAAGGAGCAAGGAGACCTCCCAGATCCCACCATCATCCAAACAACAGCCTGAGATGGATGAATTCTTTAAAAAACAAAGGGAAACAGCAGCACCTCATGGTCCCAAGATGGCTCCAGCAAAGGAATTGATCGACTATACTTCTGATAATTCAGAGGAGGACACTGCAGCAGAGGGAGCAAAAGGTACAGTTTCTCATACCATATCAAGGGAATTTCTTAACCCCTTAGTGGCGAAGCCAGTTTGCGCCTTAATGACCAATTAATTTTATAAATTTGCCATGTGTCACTTTAACATAGCATAGCTCCGTAAAGGTTTTCCTTATCCAAGTGATTCTGACATTGTTTTTGCACCACATATTGTACTTCATTTAGGTGGTAAGACTAGTCTGATAGAGTTCGTGTATATTTATTAATAGCACCAAAATTAGGAAAATTTTGAAAAAAATTGTTATTTTTTAACATTTTCAATTGCTATATCTTAAATATGTGCAAATATACTGAACAGATTTTTGATAATATATATATTTCCATTGCATTCCTTTATTCTGGATGCACATTTAGGAGACGTACAAATTTAACATTAATTATCAACATTTTGAGGAACTTTCTTTTCCTACACAAAGTCAAGATTGCAAAGGCTCATAGGCGTCAGAATGATAGATACCCCCACAAATGACCCTATTTTAAAAACTGCACCCCTTAATATATTCACTGAGGGTTGTCATGAGTATTTTGACCAAACATTTTTTTTTACAGGAGTAAGGGCTCAGTCAGACGGGCGTTTTTTGCTATGCATGTTTTTTGCGTTTGCTATTAGCATCTATTAGAACCAATACTTTTCAACGGCAGTGGTCACATGTCCATTTTTTACTTGCGCACAAGAATTTGAATCGGTAAATATAGGGCAGCGGATTTCTAAACACAAGTAACTGCGGCATTCAGGATTTTTTGGATATGAAACCCCTGGATGCTGTTACATCCAGGGGTTTCATCTTGTAGTCAATAGGGCCAGCCGCAGCAGCGGCGGCTGCATTGTCAACATACAGAGAAGATCACGATCCTCTGGCACAGCTTTGACAGCTATGGCCGAGGATTTCTTCATCTCCGCGGGGAGTCCCTTCATCACTGAACACTGTGACAGCATTGTCACAGTGTCCAGTGACAAGGGGACTCCCCACAGAGATGAAGAATTCCCCTGCCACAGCTGAATTTTGTGTGCACATGCGTTTTGCGCAAAAAAGGCGCAACAAACAAATGTCCGTCTGACTGAGCCCTTAATGCAATTTAGAGGAGAAAAAATAAAATTTCATATTTTTGTAAATATGTCATTTTATAGGCAGTTTTTTTTCTATAGTGCACATGAAAATGATAATTTACACCCCAAAATGGAACCCCCTGTTTGTCCTGTGTTCAGAAACATACCCACTGTGGCCCTAATTTTGTGTCTGTGTGCACAACGGGCCCAAAATGAAAGGAGTAGCCGGTGGCTTTTAGAACAGAAATTTTGCTTGAAGGTAATTTAGGCTCCATGGCCCACTAGTAGAGCCCTTGAGCGGCCAAAACTATATAGAACCCCCACAAATGACCCTATTTTGAAAACTAGACCCATTAATGAATTAATTTAGAGGTGTACTGCGTATTGTGACCTCACAGTTTTTGAATAAACGAGGCTGAATACGCTCACCTGCCCTCATGGATCCCATCCATGAGGACAGCTGAATGTTTAACTTTTTAAAAACTTTTTTACACTTTATTGCGATCGATGCTATCCATTGGATAGCGCCAAACATATGACCGGGGGGCTTCCTGTGGCTCCTCCATCACAGCTCCAGGTTGTTGGCTACCTCTGATAACCAACAGCAGGAAGTTGTCATGTCCACAGCCCACGTGGCTTAAATTCCCAGTGGACGCTTGTTCTTATGTCACTGGGGATTAAAGCCCACTAAAGCAGGATATAGAAAAGGCAATTGAGTGGTCACTAAGGGGTTAAATAGACTCTAACCTCTGCCTTAGCCCCTATTGCTAATGATTTAGCAGATATTAAAGTAGATACATGCCAAATTGGGTGAAGAGTGCATCCCCTGGAGCAATCCCAACAATCACTAGCCCAATTCTGAGGCGCGCTAAAGGACCAAGTCCTGCTGCAACGCTCTCAAATAAACCAGCCATTCCTACTTCCAGAGGATCAGGAGAATAGGGGCAGGAGGCATAATATAAGACTCAGAGGCTTACTGGAGGGGAGAAATCACTCCACCCTGCTCACAAATGTGGGAGCCATTTTCACAGATCTAGTGGGCCAACAGCGTGCATATTGAAAGGGCTCTTAGAGCTCTGAGACCACTACCAGCCCTGTCTGACCCTCCAAGGGATATGATTTGTGGGGTCATGTGCTACACAGACACTTCATTGCTGCTGACAAAAGCACGAGAATGGGGTCAGCTCCAGTGGGAAGGGGCAAATATCCGCATTTATCAGGACTTGGCTCCTACTGCCTTATTCAAGCGCAAGATCCTAAAACCAGTCACAGACAAGTAGAGAGATGAATATCCCCTATAGATGGAGATTCCATTTTAGCCTCAGCTTCACAAGAAATGGCAAAAAAGTTAACATCAGAAATTTAGAGGATTTAACTTCTTGCTGGGAAACACTGGACATTCCCCCGCTTAAAGTGAACACTTGGCTTCTTGCTGGGAAACACTGGACATTGCCCCGCTTAAAGTGAACAAGTCATCAAAGTCCAATAAACATTCAGGACTATCAGCAGACACGTACATATGATGTTTAATTTTCAGAACTACGTAGTGCTGGACATCAGAGAGCGCTTTTTATACCTCAGATTTGTTCTCTTCCCTATTGGACTAAGAAACTGTAAAGTCCATGTTTGGTACTCACTAGTTCCATCTTATTTAGAGTTCTTTGATACTCTTCTTCTGATTAACCATTCTGTATTTCTCCAGCTATATGTTTTTTCTTTTATGCAAAAGGCAAATTGCTCAATTTTTATTTGAAAATGATTACAATTTGGCTTTGGAGTTCATCCGATCAGGAATTCCATTTTTCTTTCTTCTCCCCCCCATGCGTCTCACACTCATTCTTCTTTTCCTTTCTGTTCTCCTCTGTTCCCCCACTCCTGCCCCCCCCCCCTCCACTTCCCTTCCCTATTTTTTGTTATCCTATCGTTATGCAGATTGTTTTCAGACATACTATTTTTGTGGTCTGGGGAAGTCTGTAAGATATTTCTAAGATTCCAAATGATGGAATTATGTTATTATGTCGAGATTTTGGTTTATTTGTCATAAATGGCTGACAATGTGGTCCCTCCGAAATTGCGAGCTTAACACTAAGGCTGGGTTCACACAGGGCGGATTTGCCGTGGTTTTGCCGCAGCAGATCCGCCCGCGGCAAAACCACCCGCGGCCGCTAATCTCCGGATTAGCCAGCCATGTGGATGAGATTTCTCAGAAATCTCGTCCACACGGGACGGCTAATCCGCTGCGGTAAATCCGGTTGAAACCGCGGCTGCGGCCGCCGCAGCCGCAGTTTCCAGAGATTGAGCAGGTCTGTTTACCTTTCCTTTTTTGTTTATTTACGTCGTGGCCCCGCTCTCCTCTATGGGAGCGCCGGCCGCAACGGAAAAGCATGCGGCCGAGCCGCTTCAAAGCCGCCGCGGCTTAAACCACGGCGGTTCTCCCGGCGGAAATCTCTCGGTTTTTGCTGCGGCCAAATCGCAAGATTTCCGACGGGAATCCGCCCTGTGTGAACCCTGCCTAAACTTGGCCTCCTTCAACATCAATGGAGGCAACATCCCCGAAAAAAGAAGTGGTATATTTCAATTATTAAATAGAGCAAAAGCTGAAATCTTGTTTCTTCAAGAAACACATTTAAAAAGAAATCATTTCTCAAGCCTCAGCCACTCTAGGTACAATAGGTGGTCCCATACTACTCATGAGGGCTTGGCATCTCCGGGTGTAAGCATCGGCTTTAAGAGAAATACCCTCTTTGTATATCAGGATTCTGTTATTGATCAGGGCGGTCGACATATGCTCTTGAAGGGACAAATAGGACAGTGGAAAGTCAGGGCCCATTTAGACTCAACGTTGGGTCTAACTGCCTGGGCATTGTGCAGTTTTCGGTAACTAGTCGAAGCTGAAAGACAACGATGACCCTTATCACTGCTGCACACTGAGTTCTCGGCGGGATATCGATGATACTATTGTTTTAGCCGGTATCACACTCGGAGAACACAGCTGGAGTATGAAGAAGACAGTGCTCCTGCTGTGTACTGCATACCCTGCTCAGAGCGCTCAGCTGGATACCAGCTGAGCGCTCTAAGAAGACAAGAGCTGTATACAGAAGACAACCGGCCCCGCTTGTCTTCTGCATACCCCACTCAAAGCGCTCAGCTGTATGCCAGCTGTGCACTCCGAGAAGACAGCAGCTGTATGCAGAAGATAGCGGTCCCGTTTGTCTTCTGCATACAGTGTGAGCCTTTATTTGCCCATTTACGCAAAGTCAACGCTTAAAACTATCACTCAATCTGCGGTTTGAGCGAATTTTGAGCGATCATCTTGCCGTGTAAAAGCACACAACGATTATCCCTCAAAATATGTCTTTTGAGCAACTTTTGAACGATAATTGGTGTGTCTAAATGGGCCATTACTTTTTGTAATTTTTATGCACCAACAAAGGTACCACCCATGGCTGAAATCTATACTGGGGAAAATTGCAGCATATAGAGAAGGAACCCTATTTGTAGGAGGAGAGATGAACACTGTCCTTAACCCGTTAGTGATTCCTCCAGGACTACTAGGCATGACATGTCATTTAGGGCCTTGAAAAGTTTACACCAAGCCCTGGCAGATCTCACCTTAGTAGACATCTGGCGTACACTTCAGGCGAATGATCGAGATTACACCTTTTTCTCAGGTGTGCACAAAACCTACCACAATCTCTCAGATCATGCATCGGTGTACCTCAAGATATCTTTACCTGAACTGTTAGAGAAAGAATGCACATGGAAATTAAACAAGACTCTTATAGATATGCAAGATACTCTTGACAAATTAAGAGAGAGGATTAATTTTTATTTAAAAAATAAGCAAGATACGTCAGTAAGCAGTGCAGCTATTTGGGAGTCCCATAAAGCGTACATGCAAGGAGAATTTATTTCTCTGGGAGTACATAAGAAAAAGCTCCGCACGGGCCAAATCTCAAGTATTCTTTTAAAAATAGCTTCTTTGGAGAAAACACATAAAAAATCACTAGCGACAGAGGCACAAATTCAACTAGCAGACCTAAAAAATGAATTAAAAAACATATTAAACTATCAAGCTGCCAAGGCCTTGCTCCGTTCCAGATATAAATACTATGCCCATTGAAATAAGGGAGGGAAGGTCATGTCTGTTATGATCAGAAAATCCAAAGCAGAATCGTGGATCCACAAAATCGACACCTCAGAGGGTTTGTTGGTGACAGACATAAAGGGTGTGCTAAGTCTGTTTCCTTTTTCTATTCTGATTAGAGATGAGCGAACGTACTCGTCCGAGCTTGATATTCGTGCGAATATTAGGGTGTTCGGGATGCTCGTTACTCGTAACGAGTACCACGCGGTGTTCTGGTTACTTTCAGTTTCCTCTCTGAGACGTTAGCGCGCTTTTCTGGCCAATTGAAAGACAGGGAAGGCATTACAACTTCCCTCTGTGACGTTCAAGCCCTATACCACCCCCCTGCTGTGAGTGGCTGGGGCGATCAGATGTCACCCGAGTATAAAAGTCAGCCCCTCCCGCGGCTCGGCTCAGATGCCGTGTGAGTTAGTGAGGGAAAGTGCTGTTCTATTGGAGTTGCTGTAGGGAGAGTGTTTGTAGTGAGTGTAGGCTTCAAGAACCCCAACAGTCCTTCTTAGGGCCACATCTACGCGTGTGCAGGCTGCTGTTAGCAGTGGAAATTTTTTTTTTTCTTCTCAAAATCGGCAGTGCAGAGCATTGCACCCGGTATTAGGGACAGAAGTGGTGCTTAGGCAGGGAGAGTGTTAGGAGTGAGTGTAGCCTTCAAGAACCTCAACGGTCCTTTCTAGGGCCAAATTTAACCGTGTGCAGTACTGTGCTGGCTGCTGTTAGCAGTGTTGCATATTTTTTTTTTTCAAAAAATCGTCTGTGCAGAGCATTGCACCCTCCATTGATACTACAGGGACAGAATTGTGTAGGCAGGGCCACAACACAGTTATTGTTCATTGAATATCCGCAGTGGGGCCCTCCCTTTGCAAAAAAGCAGGGAAAAAATTATATTTGGCCTGCCTGTGTCAGTCCTAAGGTCTCCGTGTACGTGTGTGCTGCGTGGAGAACATACAAAAATCAAACGCAACCAGCTACGGTTTACTGCAGGCTTGCGCCATTGTCTTTCCTGACTGGCAAATACCTGCTCTGCCAGAGTTAATAACTCTGCTACACTAAAGTTGTGTGACACTTTTTCAGGGCCACACCACAGTTATTAAACGTATTGTTCATTGAATATCCGCAGTGGGGCCCTCCCTTTGCAAAAAAGCAGGGAAAAAATTATATTTGGCCTGTCTGTGTCAGTCCTAAGGTCTCCGTGTACGTGTGTGCTGCGTGGAGAACGTACAAAAATCAAACGCAACCAGCTACGGTTTACTGCAGGCTTGCGCCATTGTCTTTCCTGACTGGCAAATACCTGCTCTGCCAGAGTTAATAACTCTGCTACACTAAAGTTGTGTGACACTTTTTCAGGGCCACACCACAGTTATTAAACGTATTGTTCATTGAATATCCGCAGTGGGGCCCTCCCTTTGCAAAAAAGCAGGGAAAAAATTATATTTGGCCTGCCTGTGTCAGTCCTAAGGTCTCCGTGTACGTGTGTGCTGCGTGGAGAACGTACAAAAATCAAACGCAACCAGCTACGGTTTACTGCAGGCTTGCGCCATTGTCTTTCCTGACTGGCAAATACCTGCTCTGCCAGAGTTAATAACTCTGCTACACTAAAGTTGTGTGACACTTTTTCAGGGCCACACCACAGTTATTAAACGTATTGTTCATTGAATATCCGCAGTGGGGCCTTCCCTTTGCAAAAAAGCGAAAAAATTATATTTGGCCTGCAGACTTGCGCCAATTTATTTCCTGTCTGGGAAATCAAATCACTGGTAATACAGCATGCTGAGGGGTAGGGGTAGGCCTAGAGGACGTGGACGCGGCCCAGGACGCGGAGGGCCAAGTGAGGGTGTGGGCACAGTCCGAGCTCCTGATCCAGGTGTGTCGCAGCCGACTGCTGCGCGATTAGGAGAGAGGCACGTTTCTGGCGTCCCCACATTCATCGCCCAATTAATGGGTCCACGCGGGAGACCTTTATTAGAAAATGAGCAGTGTGAGCAGGTCCTGTCCTGGATGGCTTCGAGCAAGCTATCATCCACCCAGAGTTCTGCGCCGTCCAGTGCTGCAAATCCGAATCCTCTGTCTGCTGCTCCTCCTTCCTCCCAGCCTCCTCACTCCACTACAATGACACATGCTCAGGAGCGGGAACACTCCCAGGAACTTTTCTCGGGCCCCTGCTCAGATTGGGCAGCAGTGGTTCCTCTACCACCAGAGGAGTTTATCGTCACTGATGCCCAACCATTGGAAAGTTCCCGGGGTCCGGGGGATGAGGCTCGGGACTTCCGGCAACTGTCTCAAGACCTTTCAGTGGGTGAGGAGGACGATGACGATGAGACACAGTTGTCTTGCAGTGAGGTAGTAGTAAGGGCAGTAAGTCCGAGGGAGGAGCGCACAGAGGATTCGGAGGAAGAGCAGCAGGACGATGAGGTGACTGACCCCACCTGGTGTGCAACGCCTACACAGGACAGGTCTTCAGAGGGGGAGGCACGGGCAGCAGCAGGGCAGGTTGCAAGAGGCAGTGCGGTGACCAGGGGTAGAGGCAGGGCCAGACCGAATAATCCACCAAGTGTTTCCCAAAGCGCCCCCTCGCGCCATGCCACCCTGCAGAGGCCGAGGTGCTCTAAGGTCTGGTAGTTTTTCACAGAGACGCCTGACGACCGACGAACAGTGGTGTGCAACCTTTGTCGCGCCAAGATCAGCCGGGGAGCCACCACCAACAGCCTGACCACCACCAGCATGCGCAGACATATGATGGCCAAGCACCCCACAAGGTGGGACGAAGGCCGTTCACCGCCTCCGGTTTGCACCGCTGCCTCTCCCCCTGTGCCCCAACCTGCCACTGAGATACAACCCCCCTCTCAGGACACAGGCACGACCGTCTCATGGCCTGCACCCACACCCTCACCTCCGCTGTCCTCGGCCCAATCCAGCAATGTCTCGCACCGCACCGTCCAGCCGTCGCTAGCGCAACTGTTGGAGCGCAAGCGCAAGTACACCGCCACGCACCCGCACGCTCAATCGTTAACCGTCCACATAGCCAAATTTATCAGCCTTGAGATGCTGCCGTATAGGGTTGTGGAAACGGAGTCCTTCAAAGCTATGATGGCGGCGGCGGCGGCCCCGCGCTACTCAGTTCCCAGTCGCCACTACTTTTCCCGATGTGCCGTCCCAGCCCTGCACGACCACGTCTCCCGCAACATTGTACGCTCCCTCACCAATGCGGTTAGTGGCAAGGTCCACTTAACTACGGACACGTGGACAAGCACAGGCGGGCAGGGCCACTACATCTCCCTGACGGCACATTGGGTGAATTTAGTGGAGGCTGGGACAGAGTCAGAGCCTGGGACCGCTCACGTCCTACCCACCCCCAGAATTGCGGGCCCCAGCTCGGTGGTGGTATGTTCGGCGGTGTATGCTTCTTCCACTAAAGCACCCTCCTCCTCCTCCTCCTCAACCTCTGTCTCGCAATCTAGATGTGTCAGCAGCAGCAAGTCGCCAGCAGTCGGTGTCGCGCGGCGTGGCAGCACAGCGGTGGGCAAGCGTCAGCAGGCCGTGCTGAAACTACTCAGCTTAGGAGATAGGAGGCACATGGCCCACGAACTGCTGCAGGGTCTGACACAGCAGACCGACCGTTGGTTTGCGCCGCTGAGCCTCCAACCGGGCATGGTCATGTGTGACAACGGCCGTAACCTGGTGGCGGCTCTGCAGCTCGGCAGCCTCACGCACGTGCCATGCCTGGCCCACGTCTTTAATTTGGTGGTTCAGCGCTTTCTGAAAAGCTACCCACGCTTGTCAGACCTGCTCGTAAAGGTGCGCCGCCTCTGCGCACATTTCCGCAAGTCCCACACGGACGCTGCCACCCTGCGCACCCTGCAACATCGCTTTAATCTGCCAGTGCACCGACTGCTGTGCGACGTGCCCACATGGTGGAACTCTACGCTCCACATGTTGGCCAGGCTCTATGAGCAGCGTAGAGCTATAGTGGAATACCAACTCCAACATGGGCGGCGCAGTGGGAGTCAGCCTCCTCAATTCTTTTCAGAAGAGTGGGCCTGGTTGGCAGACATCTGCCAGGTCCTTCGAAACTTTGAGCAGTCTACCCAGGTGGTGAGCGGCGATGATGCAATCATTAGCGTCACCATTCCTCTGCTATGCATCTTGAGAACTTCCCTGCAAACCATAAAGGCAGCCGCTTTGCGCTCGGAAACCGAGCCGGGGGAAGACAGTATGTCGCTGGATAGTCAGAGCACCCTTCTGTCTATATCTCAGCGCGTTCAGGAGGAGGAGGAGGAGCATGAGGAGGATGAGGAGGAGGGGGAAGAGACAGCTTGGCCCACTGCTGACCGTACCCATGCTGCTTGCCTGTCATCATTTCAGCGTGTATGGCCTGAGGAGGAGGAGGAGGAGGAGGATCCTGAAAGTGATCTTCCTAGTGCGGACAGCCATGTGTTGCGTACAGGTACCCTGGCACACATGGCTGACTTCATGTTAGGATGCCTTTCTCGTGACCCTCGCATTCAACGCATTCTGGCCACTACGGATTACTGGGTGTACACACTGCTCGACCCACGCTATAAGGAGAACCTTCCCACTCTCATTCCCGAAGAGGAAAGGGGTTCGAGAGTGTTGCTATACCACAGGACACTGGCGGACAAGCTGATGGTAAAATTCCCATCCGACAGCGCTAGTGGCAGAAGGCGCAGTTCCGAGGGTCAGGTAGCAGGGGAGGTGCGTAGATCGAGCAGCATGTACAGCCCAGACAGTGCAACAGTCTTTATGGGCCTGGCCAGCTTTATGGCTCCCCAGCAAGACTGTGTCACCACTCCCCAGTCAAGGCTGAGTCGGCGGGAGCACTGTAAAAGGATGGTGAGGGAGTACGTAGCCGATCGCACGACCATCCTCGGTGACGCCTCTGCCCCCTACAACTACTGGGTGTCGAATCTGGACACGTGGCCTGAACTAGCGCTGTATGCCCTGGAGGTGCTTGCTTGTCCTGCGGCTAGCGTCTTGTCGGAGAGGGTGTTTAGTGCGGCTGGGGGAATCATCACAGATAAGCGTACCCGCCTGTCAACCGACAGTGCCGACAGGCTAACACTCATCAAGATGAACAAAGCCTGGATTTCCCCAGACTTCTCTTCTCCACCAGCGGACAGCAGCGATACGTAAGCAATACGTAGGCTGCACCCGCGGATGGAAGCTACGTTCTCTCTCACCATCCAAAACGGGGACATTTCTGCTTCATCAATCTGTGTCTAATATTCCTCCTCCTCCTCCTGCTCCTCCTCCTGAAACCTCACGTAATCACACTGAATGGGCAATTTTTCTTAGAGCCACAAGGCTCACTCATCTAATTTTGCTAAACAATTTTTATATGTTTCAATGCTCTTAAAAGCGTTGAAACTTTAACTTGAACCAATTTTTCGTTAAACTGGGCTGCCTCCAGGCCTAGTTACCACTTAAGCCACATTAACCAAAGCGATTAATGGGTTTCACCTGCCATCTTGGTTGGGCATGGCCAATTTTTACTGAGGTACATTAGTACTGTTGGTACACCAATTTTTTGGGGCCCTCACCTACAGAGTAATCATAGCAATTTGTATGTTCTTCGCCTGCACTCATGGTACAGAAGTGTGTGTGGGGTTGGCCTACACTTTAGCTACATAAATGTAACTTGGGCCTTGGCTATACTGCAGCTACTGAAATGGAACTAAGACTGCGCTCCCACTATACTGCTGCTTCGGAATTGTTTCTGGGGCCTGTCTTGAGTGCTACTATTGCTGACATGGAACGAAGACTGCGCTCCCGCTATACTGCTGCTTCGGAATTGTTACTGGGGCCTGTCTTGAGTGCTACTATTGCTGACATGGAACGAAGACTGCGCTCCCGCTATAATGCTGCTAGTGATATGTTAGTGGGGCCTGTCCTAATGCTACGGCTGAAATGTTACGAATTATGGGCTCTGCCTATACCGCTGCTAATGGTATGTCTCTGGGGTGTGGAAACAGAGGCTTCCCAAAGACATGATGGCGGCGAGGCCATTTCCCACCAACGCGGTTACTGTTAAGGTGCATATAACCACGGACACGTGGAGAGGACACGTAGTGCCTCAAAAACATCCCCCTCCTCCTCCAACAGGGAAAACATTCTTGGCAAATGCCTTTGCATTGGTTCGTCTGGTGGCAGTCCAAGAATTTCACCTTTACCGACACTACAAGAGAGCCCCCCCACCATCCCCCCGCCACGGCCCACTTAATCCTGGCCACATTCCGAAAACCAACAAAATAAAACCGCGCTACTAGGTCCGCAGTCACCACCACATTACCACCAACGCGGTTACTGTTAAGGTGCATATAACCACGGACACGTGGAGAGGACACGTAGTGCCTCAAAAACATCCCCCTCCTCCTCCAACAGGGAAAACATTCTTGGCAAATGCCTTTGCATTGGTTCGTCTGGTGGCAGTCCAAGAATTTCACCTTTACCGCCACTACAAGAGAGCCCCCCCACCATCCCCCCGCCACGGCCCACTTAATCCTGGCCACATTCCGAAAACCAACAAAATAAAACCGCGCTACTAGGTCCGCAGTCACCACCACATTACCACCAACGCGGTTACTGTTAAGGTACATATTACCAGTCTGACTGGGGCATGCAGACACCTTGACAGAATGAATAGTGTGTGGCACATAGGTTCCCCATTGCTATGCCCACGTGTGCAGCTCCTGATGGCGGTGGCACAGGATTCTATTTCTCATTGCTTCTGTACAGCATTGTGGGCTATCGCCCCACCTCTTTTAAAGAGGGTCGCTGCCTAGCCGTGCCAACCCCTCTGCAGTGTGTGCCTGCGGTTCCTCCTCATGGCAGACGCACTTCTAAATAGATATGAGGGTGGTGTGGCATGAGGGCAGCTGAAGGCTGCGCAGGGACACTTTGGTGTGCGCTGTGGGGGGGGGGGGGCGGTTGGTCAGCATGTAACCCAGGAGATGTGGCAGCGGAGTGTCATCCAGGCAGTGATTGTGCTTTGTTGTAGCTAGTGTGGTGCTTAGCAAAGGTATGCCATGCTAATGAGGGCTTTTCAGAAGTAAAAGTTTTTGGGAGGGGGGGGCCCACTCTTGCCGCTATTGTGGCTTAATAGTGGGACCTGTGAACTTGAGATGCAGCCCAACACGTAGCCCCTCGCCTGCCCTATCCGTTGCTGTGTCGTTCCCATCACTTTCTTGAATTGCCCAGATTTTCACACATGAAAACCTTAGCGAGCATCGGCGAAATACAAAAATGCTTGGGTCGCCCATTGACTTCAATGGGGTTCGTTATTCGAAACGAACCCTCGAGCATCGCGAAAAGTTCGTTCCGAGTAACGAGCACCCGAGCATTTTGATGCTCGCTCATCTCTAATTCTGATCTTTATAACATACGGAGCGGGGGAGGGGGGTGGGAGGAAAAGACAGATCACACAAAACACAACTTTCCCTTAATTATATCATCCTTCAAAAACTAACACTGGAAGAACAAGCCACTCCCTATCTAATCAGATTAAATTAAGTCAGCACTTTACTCCATCCCTAGTGGACAGAGTCCTGGACCAGATGGATTCCCCATCTCGTACTATAAAACAAATTCTTCCATATTCTTGCAGGACCCCTGACCATCTTTTTTAACAAACTTTTAGAAGGAGCCCCTCTTGCCACCCAATCATTAGAGGCCTATATTACCATCATCCACAAAGAAGGTAAAGATCCCATTTGTTGCGGTAATTACAGACCTACATCCCTCCTTAATAACGACATCAAACTATGGTCAAAACTGATAAGCAATCGCATAGTCACATTCTTACCTAAATTAGTACTTCCAGACCAGACAAGCTTTGTTAAGGGTAGGGAGGGGAGAGAAAATGTTTTAATGGTCCTGTATGCTATTTAACATACGAAAAACAACAATTCTAAACTCACTCTATGAAGTACTGACGCGGAAAACGCTTTTGACAAAATTGACTGGTCATTCATGACATTCGCACTACTTAAATTCCCCCCAAAATTTGTAGACCTGATCTCTGCTATTTACTCCACACCACACGGACGACTTAAAGTAAATGGAACTCTATCCCCCACTTTTCAAATATGGAATGGAGTTAGACAGGGCTGCCCTCTTCCACCCTCTTTGTTGACTTTAACAATAGAGACTCTAATTCAAAACATATGCCAAAGCCCCTCAATTGAAGGCATTAGAGCACAAGACGGGGAACACAAAATAGCCGCATTTATGGATGACCTTCTCTTTTTCCTACAAAACCCTACCAGACCTTTCCTTCTCTCCTCCAAACATTTGAAACTTTTGGTTTCATCTCTAATTTTAAAATAAACCTATCAAAATGTGAAGTACTTGGAATCTCAATTACTCCAACAGATAGATCCTTGATGGAAAACAAATTCCCATTAAGGTAGCAGCATATTTCTCTGACATATCTGGGAATCAAAATACCAAAGAGCCTACAGGATGTATATACTTTGAATCACATTCCCCTCCTAAGATCCATACATACCCAAGCAGTCACTTGCCTGCATAGATGGGTAGGAAAAATGTAATCAAATCCTATGTGGTTCCCAGACTCATATATGTTACAGGTAGCACCCATCTGGCTACCCGGGTCCTTCTTTAGTGAACTAAAATCCCTTATCTTAAGGTTCCTGTGGAAATCGCAGGGGGTTAAACTATTGTACACCACACTACGCCTACCAAAAAAACTAGAGGGGTTTGGTTTGCCTTATGTGGCCTTATACTACCAAGCAATTCAGCTGCGTCTTCATAAAGAACTATTATCACTACCTACAGGTAAACCATAAAAACAATTAGCAGACCAGATTATGAGCATGGGGGAATTAACATAACTTCGGGATTCAAAATTTTACATATCTAAGTAAGAAATGTCTAAATCTACCTTTAAAGAAGTTATTCAGTTGTGGCAAAAAATTCATCAATCTCACCCTCTAATGCACAAACTCTCCCCAATTATGCCAACAATTTTACTACCATTGATGGTTCAACCAGACTTTGTTGATGTGATAGGAATTTGGCACGTGCTTGGAGGTATACATATATGTGATCTCCTCAAAGGAGAAACTATACCTTCTTTCCAGGTGCTACAAGAATACTTACCATCTATTAAGCCTTTGGCATTACATTATCAACATTTGAAATTGTTCAGTCTCTCATTTCTGAAAGTTTACAAGGTTTCCAGCCAACTGACATAGTATGAGACTGTCCTTTTATCAAAATCACCACTCATAAAAATAGTTTTGGTCTTCTACGCCAAATTGTTGTCAGAAGGAGCTCCTAAGAAACCATGTTTTATGTCTAAGTGGAAAAGAGGGCTCGGTAGGGAATTCTTTGCAGCTGAAACAAACTGAATCTTATCTAGATCACACGTTTTTTCAAGCTGTATGACCATCCAAGAAAACTCACACAAAATAATCACTAGGTGGTTTAGAACACCCCACACATTAGCAAAAATGCACCAGGACATCTCAGATAATTGTTGGTGGTGTGGACAGGAAACAGGAACAGTGTTCCATATATGGTAGAGTTGCCCCACCATTAAGAAATTCTGGGCTCAGATTTAACTCAAGGTGAAAGAGATTTGTAAAATGAATTTGACTCTCACCTCCGAGCTAGTGATTCTGAACTTATCTGAGTTGGACTGCCCATTGGGCAAAAAGCACCTGCATACACACCTCATTAGTGCAGCAAAACTACTGATATCCATGAAAAAGTTAAATAAAGATGCACCCACCATATCAGAGTGGACACTCAGAGTGTCTCAGTTTTGTTGCCTAGAAGAAATGTCCAGCTGAGAGATCTGGTCTTGTCATTCATTTATTAAATTATGGTTACCTTGGTTGACGTGGAAACAAGCAACTGTTTTAGGGACTGATGGTTCGCAAGGGAGAACCACACGTGGCACAGAGTATAATAGATGGGATGTAACATCAGATATGACCATTCTTGTTAAAACTTCTTTTTTTCCTGTAAACATCTGTGACGTATGTTTATTGAAGTTTGTAATAGTTTTGTGAAGTCGATTATAATAATTATCTATAACTGTACAACTATATTGAAAAGTCATGTGATGCACTTTTCTGTTATGTATATCTTTGTTGGACTCTAATAAAATGTGAAAATTCCACCATGTAAATAGATACATAGATTTATCCTAAGTCCATATTACAGTCTACAAAACACAAACCAAATACAGACTAAAAACATGCTGATCTGGAAGTGGCTTAGCTATTTTTTCTATTAAGCCATAAGTGTGCCATAGTGGTGGAGTCGCCTGCCACAAACATCCATATACAGATGCAGCCACCATTGACACAGTACTTAGGCACACTACAATTATTGCTTTGTTGTGTGATGCATGGCTATGCTATTTATGTAGCATGACTGCTACCATTCACTTAAAATAATGAAGTAGAACTAAAAGGTTGGCGGTGATGGCAACTCTCTAAGCAAGAAAATATTGAAAGCGAGTGAAAGGTGTAGAAACTTCTTTTATTAAATAAAATATGTGGCCAACATATGAAAACTCATTTCGGGGATAACCCCTACATCAGTTCAGCTGGTGTTTAGAGTATACAAACTAAGTGGTACATATTAGGGAATGATGTGAGAGGTGAAAGGTAAAAATAGGTAAAGAAAAACAATATATAAATATATGCAAATTTAGATGTAAATATATAAATGTATAAATATACAACACATTCATACATGTAAAATCTAGTAGAGGAAAATGCATAAAAATATTGAAAACTATAAATATAAACAATAAAAATAACCATAGATATTTAGTAGACACAATGATAAACTGGTTCAAGCACTGAGCCATGACTGACTTCAAGGGTGAGGTCTCATCATGACATTTTCTTGGCAGATTGTTTTTGTGGGGTGGTTTGCAATTGCCTTCCCCAGTCATCTTTAACCCCCCTGCAATCTGGGTACTCATTTTACCAACCTCAGAAGCATGGAAGACGGAGTCAACCTTGAGCTGGCTACCTGAAGCAAGTGGGGATTGAACCTGCGACCTTCAGGTCATGAGTGAGAGCTTAGATAATGTATGGAAGTTAGGTGCCAATGATGGTTTTGTAGTTCAAAGGTTGCTAGGGGCCAGAGAAGTTTCTAAAATGTAGGCTCTTCTAAAGGAGATATGTGGCCGAGACCGTAGATTGTTGCAGAGAAAAGGGTCATGTAGCAAAACTGGCAAGTTTTTCTAAAATGACGGTACTGGGAAAAAGTTTCCATTTACAGTTTGTTTGGATGCTCCAAATAACACTTGGGTAATCAGCGGTCAGAAGACAAAGGAGCACATACAAACAGCGGTTGTGTACAACAAAGCCTCACCAGCAATAGCCAGCCCCCCCTTGTATTATAAGAAATACATGGAAAAATATAATTTTAGATGGATTGAATTGCACAACGATTCTTGGGTATTGACCACTAATCAGAATATAAAGTAAAAAGTAAGAGATAAATTAACCCCTTCCTGCCCCATGACATAAAGGTACATCATGGGAGCGGGGTACTTCCCGCAAAATGACATACCCTTACGTCATAGGGGTAGATCGCAGAAGGGAAAGGGTTCACAGAGAAAGCGCAAGAGCCCGGCTGGTTGCTATGGCAACAGGGCGCCAGATACCGGCGTCCTGTATTGCCATAGCCTGTGATCGCCATAGTAAGCGATAAGACATGGCAGGAGAGAAGTCCTGCCATGCCTTATCGTAGCAATCATCTGTGGTATGGTGGAAGTCTCTCAGAGGGACACAGATTGTGTAAAAAGAAGAGAAAAATAAAGTACAAAAAATAAAAATGTAAAAAAAAATGTTAAAAAAACCTTTTTTTTTTTGTGCTTTTTATCATATTAGCATAAAAACGATGCGTACAATAAATTGAACATGCTTTTTTCTCCTGCATGGCAAAAAAAAGCGTTAAAAAAAATGCAAAAAAACCGAGGCAAAATGCTAATTTTTAGCATTTTGCCTCCCAAAAAACGCAATAAAAGTGATAAAAAACGTGTGTACCCCAAAATGGTACCAATAAAAACTACAGCTCGTCTTGCAAAAAATAAGCCCTCAGAGAGCTCCATCCATGGAAAAATAAAAAAGTTATAGTACTTTGAATGCAGTGAGTTTAGAAAAAAATAATAATTTCCAAAAAATTGTTTTTATTGTGGAAAAGTGGAAAAACCTAAAAAATATAAGAATTTTGGTTTCGTTGTAACCGTACTATCCCGCAGAAAAAATGTAGTATGTTATTTATGCTGCATAATTAACGCTTTAAAACAAAAAAAAAACTCTATGGCAGAATTGATGCGTTTTCTCTCCCTACGATCATAAAAAAAGTAATAAAAGTTTTACAATGTAGTCTATGCAACCAAAAATGGTACCAATAAAAACTACAGTTCACCACACAAAAAACATGCTCTTATACGTCCGTGTTGACGGAAAAATAAAAAAGTTATGGCTTTTGAAAAATGGACATGAAAAAATACCAAAAATCGTTTGATCCTCAACGCCAAAATAGGCCATGTCCTTAAGGGGTTAAACATATAAACATTATTGTAACATAGAAAGGAAGGATGCACAAATTTGGTTTTACAGCTATTTTGCATCGATTAATTGAATGGTAGAGTTGGAAGGGATCTCTAGGGTCTAGACTTCCATTGAAGGAGAACTCACTACCTCCCATGGCAACCTGTTCTATTCATTGGTCAACACACAACAGAAATATAATATCACTGGGACATTCGCTCGTTCCACGTCCAATGTTGCGTGCATGATCCTGTGCAGTAAATGTCCTGTTAGGGTGGTTTATGTTTGAGAAACAGGACAAAAACTGAAAGTGAGGATGAGATCTCACCACCACACAATTAAAGAAAGAAAGACTCAATTACCAGTGGCTTACATTTTTCAAGTCACGGACACAACATTGAACATATGAAAGTTACTATATTAAAAAGCAACTTTGAATCTCAACGTCATAGAAGAATGTCCGAGTACAAGTTTATAACTATCTTTGACACTCTCAAGACAGCAATTAACATCACAAATGGCTTCATTCATCACAAATGGCTTCATTCATTGAATTTGAGAAATCTATAGCAGAGATAACACATAGGCCTGGTGACCCCCTAACACCAATTTAGAGACCATAAAACTTTCACATCCTTATTAGTGAGCTAATTAAGTATTTATTCCTTTACTCATCCTGTTCTAGTATTGTTTTAAGTGCAAATTAATCAGACAATACCTGTGCCTTTTCATATGTATGTGTATATATATGTATGCCTTTTTGGATCTATTCCATTAAGTGTGAGGAAGTAGGTTTGAAAGCTTATATCATAACATAATGTCTTTTTGTTAGCCATTAAAAGGTATCATATCTATAAGATTACTTGGTTTCTTTTACTGAGAACAATCACATTTTGCTCTACTGGCTAATACAGTACCAAACTTTCTTTTAGATAATATTAAAATAAGGCATTGGATTTTGAAGAATAAAATAGAAAGAGTGTAAAATTAAGGACTGTGATATGCCTCCCTAATTCAGCATATTTTCTTATGGCACGCGTCAGCTTGTGGATGTTGGGAAATAATTTAATTATATAGAGTAGGGCATTCCAGAAAGCTGATATAGCACAAGAAAATTCTGGACGTTTAAGGGAATGGGCAACCAGTAAAGTGACTGGTGTCCTTTTTCAAAGAGTACTTGCATGTGCCTCCAAGAAACCAGAGTGTCACAATTCAGCTACTGCACATTGTTGAGTTACTATAGGGACAGTCCAGCTATCCCAAGTCTACCTGTTTTTTTCAGAGTTAAAGCAATAGTCCAGTTACAATTATAGGTGCCAATAGGTTGCTACTGCTAGCACTGCTGTTCAGTGGCAAAAAAGATTGTGCTATAGTAATGAAGTAGAGGTTCACAGAAATCTCATGTAATACCATCCAGATGGCTTAAGACATCTCATTGAGAATTTTTGGACACCACAGCAGCTGTTGCTTGTTTAGTCACCTAGGAAAGTTATTATGGACATTGTATGTTTTTCATAGCTTAAGTGATATAAATATCTAATGTATGAATTGCTGTCTTATATCCACCAGTGAACTGCCAATTGGCTTCTACCCACCTTTTCCAACAGACATTTTAGAAACCGCTATGGTATGCTACAATCTACCAGTAGCAGACATGATGCATGTGAAAAGACTGCAAGGATGAAAAAATGTAATATTTTCATGGGGGCTGCAGAGTAATGCTGTAGCATTCTGTAAATCATGATAAGCTGTATGCTTGGCTGTTGGTAAGCAATATACACATCCAAACATTTTTGAGTGTATACACTAAAAACAAACATATTGGAGTCAAGGAGCAGGCCAAGGGTCAGGGCAGGCAGCAGGCAGAGTAAATGTAGTCAATAGATTAGCTGTTCCAACGAATGGAGTTGTCAGAAACACCTGGGTGAAACAGGAAAAAAAAACAAAAACAAGAAACCAGACACAATAGCCAACACACAACAAAGACTTATTACTCAGCCACCTACTAGTAGGAGAGTGTGCCTTAAGTTTCCAAAGGTTGGCCCGGATTGGTTCGGCAAGAAAATGCTAGTTGCGAGTGCTGGTCCTTGGTGGGCTGGGGGTGTGGGCATACCACATTGGAACCAGAAAGGGAACAAGAGATGCAGCTTTTGCTGAAGACCACATGGGGACATGGTGCTGGCCATGACTGAAGATAGTAGGAGGGAAGGAATGCCTTTGGCTGTGACCAGTGGCCATACATATCCAAGGCATAGTCAGTGCTTGGTTAGTAGATGGCTAGTAGATCAGTGAAACAACCAGAATAATGAATTTGAAGACCAAAAGACTGGTATTTCAGCACGACTCTCCAATAAAGGTTGAAAGACAGTAGTACATAATGCAGCATCTGAGCAAGATGCGCCAAAGTGGGGGAGGCCACGGGGTTGCAAGATGGATGTCACTGGTGGCTATGCAATCTCTCCCAACAATGGTGACAATGGTGCCTGACTCAGTCGCTGCACACTGGCAAAAAAAACATATATATATATATATATATATATATATATATATATATTTATATATATATTCACTCTTATGATGAACGGTGGTTTGTCATGTGACACCAGCAGTTCATCCAGGACTTCAAGGGTCAATGGCAGAAATAATTTGACATGAGTCCTGGAAGCTTTGGAATTAGTAAACTGAAAGTGCACAGATTTACTTAAGCTTGAATTTTGGAAATGAAATACAACAAAGCAATGGCAGTCTTGTAGAAGCTTGGCAGAGCAAATCATTATGCAGTAAAACAACACTTTGTGATACAGTTGAATTTGGATGAGACACAGATTTTCTTCAATGCTCTCTTTCCATTTGTACCTCTAGGTTACCCAGTAGAAATTCCCATAGTCCTAGTTATCTGTTGGGCTTACTGGAAGTCGATTATGCAGTTATTGGAGCTGACATTAAAATGGGCCTTTTTACTACCTCTGGCTTTAACTTTACCGGGTTTTGTGTAACTCACTGTTTTAGTGGAATGGGTCCCAGCTTCTCTCCTCCTCACTGCTAGTAGACTAGGGAGCTGGTGAATCCTGGCTTCCCTGTTGAATAGTGTGTCGTAGCTGCTCACTCTGCTGACTCTCCTTCACTTTCTGTCTTGTTCCCGCACTTTTTCTTCACTCCTCCTCCTCAGCATACTGGCTCATACTGGAGTTTCCCGCTCTGAACTCTCACCATCCCCCTCTACCAATAAGTGATGGCATCACATACAGACAATAAGCAGCCAGTTGTTGACAAGCTTTAAGCTTGAAATGAAAAGGGAAACAGGGTTTCTCTAACATACAGCACTTTCTATGTCTCCTGGAAGTACATTGTGGAGCGTTCACAGGGCAATGAATGCGTGGCTACTCTGGAGGACCCTCTGGGCCACTACAGTAATATCCAACATCTCTTTTTATTAAATAAATTAAAAGCCTGCATAAGACATTTCGGAATGAACCTCTTCATCAGTCAAGCTGGGTAAGACATCACTCTTGAGACTAGAAAGATATGGTCCCAAAAGTGCTGGTGGTACTAGTAACGGATAGGACTGAAGCTGGGAACACTAGAAGCAGCGGCAATAGTAATGAATGAAATGTTTCAGTCTGTATGACCTTTGTCAATGGAAAGTGGCTGAAGGACTGTACTCTCTGGAGGACCCGCTCTGAGTTACAAGTGACGTGGATTATTTTCTAGTTGCTTGGTGGATTGTTTTTCTATTAAATCTATGCCATAACCATCTATGTAGACAGTGAGCAAAACATATTTTCTGCCTCGAATTTAGTTAAAGACTCCAATTTCTCACACAACAAATTTAATACAATATCATGACATGGTAGTAAAACCCTTGACAGACCACAAATCGTATCACAGTCTCACAATCTGAGTTGCAGATTTGTTTCCTCTTTATGCTTTTGAGAAAAAAAATTACAAATACCTGTTATTCACATATTGCCTATCAATTATTTATGTATTGAACTGACTACTCACCATTTATTTATTAACAATTAATAAATCTTACTCGTATTTTTACCTCAACCTCAATCAGGTATGAATATATTAGCAGCATAGTCTTTTTCTTAATAGTTATGGCACATGCTCTGTATGCTATCTATAAATAATGAAGTGCTCATGGAGAACCTGTCTCAGTCACTGTAAATCCACACAAAATATCCACATCATTCTCAATTTTGATGCAATATTAATGAAGAATTTTTATTTCCTAATCATATATACATATTTCCAGGCTCAGATATAGAAATAGTATTAATCATTAGTAAGACTGCTTAGTATATATGACGTATAGCTGAAGTGAGCCACAGCCAGAGTCTCATTCCTAAAACTGAATATAATGGGGAGAATTATCAAGTTACTTACACTAGTTTACTGGCTTAAAATAGTTTAAAATTTAGGCACGCGCCATATTTGCGCTAAAATGTTTGACATTTTAGTGATTTCCGCTGGTTTTGGCACTTAACAAAAAAAAGTGAGCTGTACTTCTGCAGACCAACAGATTTGATATCATTTAGTGCACATCTAGGCTAAAATTCTATATTTGAATTTCTGGTATATGGACAGGCAGAAGAGCACTACATTTATTAAGAGGAGTCATACATTTGGCACCTCTTACTCCAATGTATCTAGGTATGAAACACCAGCGTTAGTAAATTCCCCCCATTGGATTCTATCATGAAATTTTCAGAACTAGTTGTACCTCCAGAAGTCTTAATAAGCTTCAATTACGCATAAACCTCTGGGATACAATTTATCCCTGTTTTTTTTCTTGAAGATAGAGCTGTTCCATTGTATATTTACACCAGCATATGGCTCAGAGGTAGCTTTTGCTGAACCTGAAACATTAGCAAGAATTATAAAGCAAATTTTTGAGCTGCATTATCATAGTAAGCTTCTATCTTGGACGTTTCATTGCATTTGACTGCCAAAAGGTAATATAGCGGCAGAGGTATTTTAAAATGTCTTTGTTTTGGTAAACAATGCATTTTTTATTCTCAGAATCAAAGAGACTTGCTCACTGCCAATTTGCAAATCCTAATAAGCAAAAGAAAAAAATAGGCTTGGTTTTATTCATTTTCTGTTCAGCCATTTCAATATTTAATTTTTGAGTACATTTTATCCTTGAAAATATGGAGTTAGCACAAATATATTATTGTTTGCTTGTCACATCACTATATCTACTGTATGTGTGTTTATATAGAGTTATGGTATACAGCTGCATTAAACAGAAATGTTTTATGACTTTTTGCCTTCTCTAATCACTTTTACACTGTAATATTTTTATTTACTTTCTCTGGAAAGTGACAAAGCTTACAATGATCTATCATTAAAGAGGAACTGTCATATTTCCTGAGATGACAGTAAATTCTTGTACTCCCAATGAAATACCAATTTGGAAGCATTTTTTCTTAGAAATCTGCATTGTGCTGTTCCTCTACTATTTCTCCTAGAAATGTATGCATAAATTGACAACTGGATGTTACCATTTTGGGGTTGACCCTACACAGTCTGGCAGCGTCCAATCATAGTGATAGTGTTGGGACATAACTCTTTGGCAAAGAGAAAACCAACGCCAAGTTTTCAACTTTTTAATAAATAATCGGAAAGAATAACAGAGGAACAGCACAACACAGAGTTATGGTATTATTGTATCTTGTCACCACCTGAAGTAGGGGTGGAGGCAAGGTACAGGCTGCTTGACTGGCCAGTAACGCCCTATGTTCGTGATTGGCTGCACCACTGGCTCCCCACAGGTCCTGGCACTGCCGTCTCTTGCTGTGAGTGTTCCGCTGCTATCTCCCCTCCCGCTTGTACTGTTGCCACTGCTCCTGCTGTGGGTATTTCGCTGCTATCGCCCCTCCCGCTCAGATCATCTTTCTTTAGTGGCGACGCTGTCACTCTCCCCCTCGGCTCTACTCTCTCAGCTACGGTCCCCTTTAGCTGGGCCACTGGGACTGTCCCCGGCAGCTGTACTGTACCAGCTCCGCTCCTTGTATGTGCTCCGCTGTCGACCATCTGGCTCCTAATGCAAGCCAGCACAGACAGCCGGCGGTCAGCACAAGTCACCACTCCAAGCGCCCATGTGGCTCGTGATGCAGTGGGGGGAGAAGGCAGGCAAGAGACCCGCCGGTGGCCACATGTGAGTGCTGCTGAGTGCCGGTAGGGCACGCACACTGCTGACATCCGCAGTATGGGGTAAGACAATCTTGGCAGCAGCAGTGGGTTGTAGGTTTCCCAGCCACAGTATGTTTTGCTTTTTGCCTGTGCAGGAGGGTTAGGGTTAAGGATTAGTTTTCCAGTGAGGCTTAAATTATTACCTGTAAATGCTTCCATGTTACACCTGTAACATAGAAGCATTTACAGTGAATAATTTAAGACTAACTGGAAAACTAATCCCTAACCCTAACCTTCCTGCGCAGGCAACAATCACTATACACCCTGGTAGCACCTTCCAGGACCTTGCAGGATTCCACCAATCGGGAACTAGGGATGTGACAGGAGCATTCCTCCATGAAAGCCCTGTCAAACCCCTAGCTTCCGGTGGAGACAAGATACAATAATACCCAGAGTTATGAGAAAAGATGATCCAGAATTGTTATTTCATGGGAATTTATTAATGACAATATTTATTAAAATAGACTGTTCAGGAGTGGTGACAGGTTCTCTTTAAATGTAGTTTGAAACATATATGAAGCATAAGTATTAAAGTAGCTGCAAGTAATATGAAAAAATTAAGATATAGCTGTAGAAAAGTATAACTTGTGACATGACAGTTAAAATAACTTTCTTTGTCCCAGTTTGTATACATTTTAATTGCATTACAGTGGCTTTTGTTTTGTTAAGATAAGAGAACAGTTGATTTTTAATGGCAAGATAATGTGACACAGAAAGTTATGTTAAGTTAAACTTTTCTATATCTGTACAATCCTGTAATATTTTCTGCATTGTTTAATACATTACATGAGAGCTTCAGTTATTTACTGCTATATGTCACAGAGAAACAACATGGCAGATAGCTTGTGTGGTGGTGGGGGGAGTTAGATGGCTATAAGGAGAGAAATGGGTGGTAAACATAGCAACAGAAGCCCAACAGTTATGTGAATAGGTTAATGATCTGACAGAGGCAACATATTATACTATACTTTGTATCTTCCATTTATCTGTGAAGAACACTAGAAAACCATTTACACGCAAAGATATTCTTTCAAACAATTAAAAGATTGAAAGTTTTAGTGATCTTTTTGCATAAAGTGTTAATGGCCAGTAATGTCCATTAACACTTGATCATCTTCATTTGCATGTAAAAGGGAGCTGTTTGCAGAGCAGTTTACCAACATTCTATTAATGCCATAACTTAGTCCATACTATACTAATAGGGTGTCTCCAATATTGTGCAAGCAATATAGAATTATCATAGTCAATAAATTGTTTATCCTTGCCAGGGGTAGATAGCTCCATGGCTGCTGTTTGAAAATAGGAGTCTCCTCTGAAGTAATTTAGTCTTCAGGAACTTCAGTTAACCAAATTACTAAATCCGCTAACTGAAATATGCAGTCACTGTCCTTGAACAAATTATTACCACAGTACTTTTAGGAAGGCTGTACAGTGATGAAGTCGCAACAATCCAATTTACTGGTGAGAAACCTTGATGTTGGTACACATGATTAGACACCACTAAAACTTGAATATCCAGACACTGGCTGTCCATCTATCTGCTCTCACTGGTGATCTCTCTGTCTGTGACAGCCAGGCACTTGTGGTCAATAATTGTAAATTACATTTCCTTTGACGGTTTAGCAAAAATACCTTTGGCACTTGCATTGCAACAGCTGGGTAGCACCCCTCCAGGAATGTGAGTTGCGCTTTCTTTCTTTTTGTAATAAGTAATGTTTAACCCCTTAGTGACCTTTTTGCTTTTTTCCATTTTCTTTTTTTCCTCCCCCCCTTTTAAAAAATCGTAACTCCTTTATTTATCTATTGACGTAGCTGTATGAGGGCTTCTTTTTGTAGGGCGAGTTGTATTTTTCAATGGCACTATTTAATGTACCATATAATGTACTGAAAAACTTTTTAAAAATTCATCCTTTAGTGTATCTTATTTCTATGACGCATAAACTGCATAAAAATGACATGATAACTTTATTCTATGTGTCAGTACAATTACTATGATACCAAATTTGTATAGTTTTTTTTACTGTACTACTTATATATATTTTTAAATATATTTAATTTTTCAAAAGTATTTTCCGCCTCCATCTTCTGCTCACAATAACTTTTCTATTTTTCCATCGTTATAGTTGTGTGAGGGCTCATTTTGTGCAGGATGTCCTGTAGTTTCCGTTTGTAGCATTCTAGAATACATAGGTCTTTTTGATCGCTTTTTATTAGATTTTTTCTTGGCAACAGGGTGACCCAAAAAAAGCGCATTTCTGGCGGTTTTTATTTTTATTTTTTGAATGACATTCACTTTGCGTGGTAAATAATGTGTTACTTTAATAAATTGGACTTTTATGGACGCAGTGATACCAAATATGTATTTTTGTTTTATTATTTAGATTTTTTTTGTAAATATGGCAAAAGGTTCTTTTTAAACTTTTATAACTTTTTTTTTACATAATTAACAAAACTTTATTTTTCTTATTTTAGCTTTTTCTTTTAGTCCTCCTGGGGGACTACAACTAGCGATGCCATAGCATTACATCATACTGCATTCTCACAGGCAGCCTATCAAGCCACCCCTCGGGGTTAGGCCCCCAGCTGCTATGACACCCACACGGCTCCCCTGATCTCACTGTGGGGGGGGGGGGGGAGGGGGTACAAGACCCCCAAACATTGTTCAGGGGATTTAAATGCCACTGTCAGATTTGACAGCGGCATCTAAAGGGTTAGCAGTCCCGATCGGCCATGCTGTTGCCCACAGGTGTCAGCTGTAATAAACAGCTGACACCTGTGATGTATGGAGGGAGAGAGCAGCGCTCTCTCCCTCCATACACATTCTGCAATGGCAGGATGTAAAAACACAATAGGGTGGTCACTAAGGGGTTAAAATATAACATTAATGTAAGTAATATGCAATATGAGCAAAGTTTTCCTTTTTAAGTAACTGTTTCTAAACAGAGCAGTTACTACTGTTACCGCAATGCAAGTTATAATTAAATATTGGAGACTGTGCTGGATGTAGAAATTAAACTACAAGAAGGCAAAGAAAATTACATTCCTTAAGAGAAGATAAAACAAGCTAGGGTAAAAAAAAAATAGAAACCGCTTCCGCTTCAGTGCAATAGAGAGCAAAAAGAGAAAGAAAATATTGTATGTGCAACTAACTTAAAAGACTTAGCATTCTTATCAATAATAAATAATAATAGTCTAGAATTATCAGGAATAAAACGACAGTGTCAGCAACAATAACTTATGAAATGGAACTTCACCCAGTATTGCCTAAACTTTGGTAGCTCGCTTACCGTGTTTCCTATTAAAAACTCCATAATGCAGTTGGAATATACCCATATAGAATTTTAAATACAATAAGGGTCTCTAAACTTTTCCACCTTTTTGCTATAAGTAGTGGTGGTCAATATGTGAGTAATCACACATATGTCTTCCTTCAGCATATCTTCTAGACCCAAAGAAAATAATGCTACATCTGGGCCCATGAACCATTTCCCAAAATGGCTGAATCATTGCACAGCTGCACCAAACATGGAGTAAAGAACCGATCTGAAAATTACACCTCTAGCATGTATTAGATTTCAAAGCATACATAACAGCCAGTATAGAGGGAGTTAAATACCATCTATATAGATGTTATATTGAAGTTTCCATGTAATTAGTACATTAGGAAAACCAACTTTTCAGTAGAAAAACTGACGACCACTGATCTTTTTTTTTTTTTTTTAAATATTTTTTATTGAGCATTTTCAAAGCATACATGAAAACATAGTACAAATCACGTATGTAATACAGTATTCAACACTTGGATGGAGATCAAATGAATGCTTGTTACATAAACAGTGACTCAACGGAAGAATACATGTATGATAGTAAGCAATGTTTGACATGTTTCCATATGGGCATTATTAAACCTTGACTAACATGGCAAGGTAGATATTTGGAAATAATTGTTATCATTATAGTAAAATTAAAATGAACAATTTAAATCGATTTTCTGCCAGTCATTCCATTTGCTCGTAAACTTAGGGAGAGAGTTGTTGTTTCTCGCATACAATCTCTCATAACAGAAGTGGTCTGATATTGAGTCCAACAGTTCTTTTAACACAGGGGGAGAGGTTGCTCTCCATTTTCTTGCTATAGCGTTCTTTGCGGCCAGTAGAAAATGGCAAATCCACGGTCTTTTTCCTGGAGGGAGAGAGTCGCATTCTAGAAGAAGGAGGGCCAAGTGGGGGGGGGGGGGGGAGTATGTGGGGCGTACTCCTGAGATAGATCTGATGGTGTCAAATACCTCCTTCCAGAAACCTTGAATTTTTGGACAGTCCCAAAACAAGTGAATGACTGATCCTTCACCGCCACATTCCCTCCAACAATTTTTGTTTATGTTCGGGAAACACTTAGCTAACTTTGTGGGTGTGTAGTACCACCTAGTTAGTACTTTATAGTGAGTTTGGGGAAGACCTGCTGAGAGAGTGGCTTTGCTTGCTCTGTCAAAGGATTTCAGCCATTGGGTTGTGTGCAACTTCTCATGTAGGTCATATTCCCAGTTTAGTAGGTGTATTTTTTTGTTGTCGTTCATGTTGCCTGCTAGGGTGTCGTAGAAAATTCTCGTTAAGGAGTTTTGGGAGTTGTACATTTGTGGAGCAGATCTTCTAGTTCTTTGGGAAGAACACGCTTAGCTAGTTGGGAGTTGCAGAAAAATGAGGATATTTTTAAATAGGCGAAAATCTCTTTGTCTGGTAAGTTGAATTTAGATTTGATGTTCCAGAAGGAGGACAAATTCCCTCCTTCCAGAAGGTCTGCGATAGATCTGATTCCGTTTCGGAGCCATTCTTTGAGGTTTAAATCTTGTATATTATATAGAAGGGTCTCCAGAGGAAGGTTTGTTAGAGAGCCCTTGGTGTTGGATTTAAGCTTGTGTGCCAAGAGGTTACAGCAATGTAGAGTGGTCAGCATTAAAGGAGAGAGGGTTTGAACATGCGGAAGAAGAGAAATTTCTGGGTACAGGATACTTAGTGTTGAGGCTTTTATAAGAGAATTTAGGGATTTATTTTGATTTCTGTGTCTTTCTATGAAGTACCAGGGCGGATGCTGTGAGTTTTTTAGCCAGAAAGCCGATTGGTTCAAGATAGTCGTGTTATAGTAGGCTTGTAGGTTTGGTACTCCCAAGCCTCCTTGTTTTCTATGAAGGAATAGAATATGTGCTGCGAGTCTGGGTTTTTTATTGTTCCAGATGAAGTTTAAGAGCTGTTTTTGAAAGTTGGCGATTGTGTTTCGGGGGATCGGGAAGGACAGGGTGCGGAAAAATTAAAGTATTTTTGGTAGGATAAGCATTTTGTAATGAGTCATTCTTCCGAACAATGAGGGATCTTTTTTCCTCAGTTCTTCTAGCTCTTTGTCTAGAGAGGCCAGTAGCGGGTCCATGTTTGCTGAGATAATTTCTGATGTAGAGTTACAGAGTGTAATCCCTAGGTAGGGGATTTTTTGCTTCCACTGAAAGGGAAATTCTTTTTGGATGTTTATGGGATCCGTTATTGAAATAAGGACATCGTCGGCAAAAAGGCCGATTTTGTATTGCCTTAAGCCAACTGGAATGCCTTTGATTGTTGGGGACATTCTGATCTTTTCCGCCAAAGGCTCTATTAACATTACAAATAATAGGGGAGAAAGGGGGCAGCCCTGGCGGGTCCCATTTGTGATTGGGAACTCTGAAGATAAGGCTCCATCAACTAAAACCTTGGCTGACGGCTTCACGTAAAGGGCCCGAACCGCTCGGAGGAAATTATCTCCCACACTAAATTTATGAAGGACCGCGAAAGCAAACCCCCAGTGGACTCTATCGAACACCTTCTCTGCATCCAGGGAAAGGAAGAGAGAAGGCGTCCGACTCGAGCCAGTTAATTCCAGTAGGTTCTGTACTCTCCGTGTACCATCTGTTGCGTTCCTGCCCCTCGTGAAGCCGACTTGGTCATTATGTATGATCTTTGGTAGTAGCTTTAGGAGTCTATTGGCCAAGATTTTTGAATACAGTTTCGTATCTGTATTTAGAAGCGAAATGGGCCTAAAGGTAGCCGGAGAGGTGGTGGGTTTTCCTGGCTTCAGTATGGTAATTATTATGGCTTGCAACATCTCCTCTGGCATCTCTCCTTGACAAATTGAGTCATTGAATATGGATGACATATGAGGGGAAAGAGAGGAGGTAAATATTTTATAGTATTCGTTAGATAGGCCGTTAGGGCCAGGAGATTTGTGATTTTTTAGACTCTTAATAGCATTAGTAATTTCTGGGATGGAAATTGGGTTATTTAATGATTCGTTTTGAGAAGCTAGGGAAGGGAGGGACACACTGTCCAAAAATTCTTTTATAAGGGTTGAAGTGGGTTGGGAGGTATTTATGTCTTTGTTTAGGTTGTAGAGGTTAGGGTAGAAGGATCTGAATTGTTCCGCTATTTGTTGGGGATGGGTTATTTTTTGAGTGGGATTTTTGGAATGGCTTATGTATGGGATTTTGGCCTTGACTTGTCTTTTTTTTGCTAAATTGGCCATTAACTTTGAGGTTTTATCGATATAAGAATAATAATTAGCTTTAAGAAAGGTGATATTTCTGTTATAGTTGTCTAGTAGGGTTTTCATTAGCTCTCGTCTTAGTGTGGTTAGTTCTTGGTGTAGATTATTTTGAGGGGAGTCTTGCTGTGCTTTTTCTAGCGCTTTGATATTATTTAGTAGGTGATCAATTTTTGCTTGTTTGTTTTTTCTTTCCTGAATTTTTAGTTTAATTAGGACCCCTCTAATTACAGCTTTATGAGCACACCACAATGTAAAATTGTTGATGTCAGGGGTGGCATTGGTGGTGAAGTATTCATCTATGGCATTTTTTATTATCTTTTGGTAGGTAGGAGATTTGAGCAGATTTATATAATTGTGCCAGATTCTGGTTGGATTAAAAGGAGTGTTGATATTAGGCTTTAGATATGTTGAAGCATGATCTGACCAAGTAATGGTGCCTATTGTCGAGTTTATGGCTGAAGCAAGGGTCCATCTGTCAATTAGTATGAGATCGATTCTAGAGTATGTTTGGTGTCTTGGAGAATAGTACGTAAATTCTCTTGATGGGGAATTTAGGCATCTAAAAGAATCATAGAGCCCTTCTCCATGAAGCCAAGGCTGGAGCCCTGGGGCCATTCTTGTTTGTGCTGTGGAGTCTAATTTACTGTCTGGGGTAGCGTTAAAGTCTCCACACAGAATCTGTTTTCCTAATTGGATTCTTTTAACTTTCTTCATTAATTTATTTAGGAAGGAAATTTGTTTCTTGTTAGGTGCGTAAACGTTAACTAAAGTCACCGGGACCTCGTTAAGGGTGCATAGCAGAATAAGGTATCTACTTTTTGCATCAGTGATTAATTCTTTTAGGGAGAAATTTATATTATTCCTGAGGGCTATTAAGACACTTGCATGCTTTTTTTGGTGCGTTTGCGGTGAAGATATTTGGACAAGAGGTGTTGGTGAACTTGGGGAGGAATGTTGTGCGAAGTGTGTTTCTTGAAGACACAAAATGTCAATGTTTGCTAACCTAGCGTCCTTCCAGACCATCGCCCTTTTAAAGGGAGAATTGAATCCTTTGACATTTAGCGAGCAAACATTGACTGACATTGTATATTTTTAGTATTTGCTTTGAGAGTGGAATTAGTGTGGCAGCAGAAATAACATGTAGTACATGAATAAATGAACTTACATAAAGCAGAAACAAATACAGATCTACTTGAGGAAGGTAGCGAAAATAGGTTTATTGCAGAGTAGATTCTGGGAACTTGGTTAACGACAAAAACAGAAGCAGGTCTTCTACTAGAAGGAGAATGAGGTGTGTCTCCTTTGGAGTTGTAGGTGGTGAATACTCCAGGAAGGAGAATGGCGACCTGCTAATAAGAACAAATAGAACAGAGAAAAGTAACAGGTATTAAAACCTGGTTCATTTGGGGGGAAAAGTCTGGCACATAGACAATAGCCTTTGTCTTTTGTTAGAGAAATTTAGAGTCCAGCATATTGAGCAAATTCAACGGAGAAGAGGAGGTTTGAGAATATGCTTATTTTCTTCAAGAAGGAGTAGAAGGTAGCGTGCGGCGATTAGTAGCTTTTGGTGGTCTTTGAGGTTTAGCTGGAGGAAGAATTTCTGGCATAGGAATATCCCATTTAGCTAGGTTTATGGTGCCATCTTCTGGTGAAGAAATTATTTGAGTGGAGTTATTTTTGTGGATTATTAGTTTGGCCGGAAAGCCCCATTTGTAGGGTATTTTGGCGTTTCTCAGGGCTGATGTGATTTGAGAAAAGGACTTCCTGGCCTGAATCGTAGATTGAGAGATGTCTGTGTAGAGCTTGATATTGGAGAATGGAGATGGAAGGAGGTCAGCATTTCTCGACGCTAGCATCAAAGCCTCCTTTACGTGAAAGAAGTGAAGTCTCGCAATCACGTCGCGTGGGATTGAATTGGGTAGAAAATTCGGCTTTGCAAGTCTGTGAGCTCTATCCAGGATGCACTCTTGTTCTGTAGAGTTTGGGAGAATTTGTTTTATTAGTTTTCTGAGAAAATCTTTCAGTTCAGCTTGGGATACGTTTTCCGGGATGAATTTAATATTATTTCTTCTGCTCCTGTCTTCCAAATCGGTCAGCTTGTTTTTTATGTTTTCCACTTCTTCCTCCAGCATGTAATGCACATCAATTAACTTGTTATGGGAAGATGTTATTTCCCCCATTTTGTTTTCAATATGGTCAGTGCGCATTTCCAGGTCTTGTAGGGAGACATTAAGTGAATTAGAAAGAGCTTTAATATCTTTTTGTAGTGAGCCACGTAGTTCTAAAATCATATTTTTGATAAAGTCCTCGGAAGCAGGGAGACTTGATGAGGGCATATTATTGATAGGATCATTATCCTCTGCTTGGTATAACTGCTGGCAAGTGGTTGTGGGGGGTGAGAGACGTGGTCTCTGCTTCTAAGGGCTTGCAGAGGGAGTAGAGGGAGCAGACATGGAGTGAGGGCGCTCCGGCGCCATTTTGGGATTAGCCATGAGGTTCATGTCGGGATTATCAGTATAGTCACTTACCCGACGCTGCTGTGAACTTCCTGACAGTTCATCTCGGCGTTTCACCGGCTTGTCAGCTGAAGCAGGAATGGCCCCGTTGAATCGTGCATCTGTGCAGGCTGATGGTATGTCACTGCATGCTCCGGAGCTTGTGGAGAGAGGAGAGCCATCTCTGCCTGTCGGCCCCTGCTGTCCCGGGCCGCGGGAGGAGAAGAAGTCGGTCACCTTTTGTAAAGGTGCTTTAGATGTTCTTCTCTTCGGCATGATCTGCCCGGGGTCCTCCGGTACTTGTTGAAGAGTTTTGCAGCGCTGGTGAAGCTATATTTGTAGCATAAAGGCTAAGGTCTAGACGGAGCTCGGGACTACACGTCTAGTATTGCCTGCATCTAGGCCATGCCCCCCACGACCACTGATCTTCAGTTAAATTACAATGCAATTCTATTTCACATTTTAATTAGAATGGCGGTTTAGAACATACTTTATGTGTTAACAATGCTAAATATGCTTCAGAGACTGCTTTTTAAGTTTTCTTGTTGTTATAAAAAAATTGTTTGTATTGAGAGAAATCTTTATACGGAATATGAAAGGCCCTGAATATAACTGAAGGAGTACAAATAGCTTCCATCAAATATATCCCCTATTTCCGTTATTCCATTTTTTATCCAATTGGTGAAATTGATATCTGAGATAAGCTGCTGAATTATATCAAGCGGAAGGAAAGGTAGTCATGTGGGAAGAATGTTAACGTTAATAGCTATTCTTTCCACACATTAAGTACTGTTATCATTGTAGGGAAATTTTAGTTGAATTAAGTACATGAAAGTATGGGGTGCTGTTAGAGAGAAGGTATACCTACAAAGCCAAATTAATTAGTTTCTATTTCTACTTGATGCTCTGGTAGATTGACTGCCCAACAACTCTTCCCTTGATCAAGAAATGAAGCTTGGTGACAAAGCAGTACATTTGGGTATCCCAAATCTCTTAGAGAAGTAGAGAGGAACAAAACATTCACTGAAACTCTGGCTGTTTGATGCTTCTAGATAAAATCCATTAATATACCTTGAATATAAGAATGAAGATATAGGGATTGGAAGGGTCTTAAAATAATAAAGTATTTTTGGAAGAAGCAACATCTTAACAGTAGATATGTGACCCATCTATGAAACAGGAACTAAGTATATCCTTTTGTAGAGTAATGAGAAGAGTATTGAAGTTGGTGATACATAACTGATCTAAGAGATAGGTAACAATAATTCCCATATATGGAATATCACCTTTGTACCATAAAAAAAAATGTTGCTGCAGAACTCCTGGAATTACTCCCATATTAACAATAAACAATTTAGAAGTGTTAAAGTGCAAGCAGTCTAATATGATGCTCCATGGAAACTTTTTTACTGCCTTTTAAATTGGGAGACATTCTAACCGACTGGTTGAAGAGCACCATCACTAGTGCAAAGATTATTGGGGACAGGGAACATCCCTTGTAGATGCCATTGAAAATAACAACGGGTGGTATCGGAGAGGTAAAACACAAAATCAAATTGTTCGCAAAAGTCCAATATAATGTTCCCGAAACCTATTTGATTACCATTTGAATTGATACACATTTTAACTGACTAGATGAAAGGCTCCATCACCAGTGCAACAATCATTGAGAACAGGGAACACTCCTGGTAGATGCTGTTTTTTGAAATAACAAATGAGAGAGTACCCCGGAGGAGTATAATTGAACAGAAGGTAATGTGTATAATGCCATAATTAATGAAAGAATATGTTGCTCAAAACCAAACTTAAAGGGGTTTTCCATTGAAATACTATTGATGACCTTTCTTCAGGATAGGTAATCAATAGTTGATCAGCCAAGATCCGCTGCTCTGGATCACAACCGATGTGCAGGCGCATGTTGTCAGCACTACAATAACAGAAGTTGAAGTGGAAGCGTCCACTCAGACCCCCCATGTAGTGGCCGACACTTGTAACTGTAGGCATGGCTCCCATTGATGTCACTATCCGTCACAGGAAAAAGAAGAAAAAATCTTCCCCGCGCTCCAAGGGTTAAGTATGAATGCAGACCGCTGGTCCGTAATTATAAGACTATTTTTATTCCTACGCGTTTCGGCGTTTAAATTACGCCTTTTTCAAGCAAAAATCCATATAAAAACCAGACATAAAACCACCTTATATAGATATACACAGGTTTACCTTATACATGTTGTATTCGCTACAGACGCCATCCGAAAGTCTGCCCTCCCTCTGGGAGGAGATTCAATCACTTGATCTAGTCATGGAACGGGAATCTTCAATCTGTGGAACGCTTGATGTGTTCCATTCGCGTCCATAAAGCCAATTTTTATTCAGGCTCCATTTGAAAGCAAAGTGGTCGGTCCATACTTATACCTCCACCTCCTTCATAAAAATATTCTTATCGTGAACACACACAAGAATCTAAAAAAAAATAAAATATATATATATATATATATTAGAGATGAGCGAGCGTACTCGGAAAAGCACTACTCACTCGAGTAATTTGCTTTATCCGAGTATCGCTGTGCTCGTCCCTGAAGATTCGGGTGCCGCTGCGGCTGACAGGTGAGTCGCAGCGGGGAGCAGGGGAGAGCACGCGGGAGAGAGGGAGAGAAAGATCTCCCCTCCGTTCCTCCCCGCTCTCCCCTGCAGCTCCCCGCTCCGTGCCGGCACCCGAATCTTCAGGGACGAGCACAGCGATACTTGGATAAAGCAAATTACTCGAACGAGTAGTGCTTTTCCGAGTACGCTCGCTCATCTCTAATATATATATATATATATATATATATATATTAGAGATGAGCGAGCGTACTCGGAAAAGCACTACTCGTGCTAAAAGAAATTTATATATATATATATATATCTATATATATAAAATTGAATGTATGTCTGTCTGCGTGCGTGCGTGCGTGCGTGTTTGTCCTTTATGCGCTACTACACCATTCATCCGATCGCCATGAAACTTTGGGAAGTTGTTGAGTACACTCCTGGGAAGATTATAGGCATAGTACAAATATCCTACGATAAATGGCGCGCGAGCGTCGTCGAAAGTTACGCCCCCCCCCACGTAGATCGAATAAGTAAGCCACCTGCTATTGTGATGTCATCACTGATGTCATCAACATCGGACGCCCTTGAACATGCCCCAACATGTTCTATAAAGCTGCATTGTGATGTCATTAAGGCTCTATTATGACACGTACAGCTTGGAACCACTAGAGCACGCCAGCCAATTACCATTGGAGTTGGAAGTGGGTAAACAAGTACTAGGATATCTTCCTAAGAAGCCACAGCAGCCGGATAAATTGTATGTTCCACCCAACGGCTATTTTATTCAGCCCGCAAGGGGGAAGCAGCGGCCTACAAAATCTAATTCTCTCATTTCCTGATGTCATAGATAGATAGATAGATAGATAGATAGATAGATAGATAGATAGATAGATAGATAGATAGATAGATAGACTGTATGCAATAACCCTGATAGATAGATAGATAGATAGACTGTATGCAATGACACGTACAGCTTGAAACCATAAATACTAGAGCACGCCAGCCATTTACAGTCAGTCTCCATTGAAGTTGGAAGTGGGCAAACATGTACTAGGCCAGTGATGGCGAACCTTTTAGGGACCGAGTGCCCAAACTACAACCCAAAACCCACTTATGTATCGCAAAGTGCCAACACGTCAGGGGGCGGGGCTTATCACAACGTATGATTTTACCCCCGTCGTTCTAAAAAGGACAAGGCTGTTTCAGAATAGACCGGGTGCAGATTCTGACTGCTTTTTGGACGCGGAAATACTGCAGAATGTGCTCAGCGGAGATTTCTGTGGAAAATTCTGCAGCATTTCCGCATCTAAAAAGCAGTCAAAATCTGCACCCGGTCTATTCTGAAAGAGCCCTGCCCATTTCTGCCACATGTACACATACCCCAGCGGTAATAGTGACACCTTCACCCCAGCGATAATAGTGACATCCCACAGCAGTAATAATAGTGACACTCCCCCCATTAGTAATAAGAGTGACATACCCCAGCGGTAAACCTCAGTGGTCGCTGCTGCCGTCATCTAGATATATAAAAACGTAGTATGTATGTATGTCTGTCTTCGCAGCAACGCGCGAACATGCCCCAACATGTTCTCATAAGCTGCATTGTGATGTCATTAAGGCTCTATTATGACACGTACAGCTTGGAACCACTAGAGCACGCCAGCCAATTACCATTGGAGTTGGAAGTGGGTAAACAAGTACTAGGATATCTTCCTAAGAAGCCACAGCAGCCGGATAAATTGTATGTTCCACCCAACGGCTATTTTATTCAGCCCGCAAGGGGGAAGCAGCGGCCTACAAAATCTCATTCAGGTAGGTAGGTTCAGTTCTTGGAGGTTGGGGAATGCTTATGGGCAAGGCCTTATGTCTCATCCCAACTCGATTACTCAATTCTAAGCGCAAAAGAATTAGCGTCCAAATTTTATGTACGGAATTTAATTCTCTCATTTCCCAATGTCATAGAAACTTGAAATTTGGCTCGAGCATTGATTATGTCATAAATAGGAAAAGTTAATGGGTCCCAACTCGATTATTCAATTCAAAGCGCCAAAGAATTAGCGTTCAAATTTTACGTACGGAATCTAATTCTCTCATTTCCTGATGTCATAGATAGATAGATAGATAGATAGATAGATAGATAGATAGATAGACTGTATGCAATAACCCAGATAGATAGATAGATAGACAGACTGTATGCAATGACACGTACAGCTTGGAACCATAAATACTAGAGCACGCCAGCCATTTACAGTCAGTCTCCATTGGAGTTGGAAGTGGGCAAACATGTACTAGGCTATCTTCCCAAGAAGCCACAGCAGCCCGATAAATTGGATGTTCCACACAACGGCTATTTTATTCAGCCTGCAAGGGGGAAGCAGCGGCCTACAAAACCTCAGTGGTCGCTGCTGCCGTCATCTAGATATATAAAAACGAAGTATGTATGTATGTCTGTCTTCGCAGCAACGCGCGACGGGTACGCTAGTATATATATAAAAATTTCTTTTTTTTTATAAAAAGTTGTATTTTCTCTGAAAGAGATTTATAATAAAAAAAATTAATCAATATAATTTTCCTTTTTAAAAAAGATTTTTTTCCAAATAAGAAAATAAATAATTCAATTCTCAATCTATATATATAAAGACGAAAGCCCTCACTGACTCACTCACTCACTCACTCACTCACTCACTGACTCGCCAAAAGATCTCCAACTTCCCAATGTCGTAGAAACATTAAATTTGGCACACGCATAGATTATCTCCAAAATAGGAAAAGTAATTGGGTCCCAACTCGATTATTCAATTCTAGCGCAAAAGAATTGGCGTCTAAATTTTTCGTACATAATCTAAATCTGGCACTTCCCAATGTCACAGAAACTTAAAACTTGGTGCGAGCATTGATTATGTCATAATTGGAAAAGTTAATGGGTCCCAACTCGATTATTCAATTCTATGCGCAAAAGAATTAGCGTCCAAATTTTATGTACGGAATCTAATTTTCTCACTTTCCGGTGTCATAGAAAAGTGAAATTTGGCACGAGCATTGATTATGTCATAAATAGGAAAAGTTCATAGGTCCCAACTTGATTATTCAATTCTAGCGCAAAAGAATTGGCGTCAATATTGTACGTGTGGAATGTAATTTTTTTACTTTCCGGTGTCATAGAAACGTGAAATGTGGCACGAGCATTGATTATGTCATAAATAGAAAAAGCTAATGGGTCCCAACTCCATTATTCAATTCTATGCGCAAAAGAATTAGCGTCCAAATTTTACGTACGGAATCTAATTTTCTCACTTTCCGGTGTCATAGAAAAGTGAAATTTGGCACGAGCATTGATTATGTCATAAATAGGAAAAGCTAATGGGTCCCAACTCCATTATTCAATTCTATGCGCAAAAGAATTAGCGTCCAAATTTTACGCACGGAATGTAATTTCTTCACTTTCCGGTGTCATAGAAACTGGAAATTTGGCACGAGCATTGATTATGTCATAAATAGGAAAAGCTAATGGGTCCCAACTCCATTATTCAATTCTATGCACAAAAGAATTAGCGTCCAAATTTTACGTACGGAATCTAAATCTCTCACTTCCCAATGTGATAGAAACATGAAATTTGGCACGCGCATTGATTGTGTCATAAATATGAAAAGTTAATGGGTCCCAACTCGATTATTCAATTGTTTGCGCAAAAGAATTAGCGTCCAAATTTTACGTGCGGAATGTAATTTTCTCACTTTCCGGTATCATAGAAATGTGAAATCTGGCACGAGCATTGATTATGTCATAAATAGGAAAAGTTCTTAGGTCCCAACTCGATTATTCAATTCTAGCGCAAAAGAATTGGCGTCGAAATTTTACGTACGCAATGTATTTTTCTCACTTTCCGGTGTCATAGAAACGTGAAATTTTGCACGAGCATTGATTATGTCACAAATAGGAAAAGCTAATGGGTCCCAACTCCATTATTCAATTCTATGCGCAAAAGAATTAGCGTCCAAATTTTACGTGCGGAATGTAATTTCTTCACTTTCTGGTGTCATAAAAACGGGAAATTTGGCACGAGCATTGATTATGTCATAAATAGGAAAAGCTAATGGGTCCTATCTCCATTATTCAATTCTATGCGCAAAAGAATTAGCGTCCAAATTTTACGTGCGGAATGTAATTTTCTCACTTTCCGGTGTCATAGAAACGGGAAATTTGGCACGAGCATTGATTATGTCATAACTAGGAAAAGCTAATGGGTCCTATCTCCATTATTCAATTCTATGCGCAAAAGAATTAGCGTCCAAATTTTACGTGCGGAATGTAATTTCTTCACTTTCCGGTGTCATAGAAACAGGAAATTTGGCACGAGCATTGATTATGTCATAAATAGGAAAAGTTCATAGGTCCGAACTCGATTATTCAATTCTAGCGCAAAAGAATTGGCGACAAAATTGTACGTGTGGAATGTTATTTTTTCACTTTCCGGTGTCATAGAAACGGTAAATTTGGCACGAGCATTGATTATGTCATAAATAGAAAAAGCTAATGGGTCCCAACTCCATTATTCAATTCTATGCGCAAAAGAATTAGCGTCCAAATTTTACGCACGGAATGTAATTTCTTCACTTTCCGGTGTCATAGAAACTGGAAATTTGGCACGAGCATTGATTATGTCATAAATAGGAAAAGCTAATGGGTCCCAACTCCATTATTCAATTCTATGCGCAAAAGAATTAGCGTCCAAATTTTACGTACGGAATCTAAATCTCTCACTTCCCAATGTGATAGAAACATGAAATTTGGCACGCGCATTGATTGTGTCATAAATATGAAAAGTTAATGGGTCCCAACTCGATTATTCAATTGTATGCGCAAAAGAATTAGCGTCCAAATTTTACGTGCGGAATGTAATTTTCTCACTTTCCGGTATCATAGAAATGTGAAATCTGGCACGAGCATTGATTATGTCATAAATAGGAAAAGTTCTTAGGTCCCAACTCGATTATTCAATTCTAGCGCAAAAGAATTGGCGTCGAAATTTTACGTACGCAATGTATTTTTCTCACTTTCCGGTGTCATAGAAACGTGAAATTTTGCACGAGCATTGATTATGTCACAAATAGGAAAAGCTAATGGGTCCCAACTCCATTATTCAATTCTAGCGCAAAAGAATTGGCGTCAAAATTTTACGTGCGGAATGTAATTTTTTCACTTTCTGGTGTCATAGAAACGTGAAATTTGGCACGAGCATTGATTATGTCATAAATAAGAAAAGCTAATGGGTCCCAACTCCATTATTCAATTCTATGCGCAAAAGAATTAGCGTCCAAATTTTACGTGCGGAATGTAATTTCTTCACTTTCTGGTGTCATAGAAATGGGAAATTTGGCACGAGCATTGATTATGTCATAAATAGGAAAAGCTAATGGGTCCTATCTCCATTATTCAATTCTATGCGCAAAAGAATTAGCGTCCAAATTTTACGTGCGGAATGTAATTTTCTCACTTTCCGGTGTCATAGAAACGGGAAATTTGGCACGAGCATTGATTATGTCATAACTAGGAAAAGCTAATGGGTCCTATCTCCATTATTCAATTCTATGCGCAAAAGAATTAGCGTCCAAATTTTACGTGCGGAATGTAATTTCTTCACTTTCCGGTGTCATAGAAACAGATAATTTGGCACGAGCATTGATTATGTCACAAATAGGAAAAGTTCATAGGTCCCAACTCGATTATTCAATTCTAGCGCAAAAGAATTGGCATCGAAATTTTACGTGCGGAATGTAATTTCTTCACTTTCCGGTGTCATAGAAACAAGAAATTTGGCACGAGCATTGATTATGTCATAAATAGGAAAAGTTCATAGGTCCCAACTCGATTATTCAATTCTAGCGCAAAAGAATTGGCATCGAAATTTTACGTGCGGAATGTAATTTTCTCACTTTCCGGTGTCATAGAAACGGAAAATTTGGCAGGAGCATTGATTATGTCATAAATAGGAAAAGCTAATGGGTCCCAACTCCATTATTCAATTCTATGCGCAAAAGAATTAGCGTCCAAATTTTACGTACATAATCTAAATCTCTTAATTCCCAATGTCATAGAAACATGAAATTTGGCACAAGCATTGATTGTGTCATAAATATGAAAAGTTAATGGGTCCCAACTCGATTATTCAATTCTAAGCGCAAAAGAATTAGTGTCCAAATTTTATGTATGTAATCTAATTCTCTCACTTCCTGATGTAATTTTATATAAAGGAAGCGTCGCATGGTTACCTCCACGTGGTGTTTTCTGGGTAACGCAGAGAACTATGCAAAATGGTGAACATATGTTTTTCCTCAGTATCTCTAAAGTAACCACGACTTCATAAGATTTTCCATGTGAACACCACATAAACACCAGTACCAAATTAACTCGGGCGAAGCCGGGTATATCAGCTAGTAATATTTTTAAAAAATAAATCATTATCAACTGCCGTAGTTGTGAACGTCACCCTGTGTCTGTGGGGCGTGTGGTGCTTGTGTGCCGCACAGACGTGACACATGATGAGAACTAGTAAATTTCACATTGCAGTTATTATTATTAATGTATGCAACAAAATTGCTTGTGTTTGTTATGTCTCCATGTCATACTGTTAGTACATTGTCTATGAGATGACCATAACAATATATATATATATATATATATATATATATATATATACAGTGGGGAAAAAGTATTTAGTCAGATACCAATTGTACAAGTTCTCCCACTTAAAAAGATGAGAGAGGCCTGCAATTGACATCATAGGTAGACCTCAACTATGAGAGACAACATGAGAAAACACATCCAAAAAATCACATTGTCTGATTTTTAACAAATTTATTTGCAAATTATGGTGGAAAATAAGTATTTGGTCACCTACAAACAAGCAAGATTTCTGGGTCTCACAGACCTGTAACAACTTCTTTAAGAGGCTCCTCTGTCCTCCACTCGTTACCTGTAGTAATGGCACCTGTTTGAACTTGTTATCAGTATAAAAGACACCTGTCCACAACCCCAAGCAGTCACACTCCAAACTCCACTAGGGTGAAGCCCAAAGAGCTGTCGAGGGACACCAGAAACAAAATTGTAGCCCTGCACCAGACTAGGAAGACTGAATCTGCAATAGGCAAGCAGCTTGGTGTGAAGAAATCAACTGTGGGAGCAATAATTAGAAAATGGAAGAGATACAAGACCACTGATAATCTCCCTTGATCTGGGGCTCCACGCAAGATCTCACCCCATGGGGTGAGATCACAAGATCACAAGAACGGTGAGCAAAGATCCCAGAACCACACGGGGGAACCTATTGAATGACCTGCAGAGAGGTGGGACCAACGTAACAAAGGCTGCCATCAGTAACACACTACGCCGCCAGGTACTTAGATCCTGCAGTGCCAGACATGTACCCCTGCTTAAGCCAGTACATTTCCGGGGCCGACTGAAGTTTGCTAGAGAGCATTTGGATGATCCAGAAGAGTATTGGGAGAAAGTCATATGGTCAGTTGAAACCAAAGTAGAACTGTTTGGCAGAAACACAACTTGTCGTGTTTGGAGTAGAAAGAGTGCTGAGTTGCATCCAAAGAACACCATACCTACTGTGAAGCATGGGGGTGGCAACATCATTCTTTGGGGCTGTTTCTCTGCAAAGGGACCAGGACGACTGATCCGTATACATGAAAGAATGAATAGGGCCATGTATCGTGAGATTTTGAGTGCAAACCTCCTTCCATCAGCAAGGGCACTGAAGATGAAATGTGGTTGGGTCTTTCAGCATGACAATGACGCCAAGCATACCGCCAGGGCAACAAAGGAGTGGCTTCGTAAGAAGCATTTCAAGGTCCTGGAGTGGCCTTGCCAGTCTCCGGATCTCAACCCTATAGAAAACCTTTGGAGGGAGTTGAAAGTCTGCGTTGCCCAGTGACAGCCCCAAAACATCACTGCTTTTGAGGAGATCTGCATGGAGTAATGGGCCAACATACCAGCAACAGTGTGTGCCAACCTTGTGAGGACGTACAGAAAATGTTTGACCTCTGTCATTGCCAATAAAGAATATATAACAAAGTATTGAGATGAACCTTTGTTATTGACCAAATACTTATTTTCCACCATAATTTGCAAATAAATTTGTTAAAAATCAGACAATGTGATTTTCTGGATGTGTTTTCTCATGTTGTCCCTCATAGTTGAGGTCTACCTATGATGTCAATTACAGGCCTCTCTCATCTTTTTAAGTGGGAGAACTTGTACAATTGGTATCTGACTAAATACTTTTCTTTCCCCACAGTGTATGTGTATATATATATATATATATATATATATATATATATATATATATATATATATATATATATATATATATATATATATATATATATAGGACAAAAGCATCCTGGTCAGAATAAGTATATTTTTCCTCCCAAGAGGTTATGTACTGTCTTGTTAGGGAAGAGAAAAATCTAATACCTGTCGCTGGTGCTTCAATAACGAACTTACAAAATCAATGATATATTCACATAATACCTCCGTGTACTCAATATATGTATGTAAGTGAAATGCTAAGGGAGTGACAGCTAAATCATATGCAACGCATGAGTACAGGACACAAAGGTCAAACTTTACCCAACTGAGAGAGGGTCTCCATTCAAAATTGGAAAAAAGCCTTAAAATTTCCTTACTATACTTCACATAACCCATTGTGCGCTGGACCAGGGACTGTAATAGCATATTGACTCATTCACAAATGTATTTATTTAAAGACCTGTTAGCTGAAATTATAGGGCATAATGCTGGCAGAATAACCCCTCTTAATGCTCTGCACTTTTATTTTAAACTTACCATGATTAAGAATGCCACGCTTTGTGTAAATATCATATTTTCTAGACATTCTAACCTTTTAATCTATGTAGCAATAGCACCAAAGATTTTATGATTAAATTGTAATGCTGGAAAATGTTTTTATTTAATTGTAAATGTTGTACTGCTAGTTGTCTAATCTTTTTTTCTCGTGTGACTAATATTTTATCCCCTAATAATGACTTTGTGGGAACACCATGATGTAGTATCAGTCATTTTCTAATTATTGTTAGAAAAAAAATACTCTGGTAAACTATCAGAGGTGCTAAATAAGTAATTTGGGTGTTGTAGAATATAGTTATTAACACGCCAAATGAAATCGAATGAAGAATTATAACTTTTGTTTACTGTTATAGCTATACTAGCATGATCTGATAATGACAAAATATGAGAGGACTTAATCCTAGAAAGAAGATTTTTTTGTGAGAGTCACTGACAAGGATGCCTGTTATATTTGGATTCTCCCAGATAGCAATAGCCAGAGATTCCGTCTTCAGTGCAAACAAAGCTGACAACAATGGACATCCTTGATGGGTACCTATGTGTATATTGGGATTGGTTGGGTAGATGGGATTTTAAGGTAAGCAGAAGGGCTGGATTTTGCTGGCTGAAAGAGAGAAGGACCTGATAAACATGATTGTGAAACTTAAGGAAGAAAGTGAAAAAATTGGGCTGCACCTTAACATCAAGAAAACAAAGATCATGATAACAACAGCTAATGGAAAATTGAAGCTTAAAATTAACAACGAAGAAATTGAATCAGTTCAGGAATTCATTTTCCTTGGATCAAAAATCAGCCACGATGGTGAATACACCCTAGGGATCAAATATAGGATCCAGACGTGTAACTTGAAGCTCCTGGGGCCAAATGCAAAAGCTGTAACAGGACCCCAAACTATAATGCTTTATTCATAGTACTGGGCTCTTTATACAGAGAAGAGAGGCCTTATGGGCCCCCTAAGGCTCCTGGGCTCGGGTGCAACTGCATCCTCTGCATCCCCTATAGTTAGGTGTGACTCAATTACTTTGACCATGTCATGCGTGCAAACTCGCTAGAAAAGTCAATAATGTTGGGAATGACCAGTGGAACTAGAAGAAAGGGCTGACACACACTAGCTCAACACCACTGAAATGAATACCAATTTGGGGCATAGATATGTACTAGACAAATCCTATCATTGTAGACATCACCTAAGAGAATTATGTAAGGTCCCCAGTCATGAGTTATGGTTCTCTGAACATTAAAAGGAAACAAGAATATTGATATGCCTCTGCTGTTAGTGATAAACATGGAATGATAATGACATTTATAGCATGAGTTAGACGATTTAGGGTGGGAATTAGGTATAAAATGTGATTCTTGGATACAGATAATATCCAGTTTATGTCTCTCATAATCGATAAAAGCCTTCCTTCATTTGCTTGGTGTGTTAAATTCCTGTACGTTATGACTCTGTATTGTACAAATAGAAAGGAAAAAAGGGTGCCAAGCTGATGTTGAATATCAGAGTCAGATTAAAGTTTACGAAGGAAAGAGCTGGGCCTACAGCTGATAAGAACAAGAAAGATACCTGAGATGAATTGAAACCCTATCAGCAAAATCATGTATTAGTACTGTTACCATGCGGCGGCTGCCGGGGCCGCAAGTGGTTGGTCGGCGCGGTGCGCGCGCTCGTGGGTTCGGGCGGCGGTGTGCACGCGGGCGTCTGTGAGTGCAGCTCTATGTACGAGTCCCTGTTATGAGATTCTGCTGGGAGGTGTCGGCTCCCCCTCTCCACCCCTGGGCGGAGGCTTCTGTTTAGAAGGCTGGCAGTGAGCTCCATTCACTGCCAGTTATTGGTTTCTGTTTCAGTGTGCTAGCTTCTTGCCTTTGACAGTCTCCTGTGTTTCAGCTTTTGCTCCATCTGCCTCGGTCTGCTATATTTTCTGTTGGTTTATTCATCTGCCCTTCCTGTCGGATTCTACCCTGTTCCATCTTGGTACACCAGCATCCCTCCTCGGTCCCTAGCGAGTGTAGGGACCGCTGCCCAGTTGCCCACCTGGGGTTAGCAAGGAGTGGAGGCAAGTAGGCAGGGACAGGGGTTGTGGGTAAGTTCTAGGGCAACCTGGGCTGGCATATCATCGGGTAGGTTACCATAACAAGTACCTTGTATAAATAAGTAAAACCAGAAAAACAGACCCAACAAGAATTAGCTTAATAAAAAAACATTATAACATTACAGGTGCAGAGGTAACCTACAGTGTAGGTCTAGCAGAGTTGCATATGTCAGACAGCATGATACCTATAGCAATTTCAGTGACCAAAATGAATAATTGTATAGAGAGAAAATAGCAGATAGTTAAGAATCAAGTTAGAACAAAACATGGAGACACAGTGAAAATAGATAATGTGATGCAGTATGCCTGCCCCCAGGTCCATAGACTTTTTTGATAAGGGTGATCTTTACACATCTGCGCCGAGTACTCATGCTGGTGATTAACCAGCAAAATACACATGATCAGGTGGAAATAAACATCTCAAAATAAGTGTTGTAAATCTACTGAGAAAGAATTTGAGTCAGGTTGGACCCTTATGGACAGCATAAGTAACTAAAACTATGTAAGGAGAGTCCATATGACAGTGTGTTTTCACTTATCACTTATATATTCACTTATTTCTACTGATGCTACATGGAGGCTTGAGGTGTGGAGACATGATATCTCTGGTAATAAGTCTCCCAAAGTCAAACATTATAGGAGAGAAGCTGCAGTCCCTGGTGTAGATGACATGTCCATCGCGATACTGGCTGATCTTAATATCTCTCAAACCTCAGCCAATGTGTAGATGGTGTGATCTTGGCCTTCAATCTGAAAATACAGCAGAAATGGGAAGCCCCAGCGATGGTGGATCTGTGCCCTTTGCAGAGCTAGGGTGATTTGATGCAGCTGTCATCTGCACTTAAGCGTGGATGGAGCTAAATCCGTAAAAAGCTGAACTCCCAGCTTAGTCCCTGGAAGTAAAGATAAATTTCTTGCAGCAGAAAGGCCCATGTCTCGGGCCTCCGATTAGTGAAACTTTAGGATATTTTGGGGGGAGATTGAGTTATTGGGTTTGGGCAAGGCTATAAGGATGTGGTCCATTTTAAATATTCCAGAATCAGCCTGTGGCAGTAAGGCTTAAAAAATATTCAGTGCGTGGGGGCGTGGCCTGGCTGAGTGAAGAGATGGCGGTGTAGAACAGGAGCTCAGTGCCTGACTGTACCTTAAAGCAACTCCAATGCATTTTCGGAAAAGGGGGAGAATGATGTAGCAGCCTCTGACTTACCCAACGGGTCCTCCCCGGAGAAGGGACCAGATCAAATGGTGAGTGCTAAGCCCACTTCCCCAGCACACAGGCATTCCATAAGCAAACGCTTGAGTCCCCACATGCAAGCTGCAAACAAGATGGCGCTGTCTTCTTCCCCTCGGGGAATGAAAAACAACTCCCTGTCGGCAAACCCACTTAAACAAAGACCTAGAAATTAAGATAAGCATCCTCTATCTAACCAATCTCCCTCAGTGAGAGAGTATATTAAATCACTGCCGTCCTCTGCTCAGCCAGGTTCTGAAGCGTTTATTAAAGACATGATGGTGGCTTTAAGCGACTCCTTTCACACAAGCTTCTTATCTCTTAATGCATCTTTAACAGCTATAATAGATACTATAGGGGAGCGTGTGGCTCATACGGAAGACAAGATGGGTGAAATCACCCAATCCCACAACTCTCTAATAGATGCCCATTGTGACCTGGTAGATGAAGTAAATCAAATTAAATCAAAACTCGCTGATCTGGAAGACAGAAATAGATGTAACAACATTAAATTTTGGGGTGTGCCGGAGTCTATTACACCATCTGAGATACCAAAATATTTAAGTCAACTTATGTCTGTACTTCTTCTTGAAGCATCTTCACAAGATCTAATAATTGATAGAGCCCACAGGCTCCCAAGACCTAAATTTCTGGCTGACTCTACGCCAAAAGACATAATAGGTAGAACCAATTTCTACCACACTAAAGATGCGCTCATGTTGGCGGCTCATAAATTATACCAATTACCTACTCCTTATTCCAACATACGGTTATATGCAAATCTATCCCAAGCTACTATGATGGAAAGGAAAAAATTATACGAAATCACCTTAGCCTTACGCCAAGCTAACATTCCATACAGATGGGGATTTCCTATTAAGATCCTGATTCATAAAGAAGATACAACTCATGTTATATTGAAACCGGAGGACGCTGTCCAATTGCTTAAATCTTGGGGTGTTAATTTGTCCACTCCACAACGTCCACACCTGACCTCAAGAATCCCAAGGAAGCAACCTCATGACTGGCTCCAGAAGTGAACCTGGTCCTGAAAAATTGGATCCCATTATCACCGAATATAGGTGCGCCTGGATGCTCCCTCCCAGGCGAACATTTCCGTCCCCCCCAATACGGAACAAGACTGCTGCCCTGTCAATCCGATAAGTTTCTTTTCTCTTTTAATACTACCTACACCTAATTGCAGAACTTCTCCTTCTGTAAAGATTGTTCTATACTAAGTCATACTCGAATTTAGTCGCAAACCAAAGTTAACATCAGTTTCTGTGCCAGTGTATTGTCTTGGTATATTGTTTATTGATGTTTCTTCAGGTCTCCCCAGAAAAAATTCTCATGCCTGCATGTTTATGCTGAAAATATAAAATGTTGGTCACAATATTTTCTTTGAACGCTAATGGGCTAAATTCACCTTTCAAAAGGTCTTCTCTTTGGAGAGAGGCCCTGAATGTAAATGCTTATATTATATGTGTACAGGAAACCCACTTCACAGTCTCCGTCACTCCAAAAATTCTCTCACAAAAAATTTCCAAAGCTTTTCCTAGCCTCTTCCCCTAAAAAGCAATCCCGACTAATGATAGTGCTTAAAGACTCATTACAAGTCGACATCATGCATCAAGAACTATACCCAAGAGGCAGATATTTGATCCAGTCAGGCTCTTTAAATCAAAAAGCTTTTACACTTATTAATCTTTATGTCCCAAACAAAGCTCAAATACGTTTTTTAAATAAAACTATCAAAAAAAATCAGGAAATGCAAGGTGGGCAACCTTATTATATGTGGTGATTTCAATGCTGTACCAGAAAAACTTCTGGATTCCTCACGAGGATCCTTGAGATCGACCCCTTCCCTAACACCATGGCTACACAAGGAAGCTCTACTCGATACCTTTAGATGCTTAAATGCCTCCCCCAGAGAGCATTCTTTCTATTCACCTAGATATAGGTCCTTTTTAAGAATTGATTTAATCTTGGTAAATAGATCCACCCTTTCCCAAGTTTTATCAGCCCAAATTGGTACAACAAGGTGGTCTGACCACGCACCGACAACAATCTTTATCTCTATGGAAGGATTGTGTGATAGACCAAAAAATTGGAGAAATAATGTATTTCTCTTAAAGCTATCTAAATATAACACCACTATACTGACCGCTCTAGAAGATCTTTTTAAAAATAACGACACTCCCGATTTTTTTCCACTCACAGTCTGGAGTGCTCAGAAGGCAGTCATTAGAGGGATTTTCATTAAAATTGGAGCACAACTCAAAAGAGAAAAACCCAAGCAATTAATAAACTTTTGGCTCAAATTTCCAGGGCTGAAGGACAACTTTTAAGAGATCCTTCTGAACTCCTTCATGTGGAACTATTTAAGTTGAGGCAGGAGTTAAGGGTCAGACTGATGAATAACTATGATAAAGAAATGACTTCTTCAATAGCATCCTTTTATGCGCCCAGTAACAAACCTTCTAGACTGATGGCTAAGTTGGTTAAAAGACAGATACAAAAAGCTAAAATTCCATAAATTCTAGACCCTCTAAATCCATTAGTTAAGCTACATCACCCTTCACAAATTGTAGATTCTTTTCGTCAACACTACGAGAGGCTTTACAATCTGAGGGATGACGGGGGTGCTCCCCAGCCATCTAATGCAGATATCGAAAAAATTTAAAAAAATATTAAACTCCCAGCTCTATCGAAAACTCACTAGATTTGCTCAATACTCCATTACACTCCTCAGAAATTTTAGGCACTATTAAAACTTTAAAATCTCAAAAAGCCCCAGGCCTGGATGGCTTCTCAAATGAATATTATAAACAGTTTTTCAAATTATAAGCCCCTCATATGTCCCGAGCTTTTAATCAGGGAGTCACAGATGGTTGCTTCCCTAAAGAAACCTTGAAAGTGATAATTGTGACAATTCCTAAACCAGGTAAAGAACCCACCACCCCCTCCAATTTTTGACCAATTTCCCTCTTGTATTGAGATATTAAGATATACTCTAAGGCACTGGTGCATAGGCTTTTATATATTCTGCCCGACATTATCCACTCAGATCAAGTGAGATTCACAAGGGGGAGGCAAGCCTCTGATGCGACCAGGAGAATCCTAAACCTTCTCCATAAACTTGAGCATATCCCTTCCCCAACAGTTCTGGTCACGCTAGATGCTGAAAAAGCATTCGACAGACTGCATTGGGAATACACATTTGCCACTCTCAAAAAGTTTGGATTCTCGGGGAATGTCCTAAACGCAATTCAAGCCCTATATACTAATCCCTCAGCAAAAGTTCTTGTTGATGGTACGTTTTCCAATTCATTCCCTATTTCAAACGGTACTCGTCAAGGATGCCCCCTCTCACCACTATTGTTTACATTAGTAATTGAACCTCTAGCCAAATTTATAAGAACAAATCCAAATATAAGCGGAATTCCAGCTGAATGTAGACAGCATAAAATTAGCTTATTTGCTGATAATGTCCTCCTTATTTTGACAAATCCTCTCCAATCTCTGAGAGCGATTCAAATTATACTTTCTAAATTTGCAGAAATCTCTTACTACAAATTGAATTCTAAAAAATCTCAAATTCTTGGAATACACCTCAATGAAGAATTAGAATACAGCAAACAAAAACCACTAAAAATCTTACTGTTTGCAGCAACTATTGAAGCCTCCTTGTTATCTCTTAGGAAGTTCATAGATGCTTTGAAGCTATCCCCTCTGATGGAGGCCTTTCTAAGGGCTTTGATGAACCTAACTAAATATGCTGACAAAAGCACAACTAAACCCTTGTCAAATATACCGCTGGAAACATTGGAATATTTTATTCCCAACATACAACTTAAAATGTGGACTAAAAAAGGCATAACATATATATCTGACCTCTATTCAAAAAGTGGCCTTCTCCCTTTTGGAACTCTAATATCCAAACACCATTTACCAAAGACAGAGGCATTCAAATATATTCAAGTGACATCTTTCCTACAGGTTCACAATCTTCAAAATATTGAGGTCCTGGATATAATCTTCTTTTTAAACTCCTCAGATAAAAAATTTCCTACTAGGTTTTTCTAGGATGAATTCACGGGGAATTTGAGAACCTCGGGAAAATGTCATTTTATTAATTGAGAAAAAGACATTGGTCTAAAAATCCCAACCCCCAATTGGCTTAAAGCTTTTAGGTGGGCAGGCCAATCTTCACAGGGAGTCAGTTTGATTCAAACCCACTTAAAACTCCTGACACGATGGTACTACACCCCATCAATATTGGCTAGGAGAGGTTTAATCACTAATGACTGGAGATGAGTTAGCATACTCGATAAGGCAAACTACTCGAGCGAGTAGTGCCTTATTCGAGTACCTGCCCGCTCGTCTCTAAAGATTCAGCTGCCGGCGCGAGTGACAGGTGAGTTGCGGCGGTTAGCAAGGGGGAGCGGGGGGGGGGGGGGGGGGGAGAGAGGGAGAGAGAGATCTCCCCTTTGTTCCTCCCTGCTCTCCCCCGCCGCTCCCCGCCCCCTGAGTCTTTAGAGATGAGTGGGCAGGTACTCAAATAAGGCACTACTCGCTCGAGTAGTTTGCCTTATCGAGTATGCTCGCTCATCTCTACTAATGACCTTTGTTGGAGAGGTTGTGGACAACCAGGCTCCCTATTACATATTTTCTGGTCATGTCCACACCTTCCCCCCTTTTGGAAGGACGTATACAATCTCATTAGCAAAGTTTCGGGACTCGAACTCCCTTTCTCTCCAAAGACAGCCCTATTGTTACTAGATCCGCGTAAAATATCATCCCCACCAAGTAAACTTATTGGCCATATCTTGTTGTGAGCCAAATCCCTAACTGCTAGAAATTGGAAATCTGGCACAATACCTTCCATAAAAGACCTGATACATCTCATATCTGAACATAGCATATATGAAAGAATCTTGGCCCTGTGAAACGATGGTATTTCTCAATATTACAACATGTGAAACTCTTGGTTGAAAAGCTTCCCTTGTTAAACAGAATAACTTTTGGGAAACCAAGGTAAGGTTTTAATGTTTTGTATTCCTAACCTCCCTGACTACCTCCTCCCATCCTTTCTATTCCCCTTACTCTCCCACCATATCTCTCCCCCTCCCTCCCCCCCCTTTACCTTCTTTTAGTTTCCCCAGAAATGTTGAAAATAACAGACATGTGCTCTTGATTTTTCTTTTTATTTAATCTCTAAATGCAATATAAAAAGAGATGAGCGAGCGTACTCGTCCGAGCTTGATGCTCGTTCGAGTATTAGGGTACTCGAGATGCTCGTTACTCGATACAACCACCACGCGGTGTTCGAGTCACTTCCATTTTCTTCCCAGAAAATCTTGCGCCGTTTTCTGGCCACTAGAAACACAGGGAAGGCATTACAACTTCCTCCTGTGAAGTTTCAGCCCTATCCCACCCCCCTGCAGTGAGTGGCTGGGGAGAACAGGTGCCACCCGAGCATATAAACTGGGGCCGGCTGCGGCTCGCCACAGATGCACGCTGAGACACATTAGGGAAAGTGCAGTCTTGCTGTAGCTGCTATAGGGAGAGTGTTAGGCTGTTATCTTCGTCTTCAAGAACTCCAATGGTCCTTCTTAGGGCCACATCTGACCGTGTGCAGTACTGTTGAGGCTGCTTTTAGCAGTTTTGCAAATTCTTTTTTCTTTGTATATCGTCCGTGCAGACCATAGCGTCCTCAGTCTGCAGTCATTTTACTGAGTATAGGGGCAGTACTGGTGAGGCAGGGACAGTGGTACAGGGAAAGAGATATACTGGCTATATAGGCAGTGGGCTTTTTCAAAAAAATTGGAAAAAAAAATCTTTGGGCTGCCTGTGACCGAGTTCAGTTTACTGCGTGTCTGCTGGGGGTAGTAGTCGCTCATTAATATCCAGCTAGGTGTTACTGCAGCCTTGCGCATAATTTTTTCTGGCTGCACTGTGCTTTCAATAACCACAGTCATCCTCCAACAGGGAAATCCATATACAGGCTATATAGGCAGTCGGCTTTTTCCCACAAATTGGAAAAAATACTATATTTGGGCTGCCTGTGACCGTCTTCAGTTTACTGCGTGTCTGCTGGGGGTAGTAGTCGCTCATTAATACCCAGCCTTGCGCATAATTGTTTTCTGGCTGCACTGTGCTTTCAATAACCACAGTCATCCTCCAACAGAAAAATCCTTATACAGGCTATATAGGCAGTGGGCTTTTTCCCAAAAATTGGAAAAAAAATACTATATTTGAGCTGCCTGTGACCGTCTTCAGTTTACTGCGTGTCTGCTGGGGGTAGTAGTTGCTCATTACTACCCAGCTAAGCGTTACAGCAGGCTTGCGCATAATTGTTTCCTGGCTCTGCTGTGTCCGTTACATGATTGCCGTCATCCCACCAGAGGGAAACAGTATACATATATACGCTGCATACGGTGTCTGTCTGGTTTTTCACCTCACCATTTTAAACAATTGAAGCAAAATACTTAAGGCCTACCACTGGCCTTTGGCCACTTGACTGGTTCTTTGCTGTGAATTCCAGTAGCTCAGTAATACGCACCTAGGTCTCACTACAGGCTTGCGCATAATTGTTTCCTGGCTCTGCTGTGTCCGTTACATGATCGCCGTCATCCCGCCAGAGGGAAACAGTATACATATATACGCTGCATATGGTGTCTGTCTGGGTTTTCACCTCACCATTTTAAAAAATTGAAGCAAAATACTTAAGGCCTACCACTGGCCTTTGGCCACTTGACTGGTTCTGCGCTGTGAATTCCAATAGCTCAGTCATACGCACCTAGGTCTGATTACAGGCTTGCGCATAATTGTTTCCTGGCTCTGCTGTGCGTTCCGTAAGCGAAGTCAGCCTCCAACCACAGGCCAATAAGCGGCACATTTAATTACAGCTTTCTGTTTCTGCTCTACTCGTAATACACCATGCTGAGGGGTAGGGGTAGGCCTAGAGGACGTGGACGCAGAGGCCCAAGTCAGGGTGTGGGCACAGGCTGAGCTCCTGGTCCAGGTGTATCGCAGCCGACTGCTGCGGGATTAGGAGAGAGGCAAGTTTCTGGGGTCCCCAGATTCATCTCACAATTAATGGGTCCACGCGGTAGACCTTTATTAGAAACTGAGCAGTGTGAGCAGGTCCTGTCGTGGATGGCAGAAAGTGCATCCAGCAATCTATCGACCACCCAGTCTTCTACGCCGTCCACAGCTGCAACTCTGAATCCTCTGGCTGCTGCTCCTCCTTCCTCCCAGCCTCCTCACTCCATGATAATGACACATTCTGAGGGGCAGGCAGACTCCCAGGAACTGTTCTCAGGCCCCTGCCCCGAGTGGGCAGCAATGGTTCCTCTCCCAGCGGAGGAGTTTGTCGTGACTGATGCCCAACCTTTGGAAAGTTCCCGGGGTCTGGGTGATGAGGCTCGGGACTTCTGGCAACTGTCTCAAGAGCTTTCAGCGAGGTAATAGTAAGAGCAGTAAGTCCGAGGGAGGAGCGCACAGAGGATTCGGAGGAAGAGCAGCTGGACGATGAGGTGACTGACCCCACCTGGTTTGCTAAGCCTACTGAGGACAGGTCTTCAGAGGGGGAGGCAAGTGCAGCAGCAGGGCAGGTTGGAAGAGGCAGTGCGGTGTCCAGGGGTAGAGGCAGGGCCAGACCGAATAATCCACCAACTGTTTCCCAAAGCGCCCCCTCGCGTCATGCCACCCTGCAGAGGCCGAGGTGCTCAAAGGTGTGGCAGTTTTTCATTGAGAGTGCAGACGACCGACGAACTGTGGTGTGTAAGGTTTGTCACGCCAAGATCAGCCGGGGAGACACCACCACCAGCCTCACCACCACAAGCATGCGCAGGCATATGATGGCCAAGCACCCCACAAGGTGGGACGAAGGCCGTTCACCACCTCCGGTTTGCACCACTGCCTCTCCCCCTGTGCCCCAACCTGCCACTGAGATCCAACCCCCCTCTCAGGACACAGGCACGACCGTCTCCCGGCCTGCACCCACACCCTCACCTCCGCTGTCCTCGGCCCCATCCAGCAATGTCTCTCAGCGCAGCGTCCAGCCATCACTAGCGCAACTGTTTGACCGCAAGCGCAAGTACGCTGCCATGCACCCGCACGCTCAAGCGTTAAACGTGCACATAGCCAAGTTTATCAGCCTGGAGATGCTGCCGTATAGGCTTGTGGAAACGGAGGCTTTCAAAAACATGATGGTGGCGGCGGCCCCGCGCTACTCTGTTCCCAGTCGCCACTACTTTTCCCGATGTGTCGTCCCAGCCCTGCACGACCACGTCTCCCCCAACATTGTACGCGCCCTCACCAACGTGGTTACTGGCAAGGTCCACTTAACAACGGACACGTGGACAAGCACAGGCGGGCAGGGCCACTATATCTCCCTGATGGCACATTGGGTGAATTTAGTGGAGGCTGGGACCGAGTCAGAGCCTGGGACCGCTCACGTCCTACCCACCCCCAGAATTGCGGGCCCCAGCTCGGTGCTGGTATCTGCGGTGGTGTATGCTTCCTCCACTAAACCACCCTCCTCCTCCTCCTCCTACGCAACCTCTGTCTCGCAATCAAGATGTGTCAGCAGCAGCACATCGCCAGCAGTCGGTGTCACGCGGCGTGGCAGCACAGCGGTGGGAAAGCCTCAGCAGGCCGTGCTGAAACTACTCAGCTTAGGAGAGAAGAGGCACACGGCCCACGAACTGCTGCAGGGTCTGACAGAGCAGACCGACCGCTGGCTTGCGCCGCTGAGCCTCCAACCGGGCATGGTCGTGTGTGACAACGGCCGTAACCTGGTGGCGGCTCTGCAGCTCGGCAGCCTCACGCTCGTGCCATGCCTGGCCCACGTCTTTAATTTGGTGGTTCAGCGGTTTCTGAAAAGCTACCCACGCTTGTCAGACCTGCTCGGAAAGGTGCGCCGGGTCAGCGCACATTTCCGCAAGTCCAACACGGACGCTGCCACCCTGCGGACCCTGTAACATCGGTTTAATCTGCCAGTGCACCGACTGCTGTGCGACGTGCTCCCCCTATACTGCTGCTAGTGATATGTTACTGGGGCCTGTCTAGACTGCTACTTCTACTCAAATGGAACTAATACTGTGCTCCCCCTATACTGCTGCTTTGGAATTGCTACTGGGGCCTGTCTTGACTGCTACTATTACTGAAATGGGCAGTTGGGCAGCATGTTACCCAGGAGAAGTGGCAGCGGAGTGTCATGCAGGCAGTGATTGTGCTTTGTTGGAGGTAGTGTGGTGTTTAGCTAAGGTATGCCTTGCTAATGAGGGTTTTTCAGAAGTAAAAATTGTTGGGGGGGGCACTCTTGCCGCTATTGTGGCTTAATAGTGGGACCTGGGAACTTGAGATGCAGCCCAACATGTAGCCCCTTGCCTGCCCTATCTGTTTCTGTGTCGTTCCCATCACTTTCTTGAATTTCCCAGATTTTCGCAAATGAAAACCTTAGCGGAGCATAGGTCCCATACAAAAATGCTCGAGTCGCCCATTGACTTCACTGGGGTTCGTTAGTCGAAACGAACCCTCGAGCATCGCGGGAAGTTCGACTCAAGTAACGAGCACCCGAGCATTTTGGTGCTCGCTCATCTCTAAATATAAACTTATATTATTGCTCTCTGTAAAGAATGTTTTCTTCTAGAAATGTATAATCTTTCAATGCTTTAAATGTACATTCAAGCACATGATCAATAAAAAATTATTGTTGAAAAAAAGAAATGTTCAGTGCAGCATCCGTAAGTGCAGTGAAGCATTTGGGTAATCCATGTATGTGCGAGTGGGGTCATCTAGCGGGATTATCAAAACCCTCAAGTTTAAGCTCAATCTGCACAATCTTTGCTTTATTATCATCCATACAAGATTTGCTGATGTCCAATGCTTCGACAATTTCATCAGTCTTAGACTCCATATCATCAACTCTCTGCGCAAGTTCCTGTAACTGTTTTGAAAACTCGGAGACAGGAAGGTGAAGTTCTTATTTAAACAGTTTAATATTTTTATAAAGTTCCCTAGTATTGAAGCTTTGAGAGTGACAGATGTTACGTGGGGAGGCTGGTGCTAGGTCTCCATGGACAGAGGCCAGGGATGAGGGCCCTAGATCCTGACCTGCCACATCAATGAAGAAATGAAGAGCTCTGCTTGCATGTCAAACTGTTTCTCTTTTAAGTATCACATACCACTGTGGGGGCGGAGGTCAATGTAAAAATATATCGCCTCCATACATGTGTCATCAGTAGATCAAAGTTCAGAGCATATCTACTTCAGCAGACTATGACTGCCTGCCCAGACTGCTCTTTGGCCTGGATGGGTGAGTAAAGGCAAGATATGTATATTACAGTAACCATCGATACTGCAAAGCTCCTTACAATATATCCTAGATTGGGGTATATAGTATTGCAGACCCATACTCAGGGTATTGAAGACCCATAAGACCTCTGTGAGATGTTATTTTTGATTTGACCACTTGGTGGCAGTGTAGACTTATTGAATACCTGAGTCCCATGGGTGAATATAGTAGAACTTACTGAAGAGTGATACATTCAGGCAACGTTCCTAAAAAATGGAAGCACAAGTCCTCTAATCAGGGCTTCTGGGAGGTCATGTAAGCAGATCCCCAGGATGGGGATCATAAAAAAATTAGAGCTCAGCTTCTGCAGAGATCCCGAGGTAGTAAGAGTGATTAAGCCTGCAGAGGCTGCTTGTTCACTGGAGTGGCAGAAACACTGATACTGTGGGTAGGCTCTAAAGCGGGGTTGTTAAATTCATTTTCACTGAGGGCCAAATCAGTCTTGTGGTTACCTACAAAGCGTCAATTGTAGTGGTATAGCAAGTGTGCATTCACATGAGTGTATCTGCATATCGTATTATCCATGCGATTTTTGACACCTAATATGCAGTGAATAGAACCCATTGATTTCAATGTGTTTGTTCACATGAGTTTATACTTTCACGCAATGTGCAATACCCAAGAAACGTGATTATTCACTGCATATTTGCGCACCATTTCAATGAGTCTGTCTACATTCTTTTATGCGTGCGCTGTTACGCATTGTATTTGTGCACATAAAAACATGCCAGAGTGGCTGAATCATGGGGGTGTAGGCAACTTTTGGCTGTGCAAATATGGACAAAATGGGGAATTATGGATTTCCAGAGGTCGTATGCATCTAACCCACCCCTCTCTAAATGACATCACAGGTGGTGGTGGTGGGGGGGGGGGGTTTGTGTGTTTTGGCGAATACTCTGTAACTCGGTTCACAATGAACACCTATTGTCAGACTTCGGAGATACACTACGGCGTAAAAATAGTTTTCCTGTTTGTCTCAGTGACTCCGCACAAACCGAATCTTGTGCCGAATATTCCAAATCTGGTATCTTTCTTAATTTGTTCCTTAGTTTATTTTCAATACTATCTGTTTTGTATGCCTGTAAACCTCCATTGTAACATCTTTTTTCCTGTATATTTTTCTATACTTATAAATATTCAGCACTGCTAGTCTTTTTTAGAATAAATCTGCAATTTATTAGTCAAGCCTTGTATAGTGGCCCATAAATGGGTCCTAAAAAAGCTCCTATCTCATTATTTGTCTGGTTACACCAAGCAGCGCACGGGAGGAAAGAAAATAAAAAGCATGCATACGCTGTGAGGTAACAGTTGGTCCTGACAGTTGATCCAGGCAGTTAGCGTTGTGAGTTGCTCTAGTCAGGTGGTGCAGTCAGTGACTGCAGTCAGAGGAGAACAAAGAGAGGAGTCAGGTCAGCTGTCCTTGTGAAAAGATAGAAACTAATGTTAGTCAGTCAATGAGTCGACTGCTAGACAGAGAAGAAGATAGTTAATGTACTAGAGAGTGTAGTGAATGCAGTGTGTTGGAGCCTGCATAAGAATAGAGACATAGTCAGATGAAAAAAATTGTGAGATAGATCAGTTAGTGTCCAGTCAGCTGTCAGTCAGTGTGTGCAGCAACGAAGAAGCCAGTGTTGGTATAGAAGAGAGTAGAACAGTGATAGTCTGTTAGTCTGTTTTAGTGAAAAATAGCAGTATAGGGGAGTGTGCCCATTGAAGTTGTCATAGGGACACAGTCGTTGGATAGTGAGGAGAAGGTTATTGACAGTAAAAGCTGTTGACGTGCTGTCGGAGGAGTCTGGAGCCCTGCAGATTCCTGTCAGTAACCTATTAGGAGAGTCACCAGGCCCTGTGGCGAGTTGCGTCTACTGCAGCAGAGTGACAGCGCTGATCCCTGGGGAGAAAGAGAGCAAGTGATCATTGAAGAGGGATAAGTACTACCAAAACTCCCTTGTCATACATCATCCATTATCGGGATTTCCCAGGACACTGTTTATGTCAGGCAGCACCTTCAGCAGCGCCCCCTTACCTGCACAATCAGGAGAGATAAGGCCCAAAATTTCCATCAAGGCCTAGTCTCCACCACCGCCTGCACAGAGGCAAAGTAATGTGAAGACCAGGAGTCACAATTACAAGGCTATTAAAGGGAAGCCTATACAATTAGGTCACCAGTTTGTGGACTGAAAAGGAGTAAGAGTGTTTCATTGCTGCGCATTGACTGTACTGTACACTAATATGATTTCTGCTATAATCTTCATCACAAAAGAGAAAAAGAAAATAATTAATTACGTTTATTTTACTACGCCCTGACTTGGTGTGATTTATTTATCATTGTCATCATCCACTACATTTTGTGCTGTAAAGCACTGGCGTCACAAACAAATTTGTAGTAATAGAAAACATACAAGAACATGTAAGAACAACCATTTATCATGCCATGCGAAGGCTGTTCTTTCAAAACATCAAACTCAGGTAGTGTTTACAAAACATCAAACTCTGAGGTGACTGCAAACCCAGTGTAAAGGCATCCATCAACAGCGTACCGGGAGCCGTCTACAAACAAAACAAAGTCCAGATTGTCAAAGGTTTGACACAACCTGTGCTGAATCCACAGTTTCCTGAGCCATGAGCTGGGTACAGTCATTTCCCGAAAGGTCTTTGGCAGGATGGGTGGCTATTGGGGTCGCCGTCCCCGCACTGCTGATAATGTGGCTCCTGCTGTGGATGTGCAGTCCTGGCCGCTCGGCTCCTATACGCCGCAGAGGTGCTAGGAACGTGGCGGCTGCTGCATCTCCCCTGACCTAGTTTTGTCTGCTAGTGCTGAGGGAGGTTCTCCCAGCACTCTGATTATCCTGCTGCTGTCAGGTGCTCCGCCCCAATCAGCTGCTTTGGGGGGGGGGGGCGGACTCTGACAGCATTTAAACCCCTCAGTTGCTTCCTGACACTGCCAGTGTTTGTATAGGCTTCCTGTCACTCACCAGCGTTACTCTGTATTCCTAATTGTTAGTGTATTTGACTTGACTTCTCCTCCTGCCAGTACTGCGTTTTCCGGACTGACTTTTAGTGCTTGACCTTTGGCTTGCTCCTGGACTGGTTTGCAGTTTTCCCTTTGTGCTTCGCTCTGGTTGTTTGTTTGTCTGTCTATTAGTTTTCTGTTTCCAGGGATTGTGGTTTCCCCCATCCTTTTCCCTAGCTAGTGTAGGGACCGTTGCCCAGTTGCCGCCCGGGGGTTTAGCCATGGGGGACAAGTAGGCAGGGACAGGGGTTGTGGGCTACGTTGCAGGGACCCCGACTTCTGCTTTCCCTGGTGTCCTGACAGTCTTCTTCCTGGACATTCATGTCCGGCAGGGGCAGAAGGGTAGCCAGATTCAAGGTCTGATACCTGGCTAAGGTGACATTGCTTGGAGTAGAGCACACTGGAAACGTAAATGCCGAGCAGTTGACAGATGTTTAGGTTGCACTTGAGTCAGGATGGAAGTAATGTCATGGGATGCCAAAACAGACACAGGGTGATCAAGAACCAAGTCGAAGGATTTGTCCAATAGTAGGCTGACAGAGGTTACTGCCCATAGGCAAGAGGGGGTCCCTCTAGCTAGTGGATCCAATCTAGCAAAGTAGTAGGCGACTGGACATTCATGTCCTCCATGTTCTGGCATGAGAACCCCCTCAGCATATCCAGCATTCTCCTGACAATACAACCTGAAGGCTTTGCCATAGTTAGGTAGTCCAAGTGCTGATGCAGCCAGAATCAAGTCTTTTAAAGCAGAAAAGCAGTGTAGAGCCTCCAAAGTAAGCCAGAACATTGAAACTTGTAAACAATCATAAAGAGGTTGCATGAGCTGTAAAGCATTCTGTTTCCAGAGCCAACAGTAGGAGACAAGTCCAAGGAAAGTGCGAAGAGCAGAGAGTCCGGCTATAGCAGCCTTGCATTCTGCCATAAGGTGCAGTACCCCCACAGAGATGCAGTGACCCAAAAAGGTGACAGAGGTGCAACAGAATTGCAGTCTCTTCTTGGAAGCCTTGCAGCCATTTTCAGCCAAATTTTTTTAAAGGGAAACAGTACTGGATGCATTTAACCTTAGTGGGGGCACACAAAAGGAGATCATCAACATACCGAAGAAGGAAAATGGTCGGGTCAGTGCACGGCCATGCCTCAAGAACCTGTGCCATGAGTTGGGAGTGGAGCATAGGGAAATTTTGGGTGCCTTGGGGTAGGACCACCCAGGTGTACTGTTTGCCTTGGTGTGTGAAGGCAAATAGGTACCAGCTGTCTTCATTTAAGGGGAATTGAAAATAAAGAGTTTGCAAGATTGACCACTGTAAAGTAAGCATATTAGGGAGGGATCTGAGCCAAAAAAGTGTGAGAATTGGATACAATTGGAGTGATCAAGACCGTAGCCTCATTCACTGATGTGAGATCCTGTACCATGCGGTATTGATCAAGCTGTCCTTTCTCCACCTTTTTCTTACAACGGTGAGTTACAGGGAGAGGAATAAGGAATGACAGCCCTGTTTTGTAAAAGAATTTGTATCTGTGTGGGGATTACATTGGTCTGATCCATAGCAAGATAACCTTGCACCAGCTTTAAGAGTTATCTGCACAGGCTGGACAGGAAGGCAACCGATATCAGCTGGTCTCTGCAGCCAGAGCATATGTGGAACCTGCTGTAAGGCTGCTGCCATCTCATCGGGTGTCAGGATGGATGGCAAAAAGTTAGTAGAGGGATGGGCTTGTATTGCAGCTAGCAAACAAATGGACTTTTCTTTTACATTGCCAGCCAGGCGTACCTGACTGCTGCACAGAAACTGCAGATTAGCTTGGCTTTTCTGCAAAAGGTCAGTGCCTAGCTAATTGAGGGGCAAGTATCACTGACCAAAAACTGAGTTAATATGGACTGATTAGGTGCAGAGGTAATATTGAAGGAATGGGAAAGTGGAGTCTCCCATGGGATGCCGTGTAATCCACTCACTTGGAAGGGGGAGAGATATTTGCCGTTAATTACACTCTTGGCAGCGCCGGGGTCCACAAGGAAAGGGAGCTGTCCCGCCCCCTCAACCTTAAGCATAACCATGGGGGTTGGACCTAAAGGAGGTCTGTTAACACAGGTAAGGATGAGAGAATTGGCATTGGACACTGACATGCCAAATTCCTAGCTGGTTTGTTGGTCCACCCTGGGTGTTGGGTTGGGCCAACAATTTCTCTTGATGTGTCCAGGTTTTCTACACTAGAAACAAATGACTTGACGGTGGGACTGAGAGTCCACAGGCTGAGCAATGCTGATACCAGCATTGGTAAACTGCTGTCACTCAACATCCCTTGCAATCTGTAAAAGGATCTGAGGGGCCAGTGATCACCACTTAGGTCGGGATTGCTCAATTTTTTGTTTTATATGGTCTTTTAGGTCACCATAGTAGGCCTGGGTTAGCAATTGAATATGGGCTAGTACTTGTGGCTGAAAGCCAGTATCAGTCCAGTGTTGCTTAACATGGACGTTGTTGTTTTCAGCAGATTCCCTGATGTCTTGTTTGCACTCATAGAGAGACAGGGATTGTTGCACCAACCAGGCCTGTGCTCATTGAGTGAGGTGCTCTATGAAAAGTGGGCCAGAATCAAAGCTAGTGTCATCACCAGGGGTTAAAAGCAAGCCAGTGCCTATAAGTGGATAAAAAGAATCCCCAGCCTTTGAACGCACAATGTTCTCATGATCTCTCTAGCAACTGCTGTAGGTGCATTGTACTTGAGTGCGATGGCATACAAAATGCATCGGGTGTGCTTCTGAGTCGGGTAAGTGATTGATGATGTGGTATACATCATTCAGAAGCCATGGGGTAAAGATGGGATTGTCCGGGGCCACAGGTGTGGCGGGGACAGTCGCAGCAGAGCTCAAAGGATGGAAAATGCTCTAGAGGGGATAGCATCACCATTTGACTTCCCATCATGCTCAACGGAAGAAGAAGCCACCTCCTCCTTCTTCCCCAGGACACAATAACTATACATGTCTCCACCATTTTCATCCCAACTCTCTTTTAATCTCCCAACAGCCACTTGCTTAGAAACATTGTGCCAAGCCACTGCAGAATTCCACAATCCTTTATCTTTCAAACATCCTTTTTTAGTTATTAACACATTATTCCAGAAGGGCTCATTCAGTCTACCTTCTGACCTACATTCTGTAATCATCATCAATAGAGTTGAGCGAACGTACTCTGCCGAGCTTGATGCTTGTTTGAGTATTAGCATACTCGCTGGTGCTCGCTACTCGAGCGAGCATCATGCTGCGTTCCACCCAGCCGCTGATGTGTCAGATTTGACCCCTCCCCGCTGCGACGCTGCACACGTCAACGCTTCTTTGTGGCAGAGAGAAAGAAAGAAAGAGAAAGAAAAGCTTGGCAACCGGCGGGTCACATACAAAAATGCTCAAGTCTCCCATTAAAGTCAATGGGGTTCGTTACTCGAATACAGCTCTCGAATTTTATGAAAAGCTCGACTCGAATAACAAGGAACCAAGCATTTGGGTACTCGCTCATCTCTAATCATCAACCTTTTGAACTTGGTCACATTCTTTTTCCCTTCCATATGAGCTACGATCTGTGGGGCTGTGTAACATTCTTCTACTTCCGGTCATTTGCTGACTACAGTATCCATTTTATGATTTATATACGCTGCTTCTCAGACCAACTCCTAAATCCTTTTGTCATTCAGCAGGGAAGTAACCTTTGCTAGGAATAACTATTTTATAAAAACCTTTGCGACTACTCTCAGCATTCCATCATTGTCTCATCAAACAACGGAAAACTAGGGTAACCCGCAGACATTCTGCAGCTATTAGGTTTTATTGAACCTAATACTTTCTGCCTGCCAATGCTCACATGTAGAATTCTACCGTGGATTTCCGCAGCAGGAAATAAATCGTGACATGTTCTATTTATTGAGGATTTATGCCGCAGGAGGTCTCCTTTAATATAGCATTAATGGAGACTGCAAAAAAATCTGCGCGGAATTTCACAATCACCAGCAGGCACTTTTTGTTTTTAATCGCGGCACTCCTGCGGCAATAATCCGCGGGCATATCCCGCTACGCTTGTGGGCATGAGCCCTAAACAGTACAATGAAACACTTGTTGCGGGATTCTTATCTTTTAAGTATTAGAAGCCATAAATTATACAAAGAACCCATATACGGATTCACTTATTTAATACAAAAACTCCAAAAATAGACGAGAAACAATTCAGTAGACCAGGTATATAGTACAAATTATTCATATGACTCACCTCGGTACTGCAGTTTGTCTCTAATTGTTTAATCGTCTAATTCTCAGGTCTAGTTGGTCAAATAAACAAATTCTTTGCTTCTGTTTGGGCGTCACTTGTTAGCGGGGGAATCTACAAAGGAATTCCATAACATGTTTCATTGCCTGGTCCAGATTGTGAGAAGGTTATGTGGGCACAAATCACTGACACATGACACCAGCTAGTAGCAGAAGACAATGAAGCTCTTCTAACTTTATTAAGAGCCAGACACAAGTATATATATGCTTTACTACATAAGAAAAATGTAATGTGATTACGATCTGTATGATTGAAGGGAGAGAAAGGGGGTGTTAGTTAAATTAAACAAAACTAGTATAGTTTATGCTTTGTTATCCTATTTCATATAAACAAAGTCATAGCTCTTAGGTGTGGCTGCAGGAAACAGACGCCACCTTAAGACAATTGTCTCCTATGAAGTATAAAACAGTTTTTGTGTCCTATCTACAATAGTGGGAAAGAAATATTGTGCATAATACTTCTGGTTATGAATTAGTGGTCTGTTGGACAAGATTCATCAATGATATCAATGATGTTCTATCTATTTGGCAGGGCTCTCAAGATACTCGGAGAGTTTTCTCATTGGTTTACATGACAATGAGCTGAGTGTTAAGCTCATTGTCAATATAATAACACACATATTGATTTTTTGGGGACATCCATAATTTGGAGTGTTGGCTATCTACTAATGTACACAGGAACTCAACCTCTAAAAAAGAAATCTTCCTACTATACTGTGGTTATTAACTCTTTTCTAGTTGGAGAATTTTTGTGTATCTGCTCTAGTGGCAAAAATTTTGAAATACAGTCTGCTGACCTTACAAGAAGACTCCAAAATGAGTCATAGTCAATGTATTATTCAAAAGAGTATACAGCAGCTAGAAAAGCTAAACAGGACAATTTGTACAAATGCACATTATAGGGAGATTCAGAAAAGGTTTATTACAACGTTTAATTCAATTGGAATGGGATTAAGAATGTCCTTCAGAGGCATTGGACAGTGCTGCTTTGGTTAGATTTCTATCTTCTGATCCCTCGATTACTTGGCATACATAAAACAAATTTAGGTGACCTTTTGACTCGTAGTCTGTCATGTCCAAACTGGACGCGCTGCTCCGTAACCTGAAATACTCATGCAAATGCGCACCAACAGTCGTAAACAATAACGACAACCGTAATAAGGAAAACCCTGTCCCTAAAAAACCTTACCCAGGGAAGGGACCTGTCTATACACAGGTAACCTGCCCTGAAAAGGGGAAACCTGACCACGTACCTAGGCCACTAGTTGGCCATATGTAGGATAGGAGAATACCACAGTAACAAGATGTAGAAGATAATAACCGTTGTACTTAACTTTGAGAATACTCAGGCATACAGAAGTTCCAGTTCCAAGCTCTGATTTCCACCAAAACCAGAGGAAGACTGAATTTAAACAGCACTGAAGCCAAGCAAAACACCAGGTTAAATAGTTTTGGAAAAATACTCACAGGTGAGGCCAAGCACATCTCACCTAATACCACTCTCACTAGAGTCAGAAGATAGAGAAAAAGATACAAAACCTGTACCAGATTACATAGAAAAGAGGCCCCAATCTCTCATTCGTTTGGGTTTATGGGTCTAAAGTGGGGATCAACTTTTTGTGGACAATATATCACCTGTAAGTTTATGACTAGAACTAACACATTTACTAATTTTGATAACACTAAAATCTTTAAGATTGTTCATTATGTTTCATTGAACAGCACAGGATTGGTATACCAAATAACTTGCACTTGTGGTCTAATTTACATTTTTAAGTATTTTTAAGTGCTATTACCACTTGTGAACTTGGTTAGGATACAAGAACATATTAGAGACATTCGTAATGCCATGGTGCTGAGTGATGAAGATGGCTCAAAACTGGTGGCTTGACATTTTCGTGATGTCCATAATTGTGACCCAAAGGGACTAAGAGACTGTGGTACTGATAAAATCAAGCTGGGCAGGATTGTTTGCTTTTTATTTATTTATTTTTGGTGTATCTCCTATTTAGGCCTCCTTTTTTGTTTTATTGTGTTTTACATATTAGGAATCGCATCATTGGAGATGCTCAGTGTGATCTCTATGTGTTATTTCTCTGTGATTTCTTTAGAAGTATCAAAGAAGATGTAGATAAAAAGAATGCAACGGACATTCGATACGCTTATGAAAAAAGGCAATACTTTTGAAAACAAGAAGAGAAGACATTTCTGTACATTTTTTGTGTTTAATAACCCCTTAGTAATCAAGCTTGTTTGCTCCTTAAAGGGGTTCTGACATGAATAAGGATTTTATGCTTTTCACAGCCATTGTTCCCTGGTCTGCCTAATGGACCCAGGGAACCCACGATTTTTGGCGTACTAAAGCATAAAAACCTAATAGTTACCTTTGTGTTCTGTTGCTGTTGTGCACCGGGGATCATCTCCCAGCAGGCTTTCTGTTTCCTCCGATATGCCAGGACGGGCCGCTCCCCTCCGGGATTGTGCGCAGGCGCAGGAATCAGGTGCCCTCTGGCAGGAGTCAGGACGGGCCGCCTCTTCACTGCACATGCCCAGAACTCTGAGTTCAGCCAGGATAGACGGGCTGCCCACAGCAAGCACTGCTTATGATGTGGCGCCTGTCCATTCACCTCGAAAGTGGCTGACGGATGGAGCAGAGCAGGAAAATGACCGCTCCAGCTCTGCTTCAGGAAGCAAAAGAAGAAGATGCCCGATGGGGGGGGGGGGGGGGGGGGGGGTGACATGCCTGACAATCGGTCCTGGCCAGGCAAGGTAAGTAATTTTTTTTTTTTTTCATGTCAGAACCCCTTTATGACCAGGTCAAATTTTGAAAATCTGACATGTGCCACTTTAACATAAAATAACTCTGTAAAGGTTTTGCATATCTAAATGATTCTGACATTGTTTATTCACCACATATTGTACTTCATTTTGTTGGTAAAATAGACTGATAGATTTTGGTTATATTTATTAAAAGTGCCTACATTGGGAAAATTTTGAAAAAATATAAATTTTTTCACATTTTCAACTGCAATATCTAAAATATGTGCAAACATACTGAATACATTTTTGAGGAGATATATATTTCCATCTGTTTACTTTATTCTGGCTGCACAATGGAAAAACTTTGTTTTTTTAACCTTTTAGGAGATGTACAAATTTTACATTGATTAATATTTTGAGGAACATTTTGTTTTCCTACACCAAGCCAAGATTGTAAAGGCTTATAGGTGTCAGAATGATAGATACCGCCCACAAATGACCCCATTAAAAAAAAAAAATACACATCTTAAATGTATTCACTGAGGGTTTTCATGAGTATTTTGACCCCACAGTTTATTTTCAGAAGTTAATGCAAATTAGAGGAGAAAAAAACATAACATGTCATAATGTCAAATATGTCATTTTAAAGACAGGATGTTTTTTAATAGTGCAAATGAAAATGAGCATTTGCACCCCAAAATGGACACCCACCTTTGTCCTGTGTTCAGAAACATACCCGTTGTGGCCCTAATCTTATATATTTATGCACAACAGGGCCCAAAACAAAAGGAGTAGTTTGTGATATTCAGAACAGAAATTTAGCTTGAAGGTGATTTGGGCCCCATTGCCCACATGTAGAGCTCTTGAGTGGCCAAAATAATAGAGAACCCCAACAAATGACCCCATTTTGAAAACTAGGCACCTTAATACATTTATCTAGAGGTGTACTGTGTACTTTGACCCACAGTTTTCAAATGAATCTAAGCAAAGCAGAAATCTACGATTTTCATTTTTTTGGCAATTGTGTCATTTTAAAAACTGCTTTTTTTGTACAGCACACATATGAATGAAGACTTTCATCCCAAAATGGATATCCTCATTTGACCTGTGTTCAGAAACATACCCATTGTGGGCCTTGGATAATGGTGATCGCGTGACTGGAGACCACTGATTGCGGCCCTTGGTCACTGCTCCAGGCTCTCGGCTACCTTTAGTAGCCAGGAGCAAGGAGATTTAAAATTTCCCAGGTCCTCCCCAGCTGCTGCACTTACGTCCATTTTGCCGATGGGCACATGTGCCAAAGTTGGGGAAAGGTCCGCAGATAAAGAGGCCTTAGGTAAGTAATTTTTACCTCCCCCCATGGATTGGATCTATGACAAGAGGTGAAATTTAAACTTTTTTTTACTTTTACGTGATCGCTGTAATCCATTGGATAGCAGTGATCATGTGGCCAGGGACCGCGTACTGCGACCCTCAAAAGAAATCTCCAGGCTCTTCACTACGTTTGGTAGCTAGGAGTAGGGAGATTTTAAATTACCCTGGTAATCCGTGGCTTTTGTGCATGCGTCCGTCATTTTGGCAAGAGCCGCATGCGCAGAAGCCGGGGTAAGGTCTGCGGATAATTCCAGGGGCATTAGGTACATAAACTCATATCCCCTCATGGATCTGATCTATGAGGGGTGATGAAACTTAAACTTTTTAAACTTTTTTTTCTGCTTTTACATTTTTTTTTCCTTTTACATGATCGCCATCATCCATTGGATAACGGCGATTATGTGACCGCAAACCGCATACAGCAATCCCCGGTGATATCTCTCTGGTCTTGGCTACTCATGCGCAGATGTCGGTGTCAGGTCCTGGAAGACAAGAATGCTGAGGGACATTGGAGAGGACGGGGGAGAGTACTCTCAGCTCCCCACATGGATTCGATCCATGAAGGGAGCTGAAACTTTAACTTTTTTCACTTTCTATTTACTTTAATGAGAAAGCCGTTATCCATTGGATAGCGCCAATCACATGACCAGGGGTCACTTACCACGGTCCTCCATGATAGCTCCAGGCTGTCAGCTACCTCCGTCAGCAACAGTATGGAGCTGTCACGTCCACAGCCCACATCGCTTTAATCCCCAGAGCAAGCGTGTTTTTACAGCCCTGGGGATTAAAGCCCACTAAAGCAGGATATAAAAACACTATGAGGTGGTCACTAAGGTGTTAATATCTTGCCATTCTTGTTATTGTTACCTCGATAACAGTTACTAATCAAGATATACTTTGCATTATATAAACTTCAATGTACCACTGGTTTTGAATATTTGCGCAGGCACCCTATGCATGATTAGTATAATGTATGTGATATACTTTGTGGTGCTGGCTGCCATGGTTCCTGGGATATGCAGTTATATCTATGTCAGTGCTCTGATGTGTTTACATAGGAGTGTAGTCACATGACTCCAGGGTGCCATGACCTTTTCATCATTATGACCTTCATAGCAGAAATGTGCTGATTAATATTCTCACCAGGTGGGTTCAATTATGGAGCCCTGTAGGCTTTAACCCTTTCCAATCCACTGTCTGACCTCTGAAGACATTATGATTAAAGGCTGTACAGTTCCGATGTTGGAAGACATCCGTCAGGGTTCTCTTACTGTATATTGCCAGTCTCTCTGCTCTCGGAGCCTATCCAACATGTCACCTCATGCAGTACTGGCTTTAGCCAGCATATAGCGCCGTTGTATAACAGCAGAAAAAGAGTAAGCCCCCTAGCAAAACCAGGATACAAATTGGATTGGAAAGGGTTAAATATCCATACTGTTTTAATTCCATTAGAATCCTGATGAAGCGGCTGATGCAGTGAAATGTGAGTTGGGGTGCTTTTGTAGTGTCTAAGGTTATGCATTGGTGGGTTCTGTTATTGCCATTGTTAGTAAAATATTGCTAGCTATCTTGTATTATGCAGGCAGCTCTTTCACTTGATCTATAAATGTGTTTTGATTGTGCATTTGGATTTACTTGTGCATTGGGATTGGGTTTTTTTTATTAGTTTTTGTATCTATTTATATTATTGAACATTAATAAAGACTTATTGGCTTTTAGACCTTGTGTGGGCTATTTTGGTAGGTTCTTTTAGACTTCCCTAAAATGCAGCTTTCAAGCGGGTACATTTTTACTCCGTTTTGTTCTGTGTTTTACGGACTATAATAGAAAGCTAATATAACTCTATGAATCCGTTTTTCATGGCTGTGTTTCAAAAACACAGCATGTGCTATTTTTGCACATTTTTGCCTCTGGATTTAATTCAATGCTAATTTTTTCTTTTGGGCAAGTACGGATTCATATTTAGCCAGTAGAAAATTAAAACAATGACAACAAATACAGAGGCAAATACAGATCAAAGAAAGATAAAATACTGATAAGGGCTCAGTCCCACGGGCGCATCCGGGCGTGAATCGCCCGTGTTACTGCACGAAGAAGACGGCCATGGAGCCGGTCATGTGTTCTTTCTTCCGGCGGTGCGGAGAGTCGGCCGCACCTGCAATGCGGCAGTCTTATCCTGCAGTAACACGGGTGCATCGGCGCCCGGATGCGCCCGTGTGACTGAGCCCTCAGATTAAAATCTCATCTATATTATGGATCCAAATTATTGACTTGTGACAAAATGCTTGTGTGATATTGACCTATGAAAGAAAACTGGCAGAAAAAAAAATACCACTCCAAAAACATTTCTAAAAAAACCCGCATATACAAGGTAACAAATATTAGCTGGCTTTTTTAACATGCATTTATCAATGGCAAAAAGGCGGCACCAGTAAGGGCTCAGTCAGATGGGTGTTTTGGTGCGCATGTTACTTGCGTTTGCGATCCGCATCCATTAGAACCAATGCTTTTCAATGGCAGAGGTCACATGCTTTTCAATGCACAGCAGTAAATATAGGGTAGCGGATTTAAAACCGCAAGTAACTGCGTCGTTCTGTCTTTTTTGGATGTGAAACCCCTGGATGCTTTATCCAAGAATGGCAGCAGGAACGTTCAGGTGCAGTAAAACAGGTATCAAAATCTTTATTCCATTCTCAGTAGTCACGCAACGTTTCGGCCGTTACAAACAGCCTTTATCAAGCTTGATAAAGGCTGTTTGTAACGGCCGAAACGTTGCGTGACTACTGAGAATGGAATAAAGATTTTGATACCTGTTTTACTGCACCTGAACGTTCCTGCTGCCATTCTTGGATAAAGTGCTGTGATTTTGGAAAATTTGGATCCGCTTTCCGGTTAACGGCTGTGCAGGGTGAGCCTCCCCTTGGATAAGGGTTTGCTGTAGTGCTGCAGGCACTTTTGTGTTGTTGGAGTGCAAACCCCTGGATGCTGTCACATCCAGGGGTTTCACCTTGTGCAAAATGGGGTCGACGGCAGCAGCGCCGATTCCATTGAGAACGAACAGTAAGGATCATGATCCTCTGGCACAGCAGTGACAGCTGTGGCACAGGAGTGTGATGTTCTCCCATTGCTTTCAATGGGGCTGGCGCTTTTGCAGCCCCATTGAAAACAATGGGCTGCCGGCAAGCCCTGCAGGGATTTTCAGGGAAGGGCTTTAAATATAAGCCCTTTCCTGAAAATCATCCCTAGAATGTGTAAAAAATAAAATATATATATACTCGCCTCAGGCACATCCAGCCGCATCTTCTCCTGAACTGCTGTGAAGTGCTTTCAGCAGGTGGGGATTTAAAATCCCTGCCTCCTGAAAGGGCTGCCTCTTATTGGCTGAGCACTGTGACCAATCAGAGGCAGCACTTAGCCATTAGATGACAGCTGAGCACTTCCTGTGATTGGTTCCTGACCTCAGCCAATTAGAGTCAGCACTCAGCCATTTATTGAATTCAATGAATGGCTGAATTCAATGAATGGCTGAGTGCTGCCTCTGATTGGCTGACCACAGGGACCTATCACAGGCAGCATTTAGCTGTCATTCAATGGCTGAGTGCTGCCTCTGATTGGTCACAGTGCTCAGCCAATCAGAGGCAGCCCTTTCTAAAAAGCACTTCACAGCAGTTCAGGAGAAGATGCGGCTGGATGCGGCTGAGCCCCGGCAGCTGTGGAGAGGTGAGTATATGTTTTTTATTTTTTACACATTCTAGGGATGATTTTTCAAGGAAGGGCTTATATTTAAAGTCCTTCCCCGAAAATTACTGCGGGGGGGCTGCCAGCATCTCACTGCTTTTGATGGAGACGGCTGTAGCATTGTGGTCCTCTGCCACAGCTGTGATAACTGTGGCAGAGGATTTCTTCATTTCCACGGGGAGTCCCCTTGTCACTGGACACAGTGACAATGCTGTCATAGTGTTCAATGACAAGGGGACTCCCTGCGGAGATGAAGAAATCCTCTGCCACCACTGTCACAGCTGTGACAGAGGATCTGGATCTTCTCTATATGTCAATGGGCTGCCGCTCCTGCCGCCGGCACCAATGACCACCAGGTGAAATCCCTGGATGTGACAGCATCCAGGGGTTTCACATCCAAGGAATCCCCTGCTGCAGTTGTCAGAGCCGCAGCAGGGAAAAGCAGGCAGCACACTTTATGTGCGCATAAACACAGCCAAGTGTGTTTTTTTCAGTGTGACCCCCGCTTTGGTCGTGTGAACTTTTATGCGTTTGCGTTCTGAGCCCTAAACAGTGAAGGAAGTCTCAGGCCTCATTCACAAGACGTAATGACAGTGGGGAGACCGCATCAGACTCTGTGTGGTTTTTGCATCCCATTATTTTCATTGGGAGTCTGCACTATATGTATATGCATCAGGTGGCTGTATGTGATTTTACCCCCCCGAATGGTGTTTATTCCAAGTGTAGTTCTGCAGCATTTCCAAGCAGTGGCGTATCTATAGGGATCCCAGGGGGCGCAGTTGCAACCTGACCCTTAAGCTAGGGAAGTCCACAGGTCCCCCTCACAATGCTGAATAGGCTGCATTGCACTTTATTGTGGGCAGCAGCGCTCGGCTTCAATGTGTCAAGAAATCCCAATGGCATCGGCCCCTCTCCTACCTTTCTGGAAAAGGCAGTGAATAGATGAAGCAGCTGGAAGGTACTTTTATATGTATGGCAGTATTCCTATTGATGATTGTGTGTTTGTATGTATAAGGGCTCCTGCAGATGAATATAGGCATAGATAGGCTGTTAAGGGAGCTCTATTACGGGCTATTGTGTGCATATCTGCACATTCTACTGTAATTTTCTGCGCCGAGCCAGTTCACAGCAGAGGGGATGTTATTGAACGGGCCGTGTAGCCTAATTAGCTGCCAGTGTTATCGATTAACTCTACAAAATCACATGGTCCAATGCGAATGGGGTGCACATTTGCACACCCCCACAGACTCCTATGATTCCTTGGGTGCGCAAGTGCACACAAAAATAGAGCATGTTGCATATATTTTCTAAAAATGTGAGGAAACCCATTGAAAACAAAGGGCTCCCAAAGGGCTCCCACAAAAATGTCCGTGTGAAGAAGCCCTAAGCCTTCCAGTGTGCGTACTGTATTTATGTGTAAAACTTTGTCTATGTGTACAGTGTTGTGTGTGTGTGTATGCATAGACTATATATGTGCCTGTATATGTGTTTATGTCTGTGGGGCTAACTATACTGTCTTCTTCACCATTCATGCATATGATGCTCTGAGTTCAGGTCTGGAGACCGGTGGTCAGGCTGGGACACATTTCTGAACTCGGTACATAAAACGAATGGTAAAGAGGATGGTGTGGTTAGCCCCTAAGTGTAACTTTATGCCGATGCATTTGTAAGATGTACTGTGTGTGAGTATTTTATGTGCTAGGGTTCCTTAGGATATGTTCCTGTGGGCCATATTTGCTATATATTCTCTACAGCAAATATGTAGCTAAATCGCAGCAGTAAAATCTGCCCGAAATTTCAGCCTTTGCATTGTAAACAGTGAAATCTGCACTCAAATCAGCAGCAAAAAACTGGCACGCTGCTGATTTAAAATGGTTATGTTAACCAGAGTGGAATTTTTCTGCACCATGTAAGTGAAATTATTTTAATTTTTTCCACGTGGCTTTTACTATAAATGCTGCAGATTTTTCATGTGGACATACTGCAACACTTACATCCCATGTGACCATACCCTTACTGAATAACTTTAACCCTTTCCAATCCACTGTCTGACGTCTGAAGACATTCTGATTGAAGACTGTGCAGTTCCGATGTCGGAAGACGTCCGGCAGGGTATTCTTACTGTATATTACTGCCCGCTCTCTTGTCAGGGGCCTCTCCAGTATGTCCTATACCACAGTACTGGCTCTAGCCAGCAGATGGCGCCATAGTATAATGACAAGGAGAAAGCCTCCTAGGAAACCCTGAATCCAAAATTGGATTGCAAGGGGTTAGGAGCACATTCACACGTATTGTGAATGCTGTGCAATTTTCTGCACAGAATCTGCCTGTAGAACAGCAGTAGAACTCCACGGCTGTTCTGCCATAGTTTTTGCCACAGATCCACACACAGATTTAACCCTATCAATGGGAAAAATCCACGTGTGGGATATCTGCAGTGCTTCACTGTTGATAAGTGTCTGCAGATCAGTGTATAAATCCACGTGCAGGTCTGCAGCAGAATAACCGTGGATTTCTGCAGCTGTCTGCATCTGTGCAAAAACTTTCATGGCACAATATTGCCTTGTGAACACACCCTGAGGGCTTATTCACATGGCCGTATATTGGCCAAGTTTTCACGCCCGACTGTTATACGCTGCCCCTCTGATGCATTGGTTTACAATGTATCAGGTGCACAGCGGCATATTTCCGCAACATAAAAAAGCGCCCGACTGGGCGCTTTCACACCAGCGGCAGCAGCTGCATTGACTCCTATGGGAGCCAATGACAGCTGCTGGAGAAGGGAGGTGGGAGGGAGTTTAGCAGCGTGACTGCTAAACTCCCTCCCCCTTCTCTTCTCCTCTCCGCCCCTTGCCGCTGTTTGCATTGGGGATGGGTGGGAGGGGGGAGCTAAGCTCCTCCCCGCCCAACCCCTCTCATTGCAAACAGTGGCAAAGGGCGAAGAGGGGGGGGGGGGGGGGGAGAAGCTCAGCACACTAGCTCCCACCCCATCCCGCCTCCTTCCCATTTAGAGTCCTGAATCACACAGTAGCGTATATCGGCTGGCCGTTTTCACAGCCGCCCGATATACGCTCGCGTGGATAAGCCCTTAGGGTTGTACAGAACAAGCGATATGGATGACAGTTCTAGAAGTCTCATCCACAAGCTAATCCACAGTGTAAATTAATCAGTGGTCAATTTGCGCTGCAATTTTTCTGCAGATTTGCTTTATATTTTATACTGTGGAAAATTCGCTGCGGATCTGCATCAACTTGCCGTACACTATATAGCTTCACGATCTTCAACAACATAATGCATGCTTTTTGATGAATATGGCACTATGAGAACAGCATGTAAAGAAACACACTTTTTTTTTCAACACACTGTGATAGACATGATGATTAGTCAGTGTAAAATGTCTATAGATTTGTACTAAACTAGATGTATTACGCAGCTGTAGTGACTTTAACTCTTAGAGGCTAATGACTGCATAATTTCATTATAGTAATTGCTGGACAATGGCATGGTGAAAGATGTGTGTGGTATAATGTTGATTTGGCACCAAGTTCCACAAGCAGCCTCTTAAAGAGTTAAGTCACATTCCAATACTGAAGAAGAGTATCCAGCCCCTCCTCCATACTAACTTCTGCAACAAAGAGATACTTTCAGTTTTGACCGCATGCTGATAGAACAAAGGACTGGCTTACACACTGGACTTAGGAGAGGGGTGGGGGATTCTATATGATCCGACAAATGAGAATCCTATATGTTACTGATGTAATCTGTTGCACGCCCATTAAAGGGCAGGTATCATGTGTTACAATAAAGCCTGATGCTCTATTCATTGTAGGGCAGACTCAGCTTAGACCGGCATTTGTGTCTGATCTGGTCGATGATGTGTGCACACTATACAATTTGAAAGCTACAGAATACCCTGAAGCCTGCTGGAGAAAAATATGATCCAGCTCAATTGGTGTCCCTGGGTGGGCCGAGTAGAGATTTTTGATTTCTTTCATTCTGGAAAAATACAGAGATCGGCAGATAACACGTAGAACTCAGGGGCCCGACAATCTACAGAACACGGTAAGATTGCTTTATGTTAATCTACCGATGTGAGATGATTTCTAACTATCAATCTGCCTATGTCTAATCCAGAGTGATAAATCAATGAAAGGCAGGTAATATAGTTCTTTCTACTCGGAAAAAAACACCATTTTAACCTGCCTATGGGGTATTCTGTATGCTGGGTATGTTGTGTCTGAGACGGTTAAAGATTGTGTATACAAGACCAAGAGATAAATTCTGTGAGGGTTAATGTGTCAGAAGGGCGGACTTGGCTGTTTAAGCCTGAGGGCGCGCGCCAGAGGGACACATACTCCTAGGTAACTAGTGTGAGGTCAGGAAAATTAAAAATACGCGTATTCCTGGTATGATCGAGCGTGTTATGTGCTCTCACACGTGAGAAGGAGGAATACGCAGGGTTTAACAACAGCGTATTTACCTGTATGATTGAGCGTGTTATGTACTCATATATGAAAAGGTATACGCTAGAATTATAGCTCCAGAGCTCTTGGTCATTGAATATAATCATCAATCTTTGTGTGTTTCAGAGGTCTAGTTTAAAGAATGTGCAGTGTTGGTTACTGGGGGGTTTTACTGATAAGAGAGTGGGCTGAAGTTAAGCCACTGAAAGCATTTCACAGTTAACCCGTCTGTTCCCTTTGTCTTGTGTTTTGTAGTGTTAATGTGCGATTTACGAGGGATATAAGAAGAGATGGGTGGAATTTGGTAAAGGAGTTTTACTGTGTCCATAAATTTCAAATAGGATAGAATAAGCAGGCAGAATAGAATACGGGATCAGTGCAGGATGTTTTGGAATATGCAAAACATGTAGAAACGTTTTACAATGAAAAGGATCAGGAAAGTTTTTTTGAAAGAAATGAATATTGTAAGATAAACTGCAGAAAGTTTTCAGAAGATAAGCAGAAAGCCCAGCAGACAGAAAAGGTATAATGTAGGAAAGAGATTCAAGATGAGAAAGTGTAGTGGGGGATGTGTATTGCCTGTATAATGAACAAAGTAATGCCTTTGTGTTGACTACAGCCCCTCCCTATAATGGCGGCCGCACTTGCAATGTTTAAAACCCCACATAGTGTGACTCTGCAGCAAGTGTGGTGAGCCCTGCCCCCACCCTGAAATTACTTTCCCCCCCCATGTGCTCACTTTCAGGGTGTGTGATGTTACTTCTGGCCATTCCAACCCGGGATAGGACTAAGCCCCACCCTTCCTCCTCCAGCAGCCATCTTGCCTCACCTGGGAAATTTGTAGCCCCGCCCCTTTCTGCCTCTGGCGGCCATCTTGCTGCACTCGGGAGGTCTACATTCCCCAATGCCACTGTATCCAGTGCTAACATTATGATTGTCTGATGTAAGGTCTTGTTTGACCAGATTTTGTTACACTCCAAAATGTGGCCACCTTGGATGTGTGATAAGTTCAGGGAAACAAACCTTTGTTCTTTGTGAATATGCAGCTTGGGACATAGTAGATGACTAAGCTGGTTTATAGTGTATGGAAGATTGGAGTTGATGCATGGGGGACAGAGGCCAGGGACCCATGAAAAGGGGACGCCCTCTCATCGTGTGTTCCCAGGGGCTCTGTTTTCCACTGCCTGCTTCTCCAATGGATGCTCAGACAGATGATGTTAAGGAAGGCTCCTACAGATGGAATAATTTCCCTATAGTCACCCAGCAAACTTTTTCACGCAATTTGATGAAGTAATTTTAGTTGTTATGTGAGAAAGAGGGACTGAATTGCTCAGAGTAGGATGTCAATTCATCCGTATTCTTTAGTTTTTTCCTTAAAGGGGTTGTCCCGCGCCGAAACGGGTTTTTTTTTTTTTTCAACCCCCCCCCCGTTCGGCGCGAGACAACCCCGATGCAGGGAGGTAAAGAAAGCTCACCGGAGCGCTTACCTGAATCCCCGCGCTCCGGTGACTTCTCTACTCACCGCTGAAGATGGCCTCTTCCTCCGTGGACCGCAGCTCTTCTGTGCGGTCCACTGCCGATTCCAGCCTCCTGATTGGCTGGAATCGGCACGTGACGGGGCGGAGCTACACGGAGCTACACGGAGCCCCATAGAAGACTGCAGAAGACCCGGACTGCGCAAGCGCGGCTAATTTGGCCATCGGAGGGCGAAAATTAGTCGGCACCATGGAGACGAGGACGCCAGCAACGGAACAGGTAAGTATAAAACTTTTTATAACTTCTGCATGGCTCATAATTAATGCACAATGTACATTACAAAGTGCATTATTATGGCCATGCAGAAGTGTATAGACCCACTTGCTGCCTCGGGACAACCCCTTTAAGTCTTTTGTATATTCTAGTGTCAGTCTACACTGAAGCTATAATTATATTCCGACAGGAGAGTGAAAGTTAAACCCTGAAATTCCCTGAAATACTATTACACTGGGTGATTGTAAATTTTGCTTGTGTTGCGCCCCCTTGTGTTAAAAAAATGCTAACTGCGACCTGTGGAAGAGAGGGAAAAAAAATCTAAAGTATATTTTTGCTCAGGCTTCGCTGCATACAATGCAACCTTGACCTACAAAGTGCTTGTTTTTGTGCCTCTTGGTTTCCTTTTTCAACGTTGTACTAGTTTGAACGCGATTACTCTTTTTCCATTGAGTATTCCGGTTCAAAAGGGGGGAGGCATAGGTAATCTGGGTCATAGATGATCTAGGTGTTGTAGATCAGCTATTGTTTTTTTTTTTAAATGAAATAAGATAAAAAGGAAATAAATAATTTTGTGCTACGAGATTCTGATCCATGTGAAATAGAACATCAACATGATTATTTAGTACTGATACAGCAAGAAACTGCAGGTATGCAAACAGTTACCGGAACCTCTGTTGACAATGTATATGTTGAGATTTTTGCAGATGGTACCAGGGTGAGGATTGATGACTCCAGATCGGATATGCAGTGGTCACACAACAAGATGTCCTAGAAGCAGAAGCTCTGCCTCCGCATGTCTCAGCACAAGAAGCGGAACTGAAGGCCCTCACTGAGTCGAGTAGAGTGGCGAAAGGTAAGACGGCAACCCTTTACACTGACTCCTGGTATGCATCTGGCATAGCTCATGATTATGGCCCAATATGGAAGGCCAGACAGTTTTTTACCTCAGCAGGACAACCAATTGAGAATGGTGCAGTGGTGCAGAGTCTAATGGAGGCCCTACTTCTACCTGACAAAGTTGAGAGTTCGCACCGATTTCTACACTGGAGAAGCGAGAGACGACACCCTCGCCGACAGCACAGCAAAGGCAGCGGCCCTCAAGCCGTGGAAGAAAGAAGAAAAGATACTGACAGCATGAGTCAGTTGCAAAAACTTTGGACATTGACAAAATTTGGACTTTGATATGCTAAAGACTTTGCAGTTACAAGCCAGCAAGGAAGGAAAGAATAAATGGACTAATATTGGAGCAGCAGAAACAGGACAGCGTATGGTGAACAGTTAACAGCACTTGCCCACCACAGTTCCGGTATCTCATGATGGCCCAGCTGATGGACAGAAAGACCCACTTAGTAAAGCAGCAATGACGTCGACGCTTGAAAGAGGACAGGCGACTTCTGGGTTCTCTGTAGCTGCTGCATCATTTGTCCAGTTTAGCATGATCTATGCCATGGGTGAGTCAGGGCAGAAGTAAAATTTGCCACATCACACTTGCCGGGACCACTCTACCCATTTCAGGGATTGCAAATTGACTACGTTCAGCTCCCACTTGTTGGGAAGTATGAATATGTGCTTGTTGTTGTTGATGTCTTTGCAGGTTGGTGGCCGACCCTGTTACCAAGGCAAACAAGTAGGTAACCGCAAAGAAGCTCATGAACAAGGTAGACTGTGAATATGGGGTACTAGAAGTGATTCAGAGTCAGACAGAGGTACAAACTTCGCAGGTGAATGTAACACGTCATGTCTGCTCTGGGTGCATCCCAGGCCTTTTACACACTCTACCACCTTTAGAGTAGTGGAAAGGTGGAGAGACGTAGTGGCACGCTAAAAAGTAAGATACTTAAAAAAATGACACCACTTTGAAAAGACTGTCATCCAATAGCCCTATTCAGTGTTAGATATGAACCCAGGGCGGATCATGCATTATCTCCCTACGAGATTGTTTGGGCTAGCCCCAAGGCTAGGTTGCTACTATCCTCAGTATTTACAATTACAATCTGATATGTTGACTAAGTATGTGATTTCCGTTGTTAAAGCACTAACCAAAGCCTATGCACAGGTGTTCTCTTCCAGACTCAGAGGCAGACACTGGGAAACATATCTTGCAGCCTGGGGATTGGGTGTGCGTCAAGAAGTTCCTCAGAAAGCACCCTCTTGAGCCCCGATTTGATGGTCCCTACCAGGTGCTTCTGACTACTGCCACAGCTGTGAAACTAGCCGAAAGACTTACATGGATCCACGCTTCATACTGTAAGAAAGCTTCAGATCCGGGGGACCAGTCTTAGTTGTGCCGAGGACATTACTCTGGTTACGGCTAGTGAGAGAGAAGCGTGGCAACTGGAATCCTTAGTCGGAAGAATATGTGGGTATGGTTTCCTTCTGGTATAACTCGTCCAAAACTCAAGTAGCTGCATATTCCTTCGACTATTGTACTGTGGTCCCGTGTCTAGGCGCAAGATCCCACCGCGGACCAGATTTAACCTAGTCCAGCTGGTTATATGACTTATATACCCGGGGAATACAATATGTTTGCGCCACTGATAATGTCTGGGGAGAAGACTGCCGTTATTGGGGATTAGTGGGATGGAACGCAGGAACAAACTGGTCCTATAAACCGCGAAGTGCCTTAAATAAGAAAGATAAGAGCGGGAAATCCCTAATTAGTCGTATAACCCTCCTTGAGAATAATAAGGACAGCAGGTATTGGAAGGCTGAACTTAGTATGTTGCTTGGTTTTAATACGGTTTTTACGCTAACCATGGGAGATCCAAGCCCGGGGGACGGGGGGACTTACAGTTTGGGGACATGCTGGTACGGGAGGACAGATCCCTTAGGGAAGTTTAAAATAAGGGATATGGTAGATGCACCCGAATGGAAGCCTTCACTTAGTCCCGTGCCCATAATTAACCCCCTCCGTCGTAAGATAAAGACCTTGATGAACATGATGATCATAGCCAACCCTACCTTTGAGGAGACCTTGACAGTAGCGACTGGCTACTCTGACCAGAATCTCTGGTTGGAGTTGATGAGGTACAAGGCTAACAGGAGCAACAAGTCTAACTGTTGCGTGTGCGGTAGTGCCCGATCACACTCGGGGATGGTCCCCCTAAATCTCCCTGTAGATGCTGAAGAGTGGTTTCTTAGTCTCTTCACGAACATTTCCGCTAATTACACTGTTTGTGAGAAGTGGAAGAAGGAATCTATATATATAAAATTGAATGTATGTCTGTCTGTGTGCGTGCGTGCGTGTGTGTTTGTCCTTTATGCGCTACTACACCATTCATCCGATCGCCATGAAACTTTGGAAAGTTGTTAAGTACACTCCTGGGAAGATTATAGGCATAGTACAAATATCCTACGATAAATGGCGCGCGCGCGAGCGTCGTCGAAAGTTACCACCCCCCCACGTAGATCGAATAAGTAAGCCACCTGCTATTGTGATGTCATCACTGATGTCATCAACATCGGACGCCCTTGAACATGCCCCAACATGTTCTATAAAGCTGCATTGTGATGTCATTAAGGCTCTATTATGACACGTACAGCTTGGAACCACTAGAGCACGCCAGCCAATTACCATTGGAGTTGGAAGTAGGTAAACAAGTACTAGGATATCTTCCTAAGAAGCCACAGCAGCCAGATAAATTGTATGTTCCACCCAACGGCTATTTTATTCAGCCCGCAAGGGGGAAGCAGCGGCCTACAAAATCTCATTCAGGTAGGTAGGTTCAGTTCTTGGAGGTTGGGGAATGCTTATGGGCAAGGCCTTATGTCTCATCCCAACTCGATTATTCAATTCTAAGCGCCAAAGAATTAGCGTCCAAATTTTATGTACGGAATTTAATTCTCTCACTTCCCAATGTCATAGAAACTTGAAACTTGAAATTTGGCACGAGCATTGATTATGTCATAAATGGGAAAAGCTAATGGGTCCCAACTCGATTATTCAATTCAAAGCGCCAAAGAATTAGTGTCCAAATTTTACGTACGGAATCTAATTCTCTCATTTCCTGATGTCATAGATAGATAGATAGATAGATAGATAGATAGATAGATAGATAGATAGACTGTATGCAATAACCCTGATAGATAGATAGATAGACTGTATGCAATAACCCAGATAGATAGATAGATAGATAGATAGATAGATAGATAGATAGATAGATAGATAGACTGTATGCAATAACCCTGATAGATAGATAGTTAGACTGTATGCAATAACCCAGATAGATAGATAGATAGACTGTATGCAATAACCCAGATAGATAGATAGATAGATAGATAGATAGATAGATAGACTGTATGCAATAACCCTGATAGATAGATAGATAGATAGACTGTATGCAATGACACGTACAGCTTGGAACCATAAATACTAGAGCACGCCAGCCATTTACAGTCAGTCTCCATTGGAGTTGGAAGTGGGCAAACATGTACTAGGCTATCTTCCCAAGAAGCTACAGCAGCCGGATAAATTGTATGTTCCACACAACGGCTATTTTATTCAGCCTGCAAGGGGGAAGCAGCGGCCTACAAAATCTCATTGGTCGCTGCTGCCGTCATTTTTAAAAAAGGTACGCTCAGTTCTTTCATGGAGAACAATGTTTAGTGGAGAACTCGCTTATTGGATACAATGTTGCGAGCTGGGGAAAACCCCTAGAATAATCCACGGCACGCAGGCAGACAAGCAAAGTGTAAATAACTGGATTGGATAGCTATGTCTGTCTGTCTTCGCAGCAACGAATGTATGTATGTCTGTCTTCGCAGCAACGCGCGACGGGTACGCTAGTACTCTATAACTACTTAAGTGTTTTGTACCGGAGAGAGTATTACTGACTACCCTGGAAACTACACCTGCCAGGCAAATGGGCAGGGTGGAGGGAGATTTTTGGGGAACTCACTAACGGGTATTGCACCTCCTACAGTATGATAGGAGGGGAATGGAGGTAGAATTAGGTCCAGTCCTTAGGAGATGTTTACTGGCTTTGTGGAGACATGAGGTAGAGGACCCGCCTGGAAGGTAATTGGACAGGGGAGTGTGCCTTAGTAAAGCCCTTATGCTCCTCCACATCCTGTCAGACAGCATTGAGGATAATGAGGTTACCCCCAATAGTTACTTTATCTCGATCCAACTCTGTCTATGTTTTGTGGTTATCCTGTCATGTTGGTCTATCCTTGTTTTCCGCATAGGTACGGCGGTTCCTTCCAGTCTTGTCACTAGGTAGTGTAGGGTCAGTGTCGGCAGCCTGGACGTGTCCACCTTCAGGGCTATCTCCAGGAGGGACCTTGGTGTGGGTGAAGATCAGGGAGTCCCACGCCATACGTGCCTGTGCACACTACTAGTATTGTAGCATTATACTAGAGCGAGAAGAGAGACTCCTGGTGGTAGTTTTGATCTACACGTGTACATTGACGTCATAGGACAGCCAAGGGGGGTACCTGACGAGTTTTAAAAATTAGAGACCAAGTTAAAGCTAGATTCGAGTCCATTTTTCTGATCATTATGGTAAATAAAATGTTGACTGGATTAATTATGTTTATTATAATTAGCAGCGGTTTATAAATTATGCTAAAGATGCCTTATAGGGACTAGTCGACCAATAGGACCTACCTCGACTATGACTTTTCAAAAATAGAATGGCCTTAGATATGATTTTAGCTAAAAGGGGAGTGTCTGTAACATGATAGGGGAGACTTGTACCTACATCCCAGACAACACGTGACCCACGGGTAAAGACGCAGTTGCCATTAAAGAAGCTGACCGCACTAACTAAAAAGAAGTAATGTTTGGGACCTGTACTTTCCATAGATGAGCAGGTGGTAAAGGATCCTGGCACAGATGGGCGTCGCTGTTGTATGTGAACTGATTATCTTTTCCGTTCTAGTCTGCTGTGTTATCCCGTGTCAGAGAGACCTGTGAAACTGATGCTGGAAAAGCCGCTCCCACAATGAGTTTGCTGGATGCATCCCCAGAAGGAGTGGACGAGTCCTACATCCCCTTGAAGACCCTAAATCAAACCTTCAACGCGCTCCGATTATAGGCTCACGCGCAGAGAACTGTGAAAATCAGATGGAGAGTTAGAGGATAGACATTTTAAGGGGGGATTGTGATAGACATGATGATTAGTCAGTGTAAAATGTCTATTGATTTGTACTAAACTAGATGTATTACGCAGCTGTAGTGACTTTAACTCTTAGAGGCTAATGACTGCATAATTTCATTATAGTAATTGCTGGACAATGGCATGGTGAAAGATGTGTGTGGTATAATGTTGATTTGGCACCAAGTTCCACAAGCAGCCTCTTAAAGAGTTAAGTCACATTCCAATACTGAAGAAGAGTATCCAGCTCCTCCTCCATACTAACTTCTGCAACAAAGAGATACTTTCAGTTTTGACCGCATGCTGATAGAACAAAGGACTGGCTTACACACTGGACTTTGGAGAGGGGTGGGGGATTCTATATGATCCGACAAATGAGAATCCTATATGTTACTGATGTAATCTGTTGCACGCCCATTAAGGGCAGGTATCATGTGTTACAATAAAGCCTGAGGCTCTATTCATTGTAGGGCAGACTCAGCTTAGACCGGCATTTGTGTCTGATCTGGTCGATGATGTGTGCACACTATACAATTTGGAAGCTACAGAATACCCTGAAGCCTGCTGGAGAAAAATATGATCCAGCTCAACACGTTTGCTATGCATTTAGTTTTGTTTTTGTACTGTATATTTGTAGTAAGCTTGGTCCTGGCCCTATATCTATATACTGAACTTGGTTCTTTTACCATATCTATGTAGCAAGTTTAGCATAGTAGGCTTGATTCTGATACCGTATCTATGTGGCAAGTTTGCACAGAAAAACATAGCAAGTCCAGCGTCAGGTAAAGCACTCTTTCTCTTTATTGAAAAATCCAGACAGACATGGAGGAACAAAAAGCATATGAAATCTTACATGTTTCAGGCAAACATGTTGCTCTTAGGGCTTATTCACATGAGCATATATTGGCCAGGTTTTCATGCCACGGCCGATATACGATGCCCTTCTGATGCATTGGTTTACAGTGTGCCGATAAAAGTGCCGAAAAGTGCAACCTTTGCAGTGCAAATGAGTTGCACTATCGCAAGTTTTTTTGCACTTGCGATCTGCTGAAAGAGCCCTAAAGAACACTTACAGGGTTTATATCATGACAGATTTTATCTGTTATGCATACAACCTAGCGGAGTGTTTCTCGGTATTGTTGTATTATGTTGCCACTGGAGGTTAGGGGTGGCGACATAATACAGCAGTCTCAAGAAATATTAATGCCCCCAGCTTGTGATAGGCTGGGGGCATGTTTCATCCATGAAGTGCCATCCTGAGGACTGCGGCACCAGGAGCGTCTGTGGTGGCACATTGGCAGAAACTTTGAGCGGGGGATCGAGCGTGACGGAGCAGAGAGGCTGCGGCCTAGACAGAGCAGGCAATCCTCCAAAAGCGTATCACAGCAGCACTCCTCAGTGTAAAACCACCACAGTGGGAGGTAGCAAAGATGATGCGCACAGCTCACCTAAGGAGCCAGACACAGAGCAGGTAGTCAGGGGCTGGGATACACCACACAGGCGGCGGCCGGAACGCATCAGACAGAAGTGGTGCGGGACCGAGCATTGCTACACTGCAAGGGACGGGGCACAGACACGGCGGCCGAGAGCTCTGGTGACAGTCAGAGCTGCAGCGTGTGCATTGCTTTTTGTCTGCCCTGCAGGCTTAGGGTGAAGGTTAGTTTTCTTCTTAGTCTTCCAGCTGCAACATGCCAGCATTTACAGCTTATAATCTAAGCCTAACTGGGTAACGAACCCTTACCCTAAACTTGCAGGGCAGGCAAAAAGCAATGCACACACTGCTAAGACCTTCACACTGCTACATCACCTGTGCAATACTGAGGTAATCCTGAAAACATGATCTGTTGGGGGTCCCTCAGGACTGGAGTTGAGAAACATTGCCCTAGCGACAGTTTAGCCTGAAGCGAATGTTAGCAGGTTGCCATGCATGTGCACCACTGCTCCATGCACTTCAATAGCTAACTTGGCTATTCTAGGCAGTCCTATTGAAGTCAATGGAGTGGCGGTGTACATGTGCAACCAACCACTGTCATTCACTTTGTTACAAGCTGCTGCAGAGGTATCTGCATGACAGGTAAAACCTCTTGTGAGACAACTCCTTCAATATTTAGCTATTGATGCATGTTCTATTTGCAAATTGTAAATTCATGTCCATAAAGTAGTCTCCAAGCTGTTAATCCTGTTGAACAATAGGAATTTTTTGTTTTAAAATTAGTCCTTGCTATTTTCAAAAAGCAAGCTCAGTGTTTAATTCTAGCACTTTATTATAATGAAGCGCTCCTGAGTAGTTCTTGTTTCACTGCTATACTTAGCAATGCTGGAAATCATCAGCTTCAACATTTTTTTTCTTTTAATTCTTAGTATCTTCTAATTGTTGATCCATTAAACATGGCATTCTCAGCTGTTGCTCCAGCTTCTCTTGCCAAATCTGTCTACTAATGAACCTGCCATACTATCAAGAGTAATAATTAGCTGAAACCCTTAGTACTGTGCTTATGCAGAGGTCATCAATTCCACCAAGCAATACAGCAATAGTGCTAATGAAACCCAGCAGAGAAGCCAGTAATGTAAAGCAATGATGTTCTTGTAAACTGATGTATATGTGATCATTTGTATTCTAGAACGCATTCCCTTTCCTTTCACTAATATTCTAAACCGATGGCCAAAGTTTTAGCTTGTAAATAAAATTCCCATATTTTAGTTGACATTAGAGACAGGTGTTATTATAGTTATATAATATCATCATAATAGGTCCAGTTACAAAAAAGTATTCTTGTAGGACTAAAGGGGGGGGGGGGGGGAGTTCTGACAATACGTCTGGCAGAATACTGGAACTATTTAAGGGAGCATGTATTATATTCTGTAAATAGAGTTCATACAAATACTGTTATAAATAGAACTTCCAATTGAGTGGCTTTGCTGCAAAAATGTTTGCAGTAAAGGTTCCTACACACAGACATATTTGCGCATATTTTTGTGCACGTAATAGCAGAGAGACTATAGAACTCTCTCCTGAGGACATGGGTGATGGCAAATTCGATAAAGAGTTCAAGAGGGGCCTAGATGCCATGGCGCTGTCACCACATTGTTCCCCTCTCCCCCCAGCTACATGATCTTGGTCTGCCGAATGGCTGTCATAGCAAGAGGCTTTATAATGGCCTGCCATAGTGGTTGCATGTGAATTTACACAGATTTGCTCAATATGTATTGAGTTTAATGTAAGTTGCATTATACACCAAAAGTGAAGGTAAGTCACCTTTCTTTTATATTTCTCATACCTTTTGAATCCACTTCTAGGGGTATTGAGCCAAAGTAGGAATTGGATTCAAAAGAGAAGGGAAATATAACTGTAGGACTCACCCTCTCCCTCCTGCTGGATCTTTTTCTAGGTTTGGCTCAATAAAAACTGACATGAAAAAGCTTTTGTGAAACCATCCTTGTGGCTTATTCAGAGGAGTGTATTTATCATCTGTGCGTGCAACTATGTGCAGTTTAATGGGGTATTTTTCATGCAGTTCAAGCGAAAGCCAGAAGTGGATTTAAAAGGAATGAAAAATATACAGGAAGGACTTATACTTCTCCTTCTTGATGGATATACTAATGATTTTGGTTTACAAACACTTCAGCAAAAAATGCCAGAAAAAAAACTGTGTGTGTGTGTGAAACGACCCTTACTGGTATATCTTTAGACTGCTTAAAGAGACTATATCAGTAAGGCTGCATTCCCACGAACGTATATCGGCTCGGTTTTCACGCCGAGCCGATATATGTCGTCCACATGTACGGGGGGGGGGGGGGGGGGATGAAAGAGCCAGGAGCAGGAACTGAGCTCCCGCCCCCTCTCTGCCTCCTCTCCGCCCCTCTGCACTATTTGCAATTGGGAGAGGCAGAATGGGGCGGGGCTAATTCTCAGAACTTAGCCCCACCCCCGTCGCGCCTCCTTTCATTGCAAATAGTGCTCAGTTCCTGCTCCTGGCTCTTCCATCCTCCCGCTCCTGTACATGAGGACAACGTATATCAGCTCTGCGTGAAAACCGAGCCGATATACGTTCGTGGGAATGCAGCCCACGGGTGGTGGCATAAAGGTTTTTTTCTTAAAGAAACTCTTTCAACTACTTTAAGTCCTTTGAGCTAAGCTTGTGGGCTGTAAATCCACTGTGTCTGGGTTATATTTCTACCACCTTTCCCCTTGTGTGCAAGCTGGAAGCCCCTGCTCAGTGTATTGAGCAGTGCTGGTAGGTAGTCCATCTATTCTAATTTTATAATAGGTGGACTACTTAGCAGCACCACTCAATGCACTGAGCTCACAATTGGGGAACAACAGGTAAGTATAACAAAATGGCCTTTAGGAGGCTTTACTGTTTGTTGATCAGCAGGGACAGCTGCGTGGGTGGAGGAGTTAAAACCTCCAGACACATTGAATTTCCCTGCTGAAAGCTGGGGCAGGGCTGCTGTGGAAGACAGAGCTAGGCAAGGCTCTGAGAGAGCTACAGCTACTCCCTGAGAGGAAGCTGAAAGTGTCAATTAATCATGTTGCTGAAAGGAAGGCTCAGAGACTAGAGAGGTCTAAGATCCAGTACAAGCAGCAAGTAAAAGAAAAGAAAACCTTGTTGAAGGATTTTAAAACATTAATTTTGTCTGCTAAAAGTGAGGGCAGAGAGAGCAGCTGTCAGTATTTGAACCTGCAACCTCATGCACTCCAAGCAGTAGCCCTTCCTATCGAGCTATTCAGCTTGCTGGACAGTTCCTCTGCCAAGCTCCAGTATCTTGTCTCCACCCTGCTTTAAATAGAAACACTATATAAACTTGGCCTTGAACCTCCCACCCTTGCGTGTTTATTGTGCCTTGTGCCTCTAACCAAGCGGCCTCTCTACCAACTGCCTACCTTGCTAAATAGATCATCTTCTCATGTACCAAACAGCTATTCTTCTAAACTATGCTACTACTTAAATCTCCTGTGCTGAACAGTCTTCTCATGTACCAGACCCCAGAAGCCTGCCTGACCATGTTTCCTGCCAGGGGCAGTTACAACAGGTGACTCCAGTCCACTGCCAGAATCATGACAGCAGCAGTGCTGAGAAAAGTCTGAGCTAGGCAAAGCTCTGAGAGAGAGCTGAAGCTACTTCCTGAGAGGGAAGCTGAGAGAAGGCTTAAAGCCTGACTTCTGTAGTAGACCAGGCTGTGGTCCTGTTACCCAGTTAAGAACGAGTATGGACATTATTGTGACATTTACTGGTGCTAGGCCACCATGTTAGTAGTGAGTGAGGAAACTGCTTTTCAGTTAGCTCCTTGACAGGCAAGCGTTTGTTATTTTTATAGCCTTAGGTGTATGTGCTGCCCGTGCCTGCTGTTTTTCCACTGGGTTTCCATGTTATTGCTGAAAATTCAAGAAAAAATAAAGTTATTTGGACTATTATATAGACTGAGTGAGTTGCTGTGTCTTCACTGACCCTTTATATATAAATAAACCTGAAGAATAAGTTGACAATAGAAGCTTCCGTTATTTGATAAGCAGCATGAAGATATTACAGAGCTATTGGATAACCTAACTAACTCTAAGTATATGAGCAACTCTATCATGCACAGTAAATGGTAACAATCTTTTATTAAACATGTGATAGTCCCAGCGGTCGCCACCCACAGTCCAAAAGTCCAAATGTTGTCCAATATCATCCTATTCCTTGTCCACTACTGGTGCCTGAATATGTATTGTTCCGGCATTGGTTCGACTGCATATTTTTAACTGGCAGGCCTGCGCTTAAGTCACTATCTGTCTGCACATGTAAATTTCTTTCTGAAGTCCCACCTCACTTATGAATCGCCAACATGTTTAACCCCTTACTGCCACAGGGCATAAGTTTACATCCTGACTGGAGGGTACTTAACGCAACAGGATGTAACCTTGTGTTCTGTGGATGGCTTGGGTTCAAAAGGAGCCCACACCATTCTTCAGCGGGAGCTGGCTGTTACTGATAGCCGGCCTCCAGCTGCAACAGCAGGGGTACAAGAGGATATCGACCCCCACTGTTAACCCCTTGCATGCTGAGATCTATGTAGAAAAGGGTTCACAGTGGAAGGGCGCTCCCTCTGTGATGTCATCAGCCCCACTGGGATGTGATTGCGGATGGCCAAGGGGTTGCCATGGCAAAGAATGCAAGATACTGGTGCCCCAGCTTGCCATTGTCTATGATCGCTATTACAAGAGATAAGGCATTGCAGAACAGAAGTTCTGCAATGCCTTATAATAGCGATCATAGCTGCTATGGTTTAGGTCTGCTTCAGGGACGTAAAGGGTGTAAGAAAGCAAAAAAAATAGAAAAAACATTTTTCTGGAAGAAAAATTTAAAATGTAAGAAAAACCCACATATTTGGTATCATCATGTTTCTAATGACATGTACTGTAAATTGAACACATTATGTATCCTGAACAGCAAAAACCCTAAAAAAAATGGAGGTAAAATGCTTATTTTGTTTGTTTTACCTGTCAAAAAGCTCAATAAAAGTGATAAAAAAGCCATATGTTCCCCAAAATGGTACAAATATAAACAACAGCTTGTGGCGCAAAAAACAAGCCCTCACGGAACTCTGTCTATGGAAAAAGAAAAAGTTATGGGACTTTGAATGCAGCGATGTAAACATAATTAAAAGTTCCAAAAAGGGGTTTTATTATGCAAAAGTGGTAAAACCTAAAAAAATTATGATATTTTTGGTATCGCTGTAATCATACTGAGCCGCAGAAAAAATGTATTGTGTCATTTATGCTGTATGATTGACACTGCTCTCAAAAAAAATAAATGAAAGTTTTGCAGTACATTTATATGCACCCAAAAATGGTACCAATAAAACTATAGTTTGCAACGCAAAAAACAAGCCCTCATATGGCCATGTGAAAAAAAAAATAAGAAAGTTATAGCTTTTGAAAAGTGGACATGAAAATCATTGCGTCCTCACGGCCAAAATACGACGCATTCTTAAGGCCTCATGTCCACTAGGAAATTCGGGCCCGCACGGATTCTCCATGCAGAGTCCCGCAGCGGGACCCTCCTTTCCCGCGGACATGAGGCCTGAAAAAAGATTTAACTTACCTATCCGGACGCTGCGGGTTCCCGTCCCTCGCGGCCGGATCTTCTTTCCCTCTGCCTGGCGGATGCGCTCGTCACGCTGGCAGCATGCCGCGCACATGCGCCGTGCACTCCTTTTTCTTTCTTTTTAAACTCCTGCTCTTCCGCACTGGAGAGCAGAAATTCATGCTGCGCTTTTTCTCCTGCACGTGAGAAAACGCAAATCCATTAAAATGCTATCCGCGGGTGCAAATTTCAATTTAATTGACCGTGGGTGGCCAATGATTCCCTATGGGCAAAATTGAATCTGGATTCCGCAATTCATTTTGCTAGTGGACATGAGGCCTAAGGAGTTAATACTGTAGTGTAGGTGAAACGTCTTTGGACATCTGTTGGGAGTAACTCAATGCACAGAGCTGCAGGGAGATGTGAACTCTCTGTAGTAGTGTCTCTAGCTGTAGTAATTTCAGTTTTGTTCTTTGAGTTATATTGTTTCTGACACATTATGGGGTTACCCTTCTCAGTTACAGGCTCCCACCTTTCTCGTGCCATTTTCCCGCTCTAACAGGCACAGAATTTCCAAGATATGTCTCACATGGATCCTTCAGCTGACTCCTCACTCCTCTTGCAGTTCTGTCTTTCTGCAATGCAGTCTCTCAATGCTGAGTACCACTGGGATTGTAGAACCTTCAGTTCCCGCCCGAACATTCTGAGCCCATGCACCTCTCTATCTTACTCAGTCCTGTAGGCATTCCATATGATCTCTGCAGCAAATCAAAAGTATTATGCAACACTTCACAGAGAAATAAACATAAAGTATGACCAGTAGTGGTCGCCCTTATACCATCCAAGGAAACATAATTTGAGCAACTTACATAGACATCAAAGGATATCTGTATGTCATGTTTGACTTCTGCAATCACATTAGGTGCTCAAAGCGGTCACCATTAACATCCAGACATTCTCAAATTTCCAATTCCACTTCAAAATAGTCTTGCGGTACTTGAAAGGCAGACATGCCTCTGCCATTTTATTTGACTCTCTTAACGACCACAGTGTGGCTTTATATACACAGAGGTACCAGCAGCATATAAAGAAATACCACTCCTGTGGTTGGATCCTTCTACGCAATGCACCAGCCACACACGGACCAGATCTAATTCGTACAGCACATTCAAATTTGAAAAAAGTACCGCAGCATTCACAGGTGTAGAGAAAGTAGCAAACCATTATTCTCCCAAAGATCCGATTGAACAGCGTGGCTTTAGCGATTGTGAGACTAATATTATTTCCAATATTCTGTCTCAACTCCACAAATTTAATTTTTACGACAGTGAAGCAATTCACAAACCACTGGTTACACAAACAAATGCATGAAGGTGACTAAAATAGTGTGACAAGCACAAATCCTGATCTGCTGATAACTAGTTTGTTTCAATGAATCCTCCTTTACATTAATTCCCACCACTGGATGTGTTTATGTCTGGTAAAAGCCAAAGGAAGTCCTCCATGCCACCTGTTTGCTTCCCATAGTCAAGCATGTTTGTGGATCCATCATGCTTTAGTCAGGACCTATCATCACCTTAAAAGAAGGAGAAAAATGCTTAGGAGCAGCTCTCTGGTGAATGCAAAATACTAGAATGTGAGCATAAATTATATGGACTCACCAGAGGCTTGCAGTCTCGCCCAAGGAGGAGAGCGAACCACAAGTCAAGGAAATGTCCTAGAAGCCCAATGTACTAAGTACATCTATGAGGAGTGAAGAGCCACCAGGAAATAACTCCAGATCACAGCATAAATCCAGGGAAGAAACAATACGCAGGGCGTATTTTCTCTTATTTGCATTAAAAGAAAGAGTGACTGCCAAGCACTATATTGACATTTGGCAGGTCAGGTCCACCCAATGTTGCGGACAGTATTTCCTGATGAAGATGCAATTTTTCAGGATGATAATGCCCCTATCCATGCAGCTCGCTTTGTTCAGGTATTGTTTTAGGAGCATGAAGATGTGGTTCAGAATCTTCCCTGACCAGCAGTCACCAGACCTAAACATCATTGAGCCACTCTACACTGTTTTGGAAACAAGGGTGAGAGCATGTTAACCTTGACCAACATGTCTATCAGGGCTTGAACAGTTGATTCTACACGTTAGTAATAAAAAAACCTCATGAAAGATTTAGGTATTTATTTTGATAAACCTCAATATATATACATATGCATTTTTTTTATTCTTAGTCTTGATGTTTACTATACATATCCACTGCTTAATTTGCTATTTTTCTTCCCTACATTAGACTACCAGTCAGATAAATATGTTTCACCTTAACAAACTATTAAGTTTGTCCTGTGAATAAGGAACGTTTCAAGAGAAATTACAGTTTACATTTTATCAAAAGCATTTAAAATCTTTGAGCGATGCATGTGCCGGAAAATATAATTCATCTATTCATTAATCCAGGTTTATGTTTAGAGGCTTGCATTGGTAGCCACTGGTTGCGACAGGTCTACAAAATTAGTGTTCAGATTTTTTTATCGGTTTCATTCTGCTTAACGATTCTGAGATAAATAACAGAGGTAGTTTTTAAAATGTGTTGTAAAGTGTGAATACTAATATTCTCATTGCTTTAGTGACAATGAGCCCACAGATGACATTGTTCGTTTTATGGATTACGATAATGCTTCTCTTTCCACTCTTTTCTGAAATGTGTTTGTGCAGTTGCATTAATCAGCAGACATTGCTCAGACATTAGCAAGCCTTAACAGAAAAGTAAGTAATCCAAAAGTAATTATAATTCTAAAAGTGAACTTATTTTCGCTGTATCCTGTATGTTAATCAGAAGCAATCACAACATTTATAGTTGTCTTATAAGATGTCTCGTCTCATACTAGCTTCCTCCTCGTTCCCTGCAAAGGTGCTGGTCCATGTATACAGCAGATTACTCATGCACGCTGACAGCGGGGGAATAAGGCAGGGGAGTGTGAGAGTAACATCCCTGCAATCAGCACCCCTATTCCTATGAGCCCATAACTCTAGTTTATAGAGCTCATAGGACCTGATAGAGTCTCTTTAATAAGAACATCACAATAGCAATTTGTAGCAGCAGTACATTTATCTGGTTACAAATAGTAATTCTTGCAGGAAGAGGAATATTATTTAAGAGGGTCAAAATAATATCTCACCAGCCCACACACTTATGGGGCTCCAGAGAGGATATCTATTGTTAAAGCGTGTGAGTCTTTACATGAGCACCATAAAAATATGTCCTCTCTGGAGCTGACTTCTACATAGGAGTCTCTCTCTTGCCTCCGGCACATCTTTTCAGTTCGGGCCTGCTTCTATCCTAGCACTGGTAGCATGCCCCTCTGATTGCACATCTGCTTAGAGCTGTACTCCTCCACACTTTCTGGCACCACCTCCAATTATAGACTCTTCCTGACTAGAGATGAGCGAACGTACTCGGTAAGGGCGATTTCGCAATCGAGCACCGCGATTTTTGAGTACTTCACTACTAGGGTGAAAAGTACTCGGGGGCGCTGTGGGTGAGCGGGGGGTTGCAGAGGGGAGTGGGGGGGGGGGGGGAGGGAGAGAGAGCTCCCACCTGTTCTGCGCTGCTACCCCCCACTCCCCTCTGCAACCCCCAGCCCCACAGCGCCCCCGAGTACGTTTCACCCGAGTAGTGAAGTACTCGAAAATCGCGGTGCTCGATTGCGAGATCGCCCTTACAGAGTACGTTTGCTCATCTCTATTCCTGACTACTCTCTGTAGCAGTGCCCCATAGCTGCCTTTTTGTCAGCATCAAGCTCTTCATAGTCTTACAATGATGCTAGCTCATCCTCCCACAGTGTTTCCTGGCAATTGGGACTATCTTAAGTGCTTGGTGGTGGCCATATCAGACCTGCATTGATATAGTGATAAATAGCATGGAAGTAACGCAAATTAGAAAGTTGCTAGAGATGAGCGAGCACCAAAATGCTCGGGTGCTCGTTACTCGGGACAAAATTTTCGCGATGCTCGAGGGTTCGTTTCGAGTAACGAACCCCATTGAAGTCAATGGGCGACCCGAGCATTTTTGTATATCGCCGATGCTCGCTAAGGTTTCCATTTGTGAAAATCTGGGCAATTCAAGAAAGTGATGGGAACGACACAGAAACGGATAGGGCAGGCGAGGGGCTACATGTTGGGCTGCATCTCAAGTTCCCAGGTCCCACTATTAAGCCACAATAGCGGCAAGAGTGGGCCCCCCCCCTCCCAACAATTTTTACTTCTGAAAAGCCCTCATTAGCAATGCATACCTTAGCTAAGCACCACACTACCTCCAACAAAGCACAATCACTGCCTGTATGACACTCCGCTGCCACTTCTCCTGGGTAACATGCTGCCCAACCCCCCTCGCACGACCCAGTGTCCACAGCGCACACCAAAGTGTCCCTGCGCAGCCTTCAGCTGCCCTCATGCCACACCACCCTCATGTCTATTTATAAGTGCGTCTGCCATGAGGAGGAACCTCAGGCACACACTGCAGAGGCTTGGCACGGCCAGGCAGCGACCCTCTTTAAAAGGGGCGGGGCGATAGCCCACAATGCTGTACAGAAGCAATGAGAAATCCAATCCTGTGCCACCTCCATCAGGAGTTGCACACGTGGGCATAGCAATGGGGAACCCATGTGCAACACACTATTCATTCTGTCAAGGTGTCTGCATGCCCCAGTCAGACCGGGGATTTTTATAAATAGTCACAGGCAGGTACAACTCCGCAATGGGAATTCCGTGTGCACCCACAGCATGGGTGGCTCCCTGGAACCCACCGGCTGTACATAAACAAATCCCATTGCATTGCCCATCACAGCTGAGGTAACGTCAGGTTTAATGCAGGTGGGTTTCGGCCCACACTGCATGCCCCAGTCTGACCGGGGATTTTAATACATAGACACTGGCAGGTACAACTCCCTAATGTGAAGTCCCTGTGGACCGACGGCATGGGTGGCTCCCTGGAACCCACCGGCGATACATAAATATATCCCATTGCATTGCCCATCACAGCTGAGGTAACGTCATGTTTAATGCAGGTGGGCTTCCGCCCACACTGCATGCCCCAGTCAGACTGGGGTTCTTTATAAGTAGACACAGGCAGGTACAACTCCCTATTGTGAAGTCCGTGTGGACCGACAGCATGGGAGGGTCCCAGAAAGCCACAGGCGGTACATAAATAAATCCCATTGCATTGCCCAGCACAGCAGAGGTAATGTCATGTTCAATGCAGGTGGGCTTCGGCCCACACTGCATGCCCCAGTCAGACTGGGGTTCTTTAGAAGTGGACACATGCAGTTACAACTCCGTGTGGACCGACAGCATGGGTGGCTCCCTGGAACCCACCGGCGGTACATAAATATATCCCATTGCATTGCCCATCACAGCTGAGGTAATGTCATGTTTAATGCAGGTGGGCTTCGGCCCACACTGCATGCCCCAGTCAGACTGGGGTTCTTTAGAAGTGGACACATGCAGTTACAACTCCGTGTGGACCGACAGCATGGGTGGCTTCCTGGAACCCACCGGCGGTACATAAATATATCCCATTGCATTGCCCATCACAGCTGAGGTAATGTCATGTTTAATGCAGGTGGGCTTCGGCCCACATTGCATGCCCCAGTCAGACTGGGGTTCTTTAGAAGTGGACACATGCAGTTACAACTCCGTGTGGTCCGACAGCATGGGTGGGTGCCAGGAAGCCACCGGCGGCACATAAATATATCCCATTGCAGTGCCCAGCACAGCTGATGTAACGTCAGCTTTAATGCAGGTGGGCAAAAAATTAATTGGATTACACTGTAGGCGAGGGCCCCAAAAAATTGGTGTACCAACAGTACATGGCTGTCCTCACTAGGAAGATCACTTTCAGGATCCTCCTCCTCCTCCTCAGGCCATACACGCTGAAAGAATGACAGGCAAGCAGCATGGGTACCCTCAGCAGTGGGCCAAGCTGTCTCTTCCCCCTCCTCCTCATCCTCCTCATGCTCCTCCTCCTCAACGCGCTGAGATATAGACAGGAGGGTGCTCTGACTATCCAGCGACATACTGTCTTCCCCCGCCTCTGTTTCCGAGCGCAAAGCGTCTGCCTTTATGCTTTGCAGGGAACTTCTCAAGAGGCATAGCAGAGGAATGGTGACGCTAATGATTGCAGCATCGCCGCCCACCATCTGGGTAGACTCCGCAAAGTTTCCAAGGACCTGGCAGATGTCTGCCAACCAGGCCCACTCTTCTGTAAAGAATTGAGGAGGCTGACTCCCACTGCGCCGCCCATGTTGGAGTTTGTATTCCACTATAGCTCTACGCTGCTCATAGAGCCTGGCCAACATGTGGAGCGTAGAGTTCCACCGTGTGGGCACGTCGCACAGCAGTCGGTGCACTGGCAGATGAAACCGATGTTGCAGGGTGCGCAGGGTGGCAGCGTCTGTGTGGGACTTGCGGAAATGTGCGCAGAGCCGGCGCACCTTTACGAGCAGGTCTGACAAGCGTGGGTAGCTTTTCAGAAAGCGCTGAACCACCAAATTAAAGACGTGGGCCAGGCATGGCACGTGCGTGAGGCTGCCGAGCTGCAGAGCCGCCACCAGGTTATGGCCGTTGTCACACACGACCAAGCCCGATTGGAGGCAGAGCGGGGCAAGCCAGTGGTCGGTCTGCTCTGTCAGACCCTGCAGCAGTTCGTGGGCCGTGTGCCTCTTCTCTCCTAAGCTGAGTAGTTTCAGCACGGCCTGCTGACGCTTGCCCACCGCTGTGCTGCCACGCCGCGCGACACCGACTGCTGGCGACGTGCTGCTGCTGACACATCTTGATTACGAGACAGAGGTTGCGTAGGAGGAGGAGGAGGAGGGTGGTTTAGTGGAGGAAGCATACACCGCCGCAGATACCATCACTGAGCTGGGGCCCGCAATTCTGGAGGTGGGTAGGACGTGAGCGGTCCCAGGCTCTGACTCTGACCCAGCCTCCACTAAATTCACCCAATGTGCCATCAGGGAAATATAGTGGCCCTGCCCGCCTGTGCTTGTCCACGTGTCCGTTGTTAAGTGGACCTTGGCAGTAACCGCGTTGGTGAGGGCGCGTACAATGTTGCGGGAGACGTGGTCGTGCAGGGCTGGGACGGCACATCGGGAAAAGTAGTGGCGACTGGGAACTGAGTAGCGTGGGGCCGCCGCCGCCATCATACCTTTGAAAGCCTCCGTTTCCACAACCCTATACGGCAGCATCTCCAGGCTGATAAATTTGGCTATGTGCACGTTTAACGCTTGAGCGTGCGGGTGCGTGGCGGCGTACTTGCGCTTGCGCTCCAACACTTGCGCTAGCGATGGCTGGACGGTGCGCTGAGAGACATTGGTGGATGGGGCCGAGGACAGTGGAGGTGAGGGTGTGGGTGCAGGCCAGGAGACGGTAGTGCCTGTGTCCTGAGAGGGAGGTTGGATCTCAGTGGCAGGTTGGGGCACAGGGGGAGAGGCAGCGGTGCAAACCGGAGGCGGTGAACGGCCTTCGTCCCACCTTGTGGGGTGCTTGGCCATCATATGTCTGCGCATGCTGGTGGTGGTGAGGCTGATAGTGGTGGCTCCCCGGCTATTCTTGGCGCGACACAGGTTGCACACCACTGTTCGTCGGTCGTCTGCACTCTCAGTGAAAAACTGCCAGACCTTTGAGCACCTCGGCCTCTGCAGGGTGGCATGGCGCGAGGGGGCGCTTTGGGAAACAGTTGGTGGATTATTCGGTCTGGCCCTGCCTCTACCCCTGGACACCACACTGCCTCTTGCAACCTACCCTGCTGCTGCACTTGCCTCCCCCTCTGAAGACCTGTCCCCAGTAGGCGTAGCAAACCAGGTGGGGTCAGTCACCTCATCGTCCTGCTGCTCTTCCTCCGAATCCTCTGTGCGCTCCTCCCTCGGACTTACTGCCCTTACTACTACCTCACTGATAGACAACTGTGTCTCATCGTCATCGTCCTCCTCACCCACTGAAAGGTCTTGAGACAGTTGCCGGAAGTCCCCAGCCTCATCCCCCGGACCCCAGGAACTTTCAAAAGGTTGGGCATCAGTCACGACAAACTCCTCCAGTGGGAGAGGATTCGGAACCCTTGCTGCCCATTCTGGGCAGGGGCCCGGGAACAGTTCCTGGGAGTCTGCCTGCTCCTCAGAATGTGTCATTGTAATGGAATGAGGAGGCTGGGAGGAAGGAGGAGCAGCAGCCAGAGGATTCAGAGTTGCAGCAGTGGACGGCGCAGAACTCTGGGTGTTCGATAGATTGCTGGATGCACTTTCTGCCATCCACGACAGGACCTGCTCACACTGCTCATTTTCTAATAAAGGTTTACCGCGTGGACCCATTAATTGTGAGATGAATGTGGGGACGCCAGAAACGTGCCTCTCTCCTAATCCCGCAGCAGTCGGCTGCGATACACCTGGATCAGGAGCTCGGCCTGTGCCCACACCCTGACTTGGACCTCCGCGTTCTCGCCCGCGTCCACGTCCTCTGGCCTACCCCTACCCCTCAGCATGGTGTATCACCAGTAGTGCAGAAACAGAACGCTGTAATTAAATGTGCCGCCTATTGGCCTGTGGTTGGAGGCTGACTTCGCTTACGGAACGCACAGCAGAGCCAGGAAATAATTTTGCGCAAGCCTGCTGTAACATTTAGCTGGCTGCGTATAAATTAGGACAACTACCCCCAGCACAGACCCAGTACACTGAGGACGGTCACAGGCAGCCCAAATAGATTTTTTTCCCCAAAGGTTTTTGGAAAGGCCCACTGCCTATATACACTATATATGTCTTCTCTCTCTGCGTCACCACTACTGGCCCTGGAGTATGTAAAATAACTGCAGACTGTTGCACTGTGGACTGGAATACAGCGGTGATGTAACAGCCAACAGAGAGCCAGGAAATAATTTTGCGCAAGCCTGCTGTAACACTTAGCTGGCTGCGTATGAATTGGGACAACTACCCCCCAGCACAGACCCAGTACACTGAGGACAGTCACAGGCAGCCCAAATAGATTTTTTTTCCCAAAGGTTTTTGGAAAGGCCCACTGCCTATATACACTGTATATGTCTTCTCTCTCTGCGTCACCACTACTGGCCCTGGAGTATGTAAAATAACTGCAGACTGTTGCACTGTGGACTGGAATACAGCGGTGATGTAACAGCCAACAGAGAGCCAGGAAATAATTTTGCGCAAGCCTGCTGTAACACTTAGCTGGCTGCGTATGAATTAGGACAACTACCCCCAGCACAGACCCAGTACACTGAGGACAGTCACAGGCAGCCCAAATAGATTTTTTTTCCCAAATGTTTTTGGAAAGGCCCACTGCCTATATTTAATAAATATGTCTTCTGTCCCTGCCTCACCACCACTACTGGCCCTGGACTAGGTATAATTACTGCAGGGCGCAATGCTCTGCACGGCCGATATACAAAAAAAAAAAAAGTGCAACACTGCAAAAAGCAGCCTCCACATTACTGCTGCACCCAGTTAGATGTGGCCCTAAGAAGGACCGTTGGGGTTCTTGAAGCCTAAAATACTCCTAACACTCTCCCTATAGCAACTCCAGCAAGACAGCACTTTCCCTGATCTCTGTCAGAATGCATCTGTGGCGAGCCGCGGGAGGGGCCGATTTATATACTCGGGTGACACCTGATCTAGCCAGCCACTCACTGCAGGGGGGTGGTATAGGGCTTGAACGTCGCAGGGGGAAGTTGTAATGCCTTCCCTGTCTTTCTATTGGCCAGAAAAGCGCGCTAACGTCTCAGAGATGAAAGTGAAAGTAACTCGAACATCGCGTGGTACTCGTCTCGAGTAACGAGCATCTCGAACACGCTAATACTCGAACGAGTATCAAGCTCGGACGAGTACGTTCGCTCATCTCTAGATAGAATACATTTCCTTGATGTCCTGGTAATCAAAAATGGATTGACGTTGGAAACTGATCTGTTTTGCAAGGAGACGGACCGCAACAACTTGCTCCTATTTGGGAGTTGTCATCCCAGTAAGACTATATCATCATTACCTTGGAGCCAGTTGTTGCGGGTCCTTCGAATTGTAAGAGAGACAGATGTGGATGAAAGGTTGAGGCAGATGTGCCAGAAGTTCAAAGAAAGGGGTTATCCGCACAGATTAGTTGAGGGTGCCTCTGAGAAGGCGAGGGCCCGTAATCGTACTGAGCTTTTGACCCCTCGAGAAAAACTAGGGACTACAGGACGGATGCTGTTTGTTTCTACCTATAATGGTATGAGCGGACAGATTTCCAATGTTCTGCGACGATACTGGTCCATTCTGTCAAAAAACTGTCCACAAATTACGGAATTCCATAGTCCCCCGATGATGGCGTATAGGAGGGGTCCCAATATAAGGGACCAGTTGGTACAATCATATCGGAAAACAGCTAAGATTGGAGGTCAGCAGGTCTTAACGCAACCCAGGCGTGGGAATTTCCCATGCCTGGGTTGTTCCTGCTGTAGCAATTTGCTGAGGGGCGAATTCTTTTATCATCCACAGACTGGAAAGAAGTTCCAAATCAAAGGACATTTTACATGTCACTCGTCTTTTGTCGTCTATATTATTACATGCCCCTGCGGGCTATATTATGTGGGAGAAACAACCACTGAGATTAAAACAAGGATTACGAACCATAAGAGCACGGTTCGCACCAAAAAGGTTGATCTCCCCATACCACGCCACTTTGTGGAACAGAATCATTCAACGAGCCAGTTGCGCTTCAGAGTCATCGACCAGGTCCCTTTAGACATCAGGGGAGGGGGCAGGGAGATGGCTCTGAAGCGTAAAGAACTTGAATGGATTTTTAAGCTGGAGACTTTATCTCCACTAGGTCTTAAAGGGGTTGTCCCGCGCCGAAACGTTTTTTTTTTTTTTCAATAGCCCCCCCGTTCGGCGCGAGACAAACCCGATGCAGGGATAAAAAAAAAAAAACGGGTAGTACTTACCCGAATCCCCGCGCTCCGGTGACTTCTTACTTACCTTGTGAATATGGCCGCCGGGATCTTCACCCCCGGTGGACCGCAGGTCTTCTGTGCGGTCCATTGCCGATTCCAGCCTTCTGATTGGCTGGAATCGGCACACGTGACGGGGCGGAGCTACGAGGAGCCGCTCTCTGGCACGAGCGGCCCCATTCAGAAGACAGAAGACAGAACTGCGCAAGCGCGTCTAATCGGGCGATTAGACGCTGAAGATTAGACGGCACCATGGAAACGAGGACGCTAGCAACGGAACAGGTAAGTGAATAACTTCTGTATGGCTCATAATTAATGCACAATGTACATTACAAAGTGCATTAATATGGCCATACAGAAGTGTATACTCCCACTTGCTTTCGCGGGACAACCCCTTTAATCTTGAATTCAACACTGCTATGCATTTATAGGTGGATGGGTGACGTCAGCACCCCGAATTACCATTTGCATTTTTTGATATGCGGCATTCTATGCAGTCTGTTTTTATTAACTGATTTGTAATATATGTTTTTTTTCTCATTTTTTCTCCTTTTTCTGTCTGTTTTTAGATTGTAAACCGGTTGGAGAGTACGCACCTACACCTGGACTTCCGCCTCATATATGATTTTTGATGTCAATTTGCGATTTTGTGCATAATTGATTGAAATGATATATGCAAAATGTTTTTGAAGATATGATCCTCTTTCTCAGCTATGCTTTAATTCCTTCCACATTAATAAAAACACTGTATGAACATTAGGTCGTAGTCCTGTTATCTTTGGATAATGGGGGTGATATTTTTCACTAGTGGGGTACCCTTGTATTAAAAGGTGTTTAGCTACTTGCATGCACACTTTACGCTATACGTTAGGATACGACTTGAATGTTACTATGAGAGGTCCAAGATGGCCGCCGTGTGAATTTTGGGCATAGACATCCTTTGATGGTTAGGTGCAGTAAGATGGCCGCCGTAATCTCGCGAGACTTCATATGTCCTATGGAAGTGCGGCACCTGTGTATACATCAGCCGGCTTGAATGATTATTTTTGAGGACCAAGTTGGCCACCGTGTGAACCTTAGGTATGGGCAACCTCACATGGTTAGGTGCAGCAAGATGGCCGCCGTAGTCTCGCGAGACTACAAACGACATCTGTGTATGCATTAGCTGGTTTGAATGATTACTTGTGAGGACCAAGATGGCCGCCGTGTGAATCCCTGGTATGGGTAACCTTTCATGGTTAGGTGCAGCAAGATGGCCGCCGTAATCTCGCAAGACTACAAACGACACCTGTGTATGCATTAGCTGGCAAAGATGGCGCTGTTTGCGTCTGCAACACCCTTTGAGTGATCTGAGGTGGTGGTCACAGTGTGACAGGTGCGCTCTCATCCCCGGTCAGGTGAGTGATCTACACTGCTAAGTACTTTTAATTAATGTATGTTCTGATTGGTTGAGGCTTTCTATTTATATGAAGGGTATATGTGTATGTACTGACAGCTTGAGAAAGACTCTACCTTTGTGAGTCGAAACGTTGCTGTAATCTGGTCGTTTTGGGAATAAAGATTCTTTCTACTGAAGACACATGGATTGTGCTGAATTTATCATGTGATTTTTATAATACAACATCGCCTGGTGCTGCTCTCTTATATACTGCATCTCTGGATTTATTGAGGACGTTGGTCCAGTCCTTTGGAGAAGCCTGCGCCTATGTGCTTTCTACATTGAGTAAAAAAAAGAAAAAAACCCTCCTGAGTAGGATTTGTCGGTGAGTGCTGCTGCCTATACATTGCTTGTTTTCCTGCGATAAAACCATCAATGTCAGTATTGTGCTCTAGCGTAGAATACATTAAGCCTCACAACCAGCCTCCTGTTATAAATAACAACCCAATGATGCTTATATCTAACTAGATAGTGCATTCTTATAGCCTGCATCCTACAAGAGAAACATTTCATAGAACACTATAGAGAATTTACATATAAAAATAATGCAGAATATCATCAAAAGAATTTAGGAGAAAAAGGAAGATCCAAAATAAACAAAAGTAATAATGATACTAACAACATATAATGTACATACTAAAATCAAACAACATAAAAAAGACCAAAAATGGAAAAAAAAGTACACTTTTTTTAATCACATATAACATTTCATCTCTAAAAGACATAAAAAGAACAGATATGCTGTAGCAGCAGAAAAACATGATTATACAGACTCAGAGTCTGAACATATGGACTACCTGCCTCACTAAATACATTAGGTGTATATATACACTTTATTAGGAACGGTGGAGCTACTGCTCACTCCACTGACTCCAGCACAATGACTTATACACACTGAGTCATAAAAATCAATATAACCATCAGGACTAGTGCATATATAACACTGTCACTGACTGGTCTCAGTGGTACTAATATACTTAAAGCACCACAATCAGTAGCGAGCAGATAAATGCCTATAGCATAGAGCTGAAACTAAAACATAGCACTTGAGCTCCTCCAACATGTTTCACCAGACAAGTGGCATCCTCAGGGGTACATGGAGCTATATATATAACTGGTGAAAAAGAGCAATGTGGAGGTGCACACTGGAGCCCAGAATCCAAGATGGCACCTGCTTCCTATGCTGGCTGCTCCCTCTGCCAAGCACTAGCTGCTCCCCAAGGGGAAGGTTGAAAGCTGGTCCTTCTGCTTCCAGAGCTTTTTGCGGGCCACACAGCAGGCCTTGAGTTTGACACATGTGACCTAGGACATACAATATATGGACAAAAGTATTTGAACACTGCAGAAAATCAGCAAATATGCAAATGCTAAGTTTGGCGAATGGTATGCTGGGAAGGGCATGGGTAAAATAAAAAGCTGCTCATTTTGGAATAACTATTCATTCATCCAATCGAGGACTTGTGGGAAGCATGGAGTGATGGGTATGACACCTTCATCCATGCCCATCTTCACAGCAATCTCTTCTCATAGCCTAGCATGAGGAATGGTGAGCTATTCCTGCCCAGACTTACAAAAAACTTGTGGAAAGTACGCCTCGACATGTTACCACTGTAATATAAGCAAAAAGAGGGCCTACACATTACTAAATAAAATAATGGGTCAGAAGCGGTGTTGTGTCTCCTTAAGGAGAGCACCCAAAAAGTGTGTGGGGCCACCTAGGGGATGAGTGGAAACTGATGAGGGGCAAGCACCCCGAAACAGCCTGTCTATGCATGGTTTCTGGCTTTCTTTAATATTCCCAATCATTGAGGACTTGTAAAGTCCCTTTGAATTGAAGGAATGCTGCCATCCAATAGATGGCGCTGTAGAGGTATTTTTCCATCTTTCTGATTTGCATAAGTACAATAATAAAGCATACAGTGAAAAACATACAGTGGCCAAATATTTTTGTCCATGTACTGTAATTGAGGGAATATAATTATTTATCCATAGAAGACCAAACCCACAGTGTGTCCGAGTGGCTGATAGAGCTGTTGTTACAATGGGCACTTTTCCTCCACTAAAAAAGGCATTTATTGATATGAAAATGGCACCTTTCACATAGGAATAGACTTTTACTTTCTGATAAGTGACCACTGTTAACAAGTGGCAGGGAATCAACTGATAGAAGAGAGCAAGAGGCAATATTAGTGGATGTAGTCAGGAATCCCTGCCTTGGACAGGAAGAGAGTTTGCCCGTGCATGTTGCCATCGTAAATGTGTATCATTGGAAAAGTATACAAATTAGGGAGATGGAACAAAACCTCTGTAGCGCCACCTATTGGATGGCAGCATTCCTTTAAATCAATGTATGACTTTTGTAAGAAGTCTGTAAAACAATGATTGGGAATAGGAAACCAAGCCAGAAAACCATACACAGAAAACTGTTTGGGGGTGTCTGCCCCTCATCAGTGTACAGTAGGTTTCTGGCTTGGCTGGCTTGGCTGGTGAGAGGCCTGTGATGTGGGTCACCCCTCTTGACTAACTGGAAAGGTAGCATCAATGTGGTGCAGCTGTGTGCAATTCAGCCACAGGCATAAAACTTTAATATATAAGTTGTCAATAAATATTTTTTGGGGAAGTTTTACATATGTATTACTATTGGGCAGTAATACAGAAGCCAAAACCAAATGACATAAAGGTTGTTATTAGCATACTTTTCTATTCGCATTAATACAGGATTTAGTTTACAGAGATGATGAAAATGGGCACCTTAACATAATTTCAAATTTAAACCCAATCATTTGTTCTGTAATTCCACAAAAGCTGACACAGTGGGCGTTCCCTAATACAAATGAGAAGGCCTGTTTCATGGGATCCATATTGCTAGTCTCTCTGATTATAAAATATAACCATCCCTTTCAATTACAGTCTGTTTACTGCTTGAGAGAGATGATAAAGTTATTTCTTTGTATTTCTAGTTCGTCAAGGAGAACTATTGTACCCTAGAGAGCTCAACATCAAGAGCACAAAGCTTAATGAAAAAATACAGAACTGTCATTTTGAAGATGAAGAATTTCACCTCATTAAAATGCAGAGTTTCAGAAAACAATGCACAGTTACTTCAGAAAGAACTGAAGCAAACTGGGCCCTAATGACAAGGAAAACATTTGTTTCTAAGTCTTTATGGAAAAAGCTCAAACCGGGATCAGACAGCGAAACATTCCCCTTACACATCAGCTCACTGTTCCATAACTTTGTCTATGTTCAGTAAAGTTTTATATTTCACTATACATGAAATGATCCTGCAGTGCTTCAAAATTAGGAAATATACACTCATTGTAAAAAAAAAAATCAAGCACCTAGGAGGAGTTGTCAGAATTAAATGAAACTTTCTCAGTGCTATTGTAATGTTGATATAAGTGATTGGAATATCAGAGTAAGAGGATAATTTATTTTTGAAAACTGACCCCTTGACAGGAGGCCCTACCTATTGAGCTGCCTCTAGCTTGGATATTGCTCCACATCTGTCAGCTATCACAGGCCCAGCTGTGTTAAACACCTTTTCTCCTAGCACACTGGCAGCAAGGCAGACAAGCACCTCTAAGACCGCCTGCACACGACCAGGTAGAATTCTGCATGCAGGATCCCACAGCGGAATCCGGCCCTGTGCCCGGCCAGTGTGACCCCCGTGAAACTATCTGGATTCCTCATAGTATAAATAATACCACACCGTCGCTAGGCAATGACCCGGATTCCGCAAGCTTTCCGCAATGATGATTGCGGAAGGCCCGTGGGTCGGATGACTTCCCTTGACTTCAATATAAGCCATCCGCTATCAATTAGAGCACGCTGCAATTTTTTTTCCCCATGAGAGGAAAATTGCAATTGATTTCCGCTCGTGGGCAGGAAAAAACGCTTTTCTATAGCATGCTATGGAAGGTATTTCCAAAGGCGGACGCTGGCTCTGGGATCCGCAATGCAAATTCAGTCATGTGCAGGAGGCCTTAAGTTAAAGGGGCCAACAGCATGTTTTAGTCTACCCACACTGGAGCTGACATAGTTTTGGATCATTATGGATAAGTGCTGCCTCTAATAGCATGCAACATATGGTAGTCTGTGATCACTCTCTGCTGCTGGCTTTGCCTCTGAAACATAAGTAATGTGGAATTCCACTGTGTAGGCACTTCATAGATGAGGCAGTTGGGTGGTATCCTGATCTACCACTGCATCTCCTTCAGACAAGATTCCAGCCGTGGCTGTAAACCTGAGTAATGATTTAGAGAGTTTTACACTACCAGGTTCTACTTCTGGACCTGGCAAAGTATGTGTGTGAGATTTCCTGGGAAAAGGGCTGCCAGCAAATTGGCCTCATTGTAATACACAACCTTGCCTGGCTTCAGCTTGTGCGGGATCAGCCATGTGTCAGCCTAGGTCTGTAGAACTATTAATAGCTCTTCAATCATGTGGCTGTGCACCCTTACACATATCCATTTTAGTACAGCATGGTACCATGTCCCATAGACAGTGCTGTATGGAGGCTTTCTCACATATAGATATCTGTGGAATGTGAATGGTGCTGAAAGGTGGTAGGAAGAGGTGAAGGCAGAAGAGAAGGAGAAGGGGGTGAGGAGAGGACAGACACAGATGAATTTCCCACAAATCTTGATGGTACCATAAATGAAGGGCACTGCTTTTGGTGTCATGCCCTACCTCAAAGACATTGATCCAGTGTGCTGTTTAAGGATGTAAAATGCCTCTATCCATGCTTGATAGACCATATGTCCATAGTTAGGTGTACTCTGCCAATGACAGTTTTTTGCAATGTCACAGACAAGTTATCACTCACATGGCAGTAGACAAAAGGTGGGCACAACTATTCAACAATGAAGCCTCACAACAGTGGGTGCTCTGTTAAAGAACACAACAAAAAATATAGTGGGTATCAAGATGGGTGCATGTTGTGCCCCCTCCTATGCCAACCTGTTTCTGGGTTGATGGGAGCAGATACATGTGTAACTATCAATTCCTTTTCAAACTCTTTTTCAAACTTGTGCACCCAATCTTGGATCTAAACTCAAATCAGCTAAACATTGTGTTTGCAAGCATTCATTCTTATGTTTTAGTTAATTTATTTGATCTGTCAATCACTTTACATGTTGGGGTCATTAACACGTCCTTATATCAGAAGCAAACAGCCATGAACAACATATTACATTATTCAACTTACCATTTTTCACATCTACTTAAGTGTATTCCTGTGGGTCAGTTTCTTCAATTACGACATAATTGTAGTACAAACCAGGAATTTACAAAAGAGGCATGTGCCCTTACTAAAAGACTGCTAGGTCATGGGTACCCCAGAGAGTGATATCCAAGCCCTACAATAGCACTTGAATTACTTCTCGTTAAGAAACTTTGTTACCCAATAATTGATCTTTGGATGGGTTCCTGAAATTAATTACCATCTATAATAATCGGTGGCAGGACTTGTATAAGATTTTGAACAAGAATTTGAACATTTTACTAATTGAATCAAGAATTTCAAACTGTGTTCCAACTAGACTGTGCTTGACAGCTAGGCGGGCTAAAATATCAAAGACTACATATCCTCTAGTCATTTAGTTTATCTATCCATTGTGAGACACTGAAGGGGATAATAATGGGTGGTCGGTATGTTCCACCTCAGATCAGATGTTTCGCCCAGTGGGTGTGAAGGGGGTTCATGTCTCACTACGTGAGACGCGGGAGAAACCAGGGGTGATGTGATCTCCAGCAAAGTTAGTTGCTGGAGATGTTTGTGTAAAACATGTTTGGGCCTGTTTTTTTTTTTGGAATGGATAGCAGGCTTGGTAGTGGGGCTGTCCATTCCACCCCCTCCACTCCAGGGCTTATTAGGGGGAGGCAAGTCTCCAGGAGTAGAGGCTGGGTAATTAACCCAGTCCATAAAGTCTGCAGCTATACAGACAGGGAAGAGGCCGGGTGCAGCTAGATGCTGGAAGCTGCTGGTCTCATGGGACGCTCTATCCCTGACCCAGGGAAGCAACTGGACTGTGTGGCTTTTCGTGCAGCTGCAGCAAGCCATATGTATAGACAGGGAAGAACTATGTGTAGTAAGTGCTGGATAAGCAGGATTTTTGTTTATGCCTGAAGTTAAGGCTGTATTTTGTTTATTTTATGCTTTCTAATAAACACAGGCCAAGCCTGTATGGACTTTATCTGCTGTTGTGGTCTCTGACTGCCGCTCACACAGCAACCCCACACTCTACCTGAGCTAACTCTCCTACACCATTCATCTAGATAGAGGTATATGAATCAGGGGCTTGCATGCATGTGACAATTGTTCGATTAACGGTTTATGTCAAAAACATCCACGTTTGTTCATCCTTCAAATGGCAGAAACTTCTGGATCTATCATTATATCAACTACCATTCTAAAAATGTAATCTATGCTCTTATGTGCCCCTGCACAAAGATTTATGTGGCTCAAGCATCACAAAAGATATGGAGGAGAATTCAGCACCATCTATCAACTATCAATCTGGCCCAAAGAGATTCTACCCAGGGGACAAAACTTACTACAGTGGCAAGACATTTCTATTGGTTTGATAGTGGTAAGTACATGGGACTACATGTAGTGGGTCTGGACTTGGATCTTACCAACAATAGGAGTGGTGATGTAACACAGGACCTTTTTGTAGAGAATCCCAGTGGTTATATTTGCTCAATAGCCAGACACCCCATAGTCTAAATGAGGAACTTCTATTTACTGGGTTCTATAAAAAGTACCACAGATATATTTTCTTTTTTTTCTTTCTTGGTTTTACAGGGATGTTGTCTTGGGATAGACCATCCTCCAGAGATGAATCTAGCTAGCAAGGATTTTTTTGTCATCATTAAGGGACTACAGCTTCCCTAACTTTCTTTGGATCTCTGGGAGAAATAATCCTCTGGGACCCCTCACCTCACAGATTTGCAATTTGCTGATCATTCATTTTACTTGGATGTGAGAGTGAAACCAGGACTTTTAAGTGGTTATATGATATCCAAATGAAAATTTGGTTTATTTTTAAGATCTTGGTATGGACCCTTAAATATGTAATATTTGAATGAGGTGAATGTTTTAAGGACTTATTCTTTGGACTAACTCTCCACCTTGTATTTGAAATCTTGTGCTGCATTGACCTGTGTGTTCACCTGGCACAGGTCTTCCTAGATATTTTCCAACTAAGGGGTATATAACACCATATACGAAGTTGAGGATTATTATGTTGCACTCTATTATGTTCAGATAGAGCAAGCGTATATTGAAAGGTTAATATATAAGGATGAGCGAGTATACTCGCTAAAGCACTACTCATCCGAATAATGTGCCTTAGACGAGTATCTCTCTGCTCGTCCTTAAAGATTCGGGGACCGCTGCGGAACGGGGAGCTGCGGGGGAGAGCGGGGAGGAACGGAGGGGAGATCTCTCTGTCCCTCTCTCCCGCCCGCTCTCCCCTGCTCCCTGCCGCGACTCATCTGTCAGCCGCAGCGGTCCCCGAATCTTTATGGACGAGCAGAGAGATACTCGTCTAAAGCACATTACTCGGATGAGTAGTGATTTAGCGAGTATACTCGCTTATCCTTATTAATATACTCAAATTATCATACCCTATAATACAATTATTTCATTTTTTTTTTAGAGTTTTCTGATTAGCTTCATTTCCATCTTTCCATCATGTGTTTAAAATTGTGTGCTGTTATTTGCCTGTGTGCTCATTTGAGGCATGTCATTTTTCATATATTTAATTTGCAGCCTTTCAAGGGATATTCAATACTATTTATGACGTCAAGTATGATTATAGATCTTCTTGTAACCTATTACAGTAAATTAGTATATGCGTGCTCTGCCAGACTGATTTGCATACATCATCATGCCTTCTAATATAATCATTCTAACCTATTTTAGAATTGGCTATATTAGTGTCTATTCGTCATTTTAAGAGATAGCTTTCATGACTACATATGACTACTGGTGTGATCTAACGCCGGTTGCAGGATTTTATTGTGGCAGGCTACCTTCAATGCAGCACTTAAATCCTCAGAGTTATTCACACTACTATTTCATTAACTTAAAAACCGTATGCTATATTTTTTATGTGAAATAAAATAGGGCTATAGTGCAGGTGTATATTACAGTATATAATGGATAGGTCTATATCACTATGCTTCATATTATGGCCATCTCATTCTTTTCTGAATTGCAATTCTAAGTTTTCTATTTAGAGCCAGGATTGTTTCCATTTATAGAGTCCATGAAATTTTATCCATAGCTACTAGCTAAGCCCTTCTCATATGTTCCTATAATTATTCTTATGTTAATTCTGGGTTTACGATACCAACAGTCTAATTATCTTCATTGAGTGCATATGCATGAATAAAATTTATATACTAGTTTGTTCCTAAGTACTTATATTAGTTTTTAACTTTGTATAGTTGTGCAATGGCACAGTGCATGCATATTCATCTAGATCCCCAGGGATATGTAACAAGAATAGTATACTTAGTACCTCAGTGCTGTATCTTGCTGTATGTGTATAATTTGGCTACACCAGTGTGGATGAAGTGAGGCAGAGTGCCAGCCAACAACAGAGGTGTATTTCTTGGAATTTAATCATGAAAACCTTCAATGAATAGTATGTGCCTTACTGTACAACAGAAACCTCAGTGCCTGCTGCAGGCTTTTTGCAGTCACTCATGGGTTTTTGACTACCTGTCTCCTCAAGAATCTGGTGGCAGTCAGTGATAGCTTCCTCTTTCAGCCACATCCAGGTACTATGATTACAACTATATATCTAGGAACATTTAGTGTCTTTGCAATTTTTTTGTATTATGTTCCTTGTTTGAGCAAGGCAATGATCTCTTAATATTTTGCAACATGCCATATTACTAACATGCAATCAAATAACATGGTTAATAGAGATGAGCGAGCATACTCGTCCGAGCTTGATGCTCGTTCGAGTATTAGGGTGCTTGAGATGCTCGTTACTTGAGACGAGCACCACGCGGTACTCGTCTCGATTAAACGAGCACTGACCATTGAATTCAATGGAGCCGGCAATACAGCCGGCTCCATTTAAAGCAATGGGCTGCCGGCGAGCGCTGGATGAATTTTCGGGAAGGGCTTAAAAATATAAGCCCTTACCGGAAAATCATCTTAAAATGTGTAAAAAAAAAAATTTATACTCACCTTTCCGCTGCAGCCGGAGTTCAGCTCAATGACAGCTGGGAGCTACCACTGATTGGTCCCTGTGCTGAGCCAATCAGAGGCAGCACTCACTCACCCATTCATGAATTCAGGAATGGGTGTAAGTGAGAGCTGCCTCTGATTGGTGAGGCTGTGACCAATCAGAGGCAGCTCATTCAGCAGGCGGGGATTTTAAATCCCCGGCTGCTGAATACTACTCACAGCAGTTCAGGAGAACTGCCGGCCAGACGCTGCTGAACTCCGGCTGCAGCGGAAAGGTGAGTATAAATTTTTTTTTTGTTTTTACACATTTAGGATGATTTTCAGGTAAGGGCTTATATTTTTAAGCCCTTCTCGATAATTCATCCCGTGCTCGCTGGCAGCCCATTGCTTTCAATGGAACCGGCTGTATTGCCGGCTCCATTGAATTCAATGGGCTAACATCGTTCTTCTCTGTGTTTTTTACATGACTTTAGTGATTTGCTAAGATTTTCACAAATGAAAACCTTAGCGGAGCACCAGTCATATACAAAAATGCTCGAGTCGCCCATTGACTTCAATGGGGTTCGTTACTCGAAACGAACTCTCGAGCATCACTGAAAGTTCGACACGAGTAACGAGCACTCGAGCATTTTGGTGCCCGCTCATCTGTAATGGTTAACAAAGCCTTAGTCAATCCAGGTATTTGGTCTGTATTATCTCAAACACACCTTATGGAGGCAATGAAGCCTTTGATAAGTTGCATTGGGTGTGCTTAAAACAACACCTGATTTTCAAATGCATGGGGGAAAAATAATCTTGATTGCAACTGTAGATGTTCATAATAATATTTCTAAAGAAATATAAGGTACATGCATGGTAATTTGTAATGGCACAGTACATCCTACCAGAATGTCTAAAAAGCGCAGTTGATCCATGAGTGTCACAAGTAGTGTTGCTGATTTTGATCAACCAGGCAATAAAGTAGACCCAATTTTCACCAAATCAGATTAGGCAAGTCCGACCCTATTTTTAGTGAAAATCACATAGAAATATAAATTTCCCAAAATACCTACTACAGATATCAGAATGCAGCAAATCAGAAACGAGAGGGCCTTGATAATGTAACCAAATGTATACTGCATCTTGCATGAATACAGGACAAAACAACTGCATAACATTGTTATGCCTATATAACACGTGCTCTGTTGCTAGGGACAGGTATTCTACAGAGGATATATTCCTGCTGGGTATGAAAGCTTATATACCAGTAGAGAACTTAAATGGGGTTCTGTTGGAGGGACCAGAGAAAGAAGCTGTGTTATGTTTATTAGCCATACCCTTTAAAAGTAAAAGAACTACAAGGAGAAGGAAACCAATGGGTCTCGATAAGACTGTAAGGGTGCAATAAGTACAAAAAAGAAAGCGCTTAAATTATTAAAACAAAAGGCAGTGAAGAAGCACTAAAAACATACAGGGAAAAGAACAAATTATGTAAAGAAAGGATAAAAACTGCGAAGGAGGGGGCAGAATGACTGATTGTCAAAGAGAGCAGAAATACCCCCAAACTATTTTTAAGTTATATAAATGGTAAAAGGATTTGTACTCTAAAGTACTGGCCTTTTAATAAATAATGCAGGAGAAACCATAGAAGATGATGGGGGGAAGGCAAATCTCTTAAATAGTTTTTTTCTCAAGTGTATTAACGAAGGAAAAAAAATGTCACATGAGATGCAGGGGATTAAAAAGAACCCCCCACCAAATATCACCTGCCTAACTCAGGAGGAAGTGCAGATCTGGTTAAAAAAGACTAAAATCGACAAATTGCCGGGCCCAGATAGAATATACCCTAGGGTTCTACGGAAACTAAGTAACGTGATAGACAGACTGCTTTTGAGACCGGGGTTGTACCACTGTATTGGCATATTGCCAATGTGGTTCCAATATACAAAAAGAGCTCAAGAAGGGAGCCTGGTAACTACAGGCCGGTAAGTCTCACTTCAATTGGAAAAATATTTGCGGGGTTTCTGAGAGATGCCATCCTGGAATGCCTCAAGGAAAACAAGGGTATAACTCCTCATCAGCATGGGTTCATGAGGGTTCATGGGTTCAAACCAACTTGATCAGCTTCTACGATGAAGTAAACTCTAGACTGGAACTGGAAGAGTCAATTGATCTCATATATCTAGATTTTTCGAAAGCATTTGACACCGTGCCGCATAATAGGCTGATATATAAAATGAGACAGCTCGGTCTAGGCGAAAAAGTGTGTAGTTGGGTAAAAAACTGGCTCAGAGATAGAAAACAGAGGTTGGTAATAAATGGATCATAGTCTGATTGGTCCACCATGCTAGTGGGGTGCAACAGGGTTCAGTATTAGGCCCCATTCTGTTCAATATATTTATTAGTGACCTGATAGAGGGACTGCACAGTAAAATATCAATATTTACAGATGATACAAAATTATACAAGGTAATTAATACAAAGGAGGACAATGTACGACTGCAAATGGACCTAGGTAAGCTGGGGGCTTGGGTAGAAAAAATTGCAAATAAAGTTCAATATTGATAAATGTAAGCTTATGCACATGGGCAGAAGGAACTGATGTCAACAATATATACTAAATGGGGTACTGCTAGGGAAAAGTGATATGGAAAAAGACCTTGGGGTACTAGTTGACTGTAGACTTGACTGGAGCAATCAATGCCAGTCAGCTGCTTCAAAAGCAAATAAAGTCTTGGGGTGCATTAAAAGAGGAATAGGGGCGAGCGACAAGAACATTATTCTTCCACTATATAAGGCACTTGTCAGGCCTCACATGGAATACTGTGTACAGTTCTGGACACTGGTGCTCAGAAAAAATGTTGTAGTGCTTGAGAGGGTTCAAAGAAGGACCACTAAATTAATAAACGGAGTGGGAGGACTGGAATACCCAGAGAGGCTATCAAAATTGGGATTATTCACCCTGGAAAAAAGACGGTTAAGGGCTGATCAAATAATTATGTATAAATATATAAGGGGACAATGCAAAGATCTTTCCTATGATCTGTTTATACCCAGGACTGCAACGGTAACAAGAGGGCATCCTCTACATCTAGAGGAACGAAGGTTTTATCACCAACATAGAAGGGTGTTCTTTACTGTAGAGCAGTAAGACTGTGGAACTCTCTGCCTGAGGACGTGTTGATGGCAAAATCTAAAGAGGAGTTTAAGAGGGGACTAAATGCCTTTTTTGAGTGCTATGACATTACAGGATATAGACATTAAATAACCAGAGGGGTTATTGATCTGGGTCTTGGAGTCAGGTAGGAATTTTCAAACATTTATCCAGGGATTATTCTGACTGCCATTATGGAGCTGGGAAGGAATTTTTTCCCCCAAAAGGACTAATTGGCTTTTGCCTCATTGAGGTTTTTTTGCCTTCCTCTGTATCAACAAGGGGGGAGGAGGTGGAAACAGGCTGAACTTGATGGACGTTGTCTCCCTTCATCCTAACTGCGTTTGTTCTTTTGTTCCATCTTATAGTAATAGTTATATCATATCTCCCAACTTTTGAACAAAGAAAAAAGGACAACCTTTAGTGGTGTGCTGTGCATGGAAAATTTTCAAAATTACACTACACCCCTTTTTACATTAAGTCAAGCCCTTTGTGTCAATTTACACTAATATTGTCCCTCAGTGACTCCCTTACAGTACTAGTATATCAATCTAATGACCACTTGACCGTGAGTATGTATTTTTGTGTGTGGGTGCTTCTCATGCTCCACCCCCTGGTGATGTCATCACTGGCGCCACAACATATATAAAACACAGAGCCCAACTTACAGAAGAACAACATAGTTAGGGCTCTTGGAAGGGGACGACAAAAATAACAAAATGAGAATACAATTAAGCCGTTATTATCTCAGACACAACTCAGTGGTCCTGAAAGAAGACACCGACCTACCACCACAGAGACCCATTGGACTGAAAGACCTGCAGTGACATCACTGCTGTGGGAGGAGCCATTGTGCAGTTTGGTAGAAAGTACTGTATACTAGATAAGCCAATAGCAGCCACGAGGACCTGTGATGACATCACCATCATGTGATCACCTGTGTGGGTGGAGTCAGGGATCACATGACCATAGGCTGATCACTGTATCCAGGAGTCTGCTGAGCTGGTGATGTCTGGAAATCAGCATGGATGTACCACAGCTGTGTGTGTATGTGTGTGATGTGTGTGAATCAGAATGGATCTAGTAGAGATGTGTGGGATTCAAAATGGATGTACCAAGTGGCACAGCTGTGTGGCACATTGCGCCACCAGAAACACTTGTACTATAATTTCCTAATAATTACTAGTCTCTAAATAATGGTCAGATATCACACTGACAGGACCTGATGCCATACATAGCATAGTTTTGCTCCTCCCTCTCCCTTTCATGATTACTGTGAGTCCAGGGCCAGAAACAAAAGCAAAGTTACATTGTGTCCTGTGTCTGGTACTGCCAGTATGAGCAAACAGTTGCCTTTACTGCTGAAGAGAGGAGTTAATGAAAGAGAGAGGACCTGACAATGGTGGCAGAAAGTCCTCCCAAGCTGCCAGCACAGCTGCTCGAATCTGGGATTGTCCCACCTAATTCAGGACAACTGGGACTACTGTTTATATCAATTTTACTTGGACTGCGTTTATCTATAATTCACACCCTGTAAGGGCGCCCACCCACTGGTGTTTGCGATTTTCGTGCGTGAAAAACGCAGCGTTTTCCGCACGTTTTTGGCGCGTTTTCCGCGTTTTTCACGGCATTTTCGCGGCTTTTTCGCGCCTTTTCCGTTAATTTCCATTGACATTCATGGGTGCATTAAGAGAAAAATAAGGACACATATGCAACTGACAGTTCCTATGTAGAGATGAGCGAACGTGTTCTTCCGAGCTTGATATTCGTGTGAATATTAGGGTGTTCGGGATGTTCATTATTCGTAACGAACACCATGCGGTGTTCTGGTTACTTTCACTTCCTTCCCTGAGACGTTAGCGCGCTTTTCTGGCCAATTGAAAGACAGGGAAGGCATTACAACTTCCCCCTGTGATGTTCAAGCTCTATACCACCCCCCTGCTGTGAGTGGCTGGGAAGATCAGGTGTCACCCAAACATAAAAGTCGGCCCCTCCCGCGGTTCGCCTCAGATGCCGTGTGAGTTAGATGAGGGACAGTGCTGTTTGTACCGGAGCTGCTGTAGGGAAAGAATTGGTAGTTAGTGTAGGCTTCAAGACCCCCCAAAGGTCCTTATTAGGGCCACTGATAGCTGTGTGTTGGCTGCTGTTAGCAGTGGCAAATTTTTTTTTCTCAAAATCGGCTCTGCAGAGCGTTGCACCCGGCATTAGGGACAGAAGTGCTGCATAGGCAGGGAGAGTGTTAGGAGTGAGTGTAGCCTTCAAGAACCTCAACGGTCCTTTCTAGGGCCATATTTAACCGTGTGCAGTACTGTCCAGGCTGCTGTTAGCTGTGCTGCATTTTTTTTTGCTTCTCAAAATCGCCTCTGCAGAGCATTGCACCCTCCATTGATACTGCAGGGAAAGAATTGTATAGGCAGGGCCACAACACAGTTATTATTCATAGAATATACGCAGTGCTGCCTTTTGGTGCAAAAAAACGGAAAATAATTCTATTTGTCCTGCCTCTGTCCGTCCTAAGGGCGGTGGACACGTGTCGGCTGCGTGTGCAACCTGTAAAAATCAGACACACCCAGCTACGTTTTACTCCTGGCTTCGCCATTTGCTTTCCTTAATTGGGAAAAAAAATACCTGCTCTGCCACCGTTAATAACTCTGCTACCCTCACGTTCTGTGACACATTAGCAGGAAAACAGCACAGTTATTAAACTTCTCATGTTCATAGAATATACGCAGTGCTGCCTTTTGGTGCAAAAAAACGGAAAATAATTCTATTTGTCCTGCCTCTGTCCGTCCTAAGGGCGGTGGACACGTGTCGGCTGCGTGTGCAACCTGTAAAAATCAGACGCACCCAGCTACGTTTTACTCCTGGCTTCGCCATTTGCTTTCCTTAATTGGGAAAAAAAATACCTGCTCTGCCACAGTTAATAACTCTGCTACCCTCACGTTCTGTGACACATTAGCAGGAAAACAGCACAGTTATTAAACTTCTCATGTTCATAGAATATACGCAGTGCTGCCTTTTGGTGCAAAAAAACGGAAAATAATTCTATTTGTCCTGCCTCTGTCCGTCCTAAGGGCGGTGGACACGTGTCGGCTGCGTGTGCAACCTGTAAAAATCAGACGCACCCAGCTACGTTTTACTCCTGGCTTCGCCATTTGCTTTCCTTAATTGGGAAAAAAAATACCTGCTCTGCCACAGTTAATAACTCTGCTACCCTCACGTTCTGTGACACATTAGCAGGAAAACAGCACAGTTATTAAACTTCTCATGTTCATAGAATATACGCAGTGCTGCCTTTTGGTGCAAAAAAACGGAAAATAATTCTATTTGTCCTGCCTCTGTCCGTCCTAAGGGCGGTGGACACGTGTCGGCTGCGTGTGCAACCTGTAAAAATCAGACGCACCCAGCTACGTTTTACTCCTGGCTTCGCCATTTGCTTTCCTTAATTGGGAAAAAAAATACCTGCTCTGCCACAGTTAATAACTCTGCTACCCTCACGTTCTGTGACAAATTAGCAGGAAAACAGCACAGTTATTAAACTTAGATTATTCATTCACTAGAGGCAGTGGGGCCTTTCGTTTTCAAAAAAGGGAAAAAATTATATTTGGCCTGCAGTCTTGCGCCAATTTATTAGCTGCCTGTGAAATCAAATCACTGGTAATACAGCATGCTGAGGGGTAGGGGTAGGCCTAGAGGACGTGGACGCGGCCGAGGACGCGGAGGGCCAAGTCAGGGTGTGGGCACAGGCCGAGCTCCTGATCCAGGTGTGTCGCAGCCGACTGCTGCGCGATTAGGAGAGAGGCACGTTTCTGGTGTCCCCACATTCATCGCCCAATTAATGGGTCCACACGGGAGACGGTTATTAGAAAATGAGCAGTGTGAGCAGGTCCTGTCCTGGATGGCAGAAAGTGCTTCGAGCAACCTATCGTCTACCCGCAGTTCTGCGCCGTCCACTGCTGCAAATCCGAATCCTCTGTCTGCTGCTCCTCCTTCCTCCCAGCCTCCTCACTCCACTACAATGACACCTGCTCAGGAGCGGGAACACTCCCAGGAAATGTTCTCGGGCCCCTGCTTAGATTGGGCAGCAGCGGTTCCTCTCCCACCAGAGGAGTTTATCGTCACTGATGCCCAACCATTCAAAAGTTCCCGGGGTCCGGGGGAAGAGGCTGGGGACTTCCGCCAACTGTCTCAACAACTTTCTGTGGGTGAGGAGGACGATGACGATCAGACACAGTTGTCTTGCAGTGAGGTAGTAGTAAGGGCAGTAAGTCCGAGGGAGCAGCGCACAGAGGATTCGGAGGAAGAGCAGCAGGACGATGAGGTGACTGACCCCACCTGGTGTGCAACGCTTACTCAGGAGGACAGGTCTTCAGAGGGGGAGTCAAGGGCATCAGCAGGGCAGGTTGCAAGAGGCAGTGCGGTGGCCAGGGGTAGAGGCAGGGCCAGACCGAATAATCCACCAAGTGTTTCCCAAAGCGCCCCCTCGCGCCATGCCACCCTGCAGAGGCCGAGGTGCTCTAAGGTCTGGCAGTTTTTCACAGAGACGCCTGACGACCGACGAACAGTGGTGTGCAACCTTTGTCGCGCAAAGCTCAGCCGGGGAGCCAACACCAACAGCCTCACCACCACCACCATGCGCAGACATATGATGGCCAAGCACCCCGCAAGGTGGGACGAAGGCCGTTCAGCGCCTCCGGTTTGCACCCCTGCTCCTCCCCCTGTGCCCCAACCTGCCACTGAGATGCAACCCCCCTCTCAGGACACAGGCACTACCGTCTCCTGGCCTGCACCCACACCCTCACCTCCGCTGTCCTCGGCCCCATCCAGCAGTGTAGTTCAGCGCACCGTCCAGCCGTCGCTTGCGCAACTGTTGGAGCGCAAGCGCAAGTACGCCGCCACGCACCCGCACGCTCAAACGTTAACCGTCCGCATAGCAAAATTCATCAGCCTTGAGATGCTGCCGTATAGGGTTGTGGAAACGGAGTCCTTCAAAAGTATCATGGAGGCGGCGGCCCTGCGCTACTCAGTTCCCAGTCGCCACTACTTTTCCCGATGTGCCGTCCCAGCCCTGCACGACCACGTCTCCCGCAACATTGTACGCGGTTACTGCCACGGTCCACTTAACTACGGACACGTGGACAAGCACAGGCGGGCAGGGCCACTACATCTCCCTGACGGCACATTGGGTGAATTTAATGGAGGCTGTGACAGAGTCAGAGCCTGGGACCGCTCATGTCCTACCCACCCCCAGAATTGCGGGCCCCAGCTCGGTGGTGGTATCTGCGGAGGTGTATGCTTCCTCCACTAAAGCACCCTCCTCCTCCTCCTCCTCTGTCTCGCAATCAAGATGTGTTAGCAGCAGCATGTCGCCAGCAGTCGGTGTCGCGCGGTGTGGCAGCACAGTGGTGGGCAAGCGTCAGCAGGCCGTGCTGAAACTACTCAGCTTAGGCGATAAGAGGCACACGGCCCACGAACTGCTGCAGGGTCTGACACAGCAGACCGACCGCTGGCTTGCGCCGCTACGCCTCCAACCGGGCATGGTCGTGTGTGACAACGGCCGTAACCTGGTGGCGGCTCTGCAGCTCGGCAGCCTCACGCACGTGCCATGCCTGGCCCACGTCTTTAATTTGGTGGTTCAGCGCTTTCTGAAAAGCTACCCACGCTTGTCAGACCTGCTCGTAAAGGCGCGCCGGCTCTGCGCACATTTCCGCAAGTCCCACACGGATGCTGCCACCCTGCGCACCCTGCAACATCACTTTAAGCTGCCAGTGCACCGACTGCTGTGCGACGTGCCCACATGGTGGAACACTCCGCTCCACATGTTGGCCAGGCTCTATGAACAACGTAGAGCTATAGTCGAATACCAACTCCAACATGGGCGGCGCAGTGGGAGTCAGCCTCCTCACTTCCTTTCAGAAGAGTGGGCCTGGTTGGCAGACATCTGCCATGTCCTTGGTAATTTTGAGGAGTCTACCCAGGTGGTGAGCGGCGATGCTACAATCATTAGCGTCACCATTCCTCTGCTATGCATCTTGAGAAATTCCCTGCAAACCATAAATGCAGCTGCTTTGCGCTCGGAAACAGGGGCGGGGGAAGACAGTATGCCGCTGGATAGTCAGGGCACCCTCCTGTCTATTTCTCAGCGCGTACAGGAGGAGGAGGAGGAGCATGAGGAGGATGAGGAGGAGGGGGAAGAGACAGCTTGGGCCGCTGCTGACGGTACACCGGCTGATTGCCTGTCATCCTTTCAGCGTGTATGGCCTGAGGAGGAGGAGGAGGAGGAGGATCCTGAAAGTGATCTTCCTAGTGAAGACAGCCATGTGTTGCGTACAGGTACCCTGGCACACATGGCTGACTTCATGTTAGGATGCCTTTCTTGTGACCCTCGCGTTGCACGCATTCTGGCCATGACGGATTACTGGGTGTACACACTGCTCGATCCACGGTATAAGGAGAACCTGCCCACTCTGATTCCCGAAGAGGAAAGGGGTTCGAGAGTGTTGCTATACCACAGGACCCTTGCGGACAAGCTGATGGTAAAATTCCCAGCCGACAGCGCTAGTGGCAGAAGGCGCAGTACCGAGGGCAAGGTAGCAGGGGATGTGCGTAGATCGAGCAGCATGTACATCCCAGGCAGTGCAACAGTCTTTAAGGGCCTGGCCAGCTTTATGGCTCCCCACCAAGACTGTGTCACCGCTCCCCAGTCACGGCTGAGTCGGCGGGAGCACTGTAAAAGGATGGTGAGGGAGTACGTAGTGGATTGCACGACCATCCTTGGTGAGGCCTCTGCCCCCTACAACTACTGGGTGTCGAAGCTGGACACGTGGCCTGAACTAGCGCTGTATGCCCTGGAGGTGCTTGCTTGTCCTGCGGCTAGCGTCTTGTCGGAGAGGGTGTTTAGTGCGGCTGGGGGAATCATCACAGATAAGCGTAGCCGCTTGTCAACCGACAGTGCCGACAGGCTAACACTCATCAAGATGAACAAAGGCTGGATTTCCCCAGACTTCTGTTCTCCACCAGCGGACAGCAGCGATACGTAAGCAATACGTAGGCTGCACCCGCGGATGGAAGCTACGTTCTCTCTCACCATCCAAAACGGGGACATTTCTGCTTCATCAATCTGTGTCTAATATTCCTCCTCCTCCTCCTGCTCCTCCTCCTGAAACCTCACGTAATCACGCTGAACGGGCAATTTTTCTTAGGGCCACAAGGCTCACTCAAATAATTTTTCTGAACAATTTTTATAAGTTTCAATGCGCTTAAAAGCGTTGGAACTTTAACTTGAACCAATTTTTCGTTTCACTGGGCTGCCTCCAGGCCTAGTTACCACTTAAGCCACATTAACCAAAGCGATTGATGGGTTTCACCTGCCCTCTTGGCTGGCCATGGCCAATTTTTGGGATGTACATTAGTACTGTTGATACAGCAATTTTTGTGGGCCCTCGCCTACAGTGTAATCAAATTAATTTTTAGCCCACCTGCATTCCAGCTGACGTTACCTCAGCTGTGTTGGGCAATGCAATGGGATATTTTTGTGTACCGCCGGTGGGTTCCAGGGAGCCACCCATGCTGTAGGTGCACACAGAGTTTTTAATACATGTGTCCACTTCTAAAGAACCCCAGTCTGACTGGGGCATGCAGTGTGGGCCGAAGCCCACCTGTATTACGCACGACATTACTACCTCAGCTGTGTTGGGCAATGCAATGGGATATTTCTATGTACCGCCGGTGGCTTCCTGGCACCCACCCAGGCAGTGGGTCCACAGGGAGTGTAACCTACATGTGTCCACTTGTAAAGAACCCCGGTCAGACTGGGGCATGCAGTGTGGGCCGAAGCCCACCTGTATTACGCACGACATTACTACCTCAGCTGTGTTGGGCAATGCAATGGGATATTTCTATGTACCGCTGGTGGCTTCCTGGCACCCACCCATGCTGTCGGTCCACAGGGACTTCACAATAGGGAGTTGTACCTGCCTGTGTCTATGAATTAAAAAGCCCGGTCTAACTGGGGCATGCAGACACCTTGACAGAATGAATAGTGTGTTGCACATAGGTTCCCCATTGCTATGCCTACGTGTGCAGCTCCTGATGGCGGTGGCACAGGATTCTATTTCTCATTGCTTCTGTACAGCATTGTGGGCTATCGCCCCGCCACTTTTAAAGAGGGTCGCTGCCTAGCCGTGCCAACCCTCTGCAGTGTGTGCCTGCGGTTCCTCCTCATGGCAGACGCACTTCTAAATAGACATGAGTGTGGCGTGGCATGAGGGCAGCTGAAGGCTGCGCAGGGACACTTTGGTGTGCGCTGTGGGGGGGAGGGGGGGCGGTTGGTCAGCATGTAACCCAGGAGAAGTGGCAGCGGAGTGTCATCCAGGCAGTGATTGTGCTTTGTTGTAGCTAGTGTGGTACTTAGCAAAGGTATGCCATGCTAATGAGGGCTTTTCAGAAGTAAAAGTTGTTGGGAGGGGGGGGGGGCACTCTTGCCGGTATTGTGGCTTAATAGTGGGACCTGTGAACTTGAGATGCAGCCCAACATGTAGCCCCTCGCCTGCCCTATCCGTTTCTGTGTCATTCCTATCACTTTCTTGAATTGCCCAGATTTTCACACATGAAAACCTTAGCGAGCATCGGCGAAATACAAAAATGCTCTGGTCGCCCATTGACTTCAATGGGGTTCGTTGTTCGAAACGAACGCTCGAGCATCGCGGGAAGTTCGTTCCGAATAACGAGCACCCGAACATTTTGGTGTTCGCTCATCTCTATTCCTATGTTAAAAATTGCAACGGACTGAAAAAAAAAACGCAAGTGGACAGGAACACATTCAATTCTAATTGCTCTTGAGAAAAAACGCAAAGGAAAAAAAATCGCCAGTGGGTGGGCGCCCTAACTGTGGATTGTGTGCAAAATTATAATTAAAGGTGACCAAATTTTACCAGCTTCAAGCCGGGACAGAGAGGTGTGGTCAGGGAGCAGGGCTTATCACAATGTATGATTTTAGCTCTGCCGTTATTAAAAAGACAGGGCTGTTTCAAAAGAGACGGGGAGAAACGCCTCGTGTTTTTTTCCTAGCTGGAGCATTGGATGGGCTATTGATATTGATTTCAATGGGCTATTGAGATAGATATATATATATATATATATATATATATATATATATATATATATATATATATATATAGGCTATTAATATTGTTTTCCAGTCAAAATCCTCACTCCTCAGCATTTTCGCCATGTATAAACATACGCTAAGCCAGCTTGAGGTATGCTGCCACGTGCAGGGTGACTTCAGTAGTAATTGTGTCCCTCAACAACGGCCTCAGTAGTAATAGTGTCCCCTATATTGGTCCCATTAGTATTTTTGACCCCCACAGTAGCCCCAGTAGTAATAGTAACCCACAGAGTAGCCCCAGTAGTAATAGCATCCTCTATATCAGCCCCAGTAGTATTAGAGCCTCCTTGAGACTGATATACTTACCTCCTCATTGCCTTCGAAGTGCTGCTACTCCTTTGCATAGCGCTGCTGCTAGCGGAAGTGTGTGCGCGTAGTCTTCTCCAGCAGAACCAAAGAGGAGAGGTTAGGGGAGGAGGAATGCAGGTGCACACACTGCCCTCAGTTTGTATGCCCATAGTAGTGCAACTGTACTAGTAATCACTTTCATGGTGCTCTTTGATCATAGGGTACTATTATTGGTGAGTTTTCTACCCACCTTCTATTTTTGCACTATAAATACACATGTATTAGCAAGCTAGGCCTTTCTGCAGCCCAGCGTATAATTTTTTCGGCCTACAGTGTGCGTTACATAACCACTGTGACCCTCCAAGTGCAGGCCAATAATTGCCTAATTTTTTACACCGCTCTGTGCGTCCCGTCAACTTCATGCACAGCGTACGCCCACAGCCGCTGATAAAGGGAAAGACATATACACGCTATCTAGGCGGCTGTTTTTTTTTTTTTTTAAAAAACTGAAAAAACACTCCTCCTTAGGGCTACCTGTGAGCGTGTGCATTACTGTTGTAGTGGCTCACTATTAGCCAGCTAGGCCTTTCTGCAGCCCAGCGTACAATTTTTTCGGTCTACAGTGTGCGTTACATAACCGCTGTGACCCTCCAAGTGCAGGCCAATAATTGCCTAATTTTTTTACACCGCTCTGTGCGTCCTGTCAACTTCACGCACAGTGTACGCCCACAGCCGCTGATAGAGGGAAAGACATATACACGCTATCTAGGCTCCTGTTTTTTTAAAAACATCTGAAAAAAAAAATCCTCCTTAGGGCTACCTGTGCGCGTGTGCAGTTTACTGCGTGGCTGCTAGGAGTTGTAGTGGCTCACTATTAGCCAGCTAGGCCTTTCTGCAGCCCAGCGTATAATTTTTTCAGCCTACAGTATGCGTAACATAACCGCTGCAAGATTCCAAGTGCAGGCCAATAATTGCCTAATTTTTTACACCACTCTGTGCATCCAGTCAACTTCACGCACAGCGTATGGCCACAGCCGCTGATAGAGGGAAAGACATATACACGCTATCTAGGCTCCTGGTTTTTTCAAAAACATCTGAAAAAAAATCCTCCTTAGGGCTACCTGCGTGCGTGTGCAGTTTACTGAGTGGCTGCTAGGAGTTGTAGTGGCTCACTATTAGCCAGCTAGGACTTTCTGCAGCCTAGCGTATAATTTTTTTGGCCTACAGTGTGCGTAACATAACCACTGTCAGCCTCCAAGTGCAGGCAAATAATTCCGTAATTTTTTACAACGCTCTGTGTCTGCTGTATTCGAAATACACCATGCTGAGGGGTAGGGGGAGGCCTAGAGGATGTGGCCGTGCATGCAGGTGAGGACGCGGAGGTCCAAGTGAGGGTGTGGGCACAGGCCGAGTTCCTGGTCCAGGTGAATTGCAGCCGGCTGCTGCGGGATTAGGAGATAGGCAAGTTTCTGGGGTCCCCAGCTTCATATCACAATTTATGGGTCCACGTGGTAGACCTTTATTACAAAATGAGCAGTGTGAGCAGGTCCTGCCGTGGATAGCAGTAAATGCATCCAGCAATGTATCGACCACCCAGTCTTCTACGCCGTCCACTGCTGCAACTCTGAATCCTCTCGCTGCTGCTTCTCCTTCCTCCCAGCCTCCTCACTCCATGAAAATGACACATTCTGATGAGCAGGCAGACTCCCAGGAACTGTTCTCGGGCCCCCAGCCTTGATTGGGAAAAAATGGTTCCTCTCCCACCTGAGGAGTTTGTCGTGATCGATGCCCAACCTTTGGAAAGCTCCCGGGGTCCGGGTAATGAGGCTGGGGACTTCCAGCAAAAGTCTCAAGAGCTTTCAGTGGGTGAGGAGGTCGATGATGATGAGACACAGTTGTCTATATGTGAGGTAGTAGTAAGGGCAGTAAGTCCGAGGGAGGAGCGCACAGAGGATTTGGAGGAAGAGCCGCTGGATGATGAGGTGAATGACCCCACCTGGTTCGCTAAGCCAACTGAGGACCAGTCTTCAGAGAGGGAGGCAAGTGCAGCAGCAGGACAGGTTGGATGAGGCAGTGGGGTGGCCAGGGGGAGAGGCAGGGCCAGAGCGAAGACTCCCCCAACTGTTTCCCAAAGCATCCCCTTGCGCCAAGCCACCCTGCAGAGGCCTAGGTCTTCAAAGATGTGGATGTTTTTCAGTGAGAGCGCGGACAACCGACGAACAGTGGTGTGCAACCTGTGTCGCGCCAAGATCAGCCGGGTAGACCACCAGTACCAGCCTCACCACCACCAGCATGCGCAGGCATATAATGGCCAAGCACCCCACGAGCTGGGACGAAGGCCGTTCACCGCCTCCAGGTCGCACCACTGCCTCTCCTTCTGTGCCCCAACCTGCCACTCAGATCCAACCGCCCTCTCAGGACACAGGCACGAGCGCCTCCCGGCCTACACCTACACCCTCACCTCCGCTGTCCTCGGTCCTATCCAGTAATGTCTCTCAGCGCAAGAGTTGGAGCGCAAGCGCAAATATGCCACCACGCACCCGCATGCTCAAGCATTAAACATGCACATTGCCAAATTGATCAGCCTGGAGATGCTGCCGTACAGGCTTGCGGAAACGGAGGCTTTCAAAAACATGATGGCGACGGCGGTCCCGCGCTACTCGGTCCCCAGTCGCCACTATTTTTCCCGGTGTGCTGTCCCAGCCCTACACCAGCATGTCTCCCGCAACATCAATCGTGCCCTCACCAACGCGGTTACTGGGAAGGTCCACTTAACCACGGACACGTGGACAAGTACTGGTGGGCAGGGCCACTATAGCTCCCTGACGGCACATTGGGTAAATTTGGTGGAGGCTAGGACCGAGTCAGAGCCTAGGACCGCACACGTCCTACCCACACCCAGAATTGCGGTCCTTCCTCGGTTCTGGTATCTGCGCGGTCTATGCCACCTCCTCTAAACCCTCCTCCTCCCCCTCCCCCTCCTCCTCCTCCAACAATGAAGACATTCTTGGCAAATGCTTTCGCTTTGGTCCGTCTTGCGCCGGTCCAAGAATTTTACCTCTAGCGGCACAATATGAATGCCCCCGGCCGTCCCTCTTAATCATGACCCCAGTTCCGAAAACCAACAAAATAGAACCGGGGTCCTATTCCTATCCTATTCCTGAAGCATTCAGCCGACCCCCGGTATAAGGAGAACCTTTCCACTCTCATTCCCGAAGAGGAAAGAGGTTCGAGAGTGATGCAATACCACCGGGCCCTGGTGGACAAACTGATGGTAAACTTCCCATCTGGCAGCGCTAGCGGCAGAAGGCGCAGTTCCAAGGGCCAAGTAACAGGGGAGGCGCCGAGATCAGGCAGCAGGCTCAGCGCAGGCAGGGGAACACTGTCCAAGGCCTTTGCCAGCTTTATGGCTCCCCAGCAAGACTCCGTCACCACTCCCCAGTCAAGGCTGAGTCGGAGGGAGGACTGTAAAAAGATGGTGAGGGATCGTATCACCGTCCTCCGTGATGCCTCTGCTCCATACAACTATTGGGTGTCAAAGCTGGACACGTGGCACGAACTTGCGCTGTATGCCCTGGAGGTGCTGGCTTGCCCTGCCTCTAGCGTCTTGTCAGAGAAGGTGTTTAGTGCAGCTGGGGGAATCATCACGGACAAGCGTTCCCGCCTGTCAACTGACAGTGCCGACATGCTTACATTCATAAAGATGAACAAAGCCTGGATTTCCCAAGACGTCTCTTCTCCACCGGCGGAGAGCAGCGGAACCTAAAGATTCTTTTCGCTGCAACCGCAGATAAAAGCACTCTTCTCTGTCACCGGGAAAATGGGGCATTTCTCTTTGTCAATCTGTCTCTGGCATTAGTCCTCCTCCTTCTACTTCTCCTCCAGTAACAACATGTCATCGCGCTGAACGGCCAATTTTTCTGCAGCCCAAAAGGCTCATCTACATCTACCAATGTTTTTACAATTTTTCAAAGTTTCAAAAGTATTGAGACTGTAACATGAACCATTTTTTTCAACAGGGCTGCCTCCAGGCTCTGTTACAAATTAAGCAACAGTGAGCTGTATCTTTAAAACAATGTTTATGGGTTTCACCTGCCCTCTCGATTGATAAATTTTTCAGAGGTACATTTGTACTCTTGGTACACTAATTTTTCTGGCCCACTCTTACACTCTTATCCAACTAATTTTTCCAGCCTTCGCCTACGCTCATGGTATCCCAATGTTTCAGAGGTTGGCCTATACTATTACTACAGAAATTTTACTGGGGTCTGCCTGCCTATACTTCTGCTACCAGAAAGTTACAGGGGTCTTCCTATACTGCTGCCATAAGGATGTTACTGGGGTCTGCCTTTACTGCTGCCATGTTAATTTTACAGGGGTTTGCCTATACTGCTGCCACAATGATGTTACTGGGGTCTGCCAATACTGCTGCGACGTTAATGTTACAGGGGTCTGCCTATACTTCTGCTACAGAAATGTTACTGGGGTCTGCCTATACTGCTGTTACAAAAATGTTACAGGGGTCTGCATATACTGCTGCTACACAAATGTTACTGGGGTCTGCCAATACTGCTGCTAATGAAATGTTACTGGGGGTCTGCCTATACTTCTGCTAATGAAATGTTACTGGGGTCTGTCTATGCTGTTACTACAGAAATGTTACTGTGGTCTACCTAGACTTCTGCCACATAACTGTTACTGGGTTCAGCTTATACCTTTGCTACATGAATATTACAAGGGTCTGTGTATACTATGGGTGCACTGAGTCTTCCCATGGCTGTGTTCTACCTATCTGGCCTGAAAACCAACCCAGACTGACTAGGGCATGGCGTGTGGGCCGCAGCCAACATGTATTTCCTCTCACGTAACCGCAGCTATCCGGGGCACTGCAATGGGATTTCTTTCTGTACCATCTGTGTGTTCCTGCTTGCCACCCATGCTGCTGGTGGACACAGACTTGCCATAGCAGAGTTGTACCTGCCTGGCACTTTAAAAAAAAAAACAGAATGTCTAGGGCATGGCGTCTAGGCCGCAGCCAACACGTATTTCCTCTCACGTAACCGCAGCTATCCGGGGCACTGCAATGGGATTTCTTTCTGTACCGTCTGTGTGTTCCTGCTACCCACCCATGCTGTGGGTGCACACAGAATTGCCATAGCAGAGTTGTACCTGCCTGGCACTTAAAAACAAACAAACAGAATGTCTAGGACATGGCATGTGGGCCACAGCCAACATGTATTTCCTCTCACGCAACAGCAGCTATCCGGGGCTCTGCAATGTGATTTCTTTCTGTACCATCTGTGTGTTCCTGCTAGCCACCCATGCTGCGGGTGCACACAGACTTGCAATAGTGGAGTTGTACCTGCCTGGACTATAAAAAAAAACCAGAATGTCTAGGGCATGGCATGTGGGCCGCAACCAACATGTATTTCCTCTCACGCAACCGCAGCTATCTGGGGCACTGCAATGGGATTTCTTTCTGTACCGTCTGTGTGTTCCTGCTAGCCACCAATGCTGCGGGTGCACACAGACTTGCCATAGCAGAGTTGTACCTGCCTGGAACTTTAAAAAAAAAAACCAGAATGTCTAGGGCATGGCGTGTGGGCCGCAGCCAACATGTATTTCCTCTCACGCAACCGCTGCTATCCGGGGCACTGCAATGGGATTTCTTTCTGTACCTTCTGTGTGTTCCTGCTAGCCACCCATGCTGTGGGTGCAAACAGACTTGCCATAGCAGAGTTGTACCTGCCTGGCACTTTAAAAAAAAACAAAATGTCTAGGGCATGGCGTGTGGGCCGCAGCCAACCTGTATTTCATCTCACGCAACCACAGCTATCCGTGGCACTGCAATGGGATTTCTTTCTGTACCGTCTGTGTTTTCCTGCTAGCCACCCGTGCTGCGGGTGCACACAGACTTGCCATAGCGGAGTTGTACCTGCCTGACACTTTTAGAAAAAACCAAAATGTCTAGGGCATGGCGTGTGGGCCGCAGCCAACATGTATTTCCTCTCACGCAACCGCAGCTATCCGGGGCACTGCAATGGGATTTCTTTCTGTACCGTCTGTGTGTTCCTGCTAGCCACCCATGCTGCGGGTGCACACAGACTTCCCATAGCGGAGTTGTACCTGTCTGTCCCCAAAACACTGACAGACTTTGGTAGGGTGCAGAGTGCAGATGGTTTACCCCTTGCGTTGTCGATGAGGTATCCGACACCCAAACAGAATGAGTAGTGTATGGACACATGGAGTCCCCATTGCTATGTCACTCGCAGCACCTTTGGCCACACAAGGTGTTTACTGGGACAGAGGCTGACCCAGGGCCCGCTCACATACTTCCCACACCGAGTATTGCTGCATTGTGGAGATGTGTAGAAGTGCTGGGCTGGCAGCGGACTCCCCTTTATGCCCACGTTTGCAGCTCCTGAAGGAGGTGGCAAAGGATTGGAATGAAGATGGAACGTCAATCTATTATCAATTCTCAACAGCATTGTGAGCTATCGCCCACACTTTCAAAGAGGGTCGCTGCCTGGCCCTGCCAACCCTCTGCAGTGTGTGCCTCCGGTTCCTCCTCATGGCAGACGCACTTTAAAATAGACATGAGGGTGGTGTGGCTATGAGGCCAGCGTATGGCATGAGGGCAGCTGAGGGCTGCGCAGGGGCATTTTTGTGTGCGCTGCGGACGCAGGGTCGTGCGGGGGGGGGGGGGGCAGCATATAACCCATTAGAAGAGGCAGCGGTGTGTCCCGCAGGCAGTGATTGTGCTTGGTTAGAGGTAGTGTGGTGCTTAGCTAAGGTGTGCCTTGCTAATGAGGGTTTGTCCGAAGTAAAAATTGTTAGGGGGGGGGGGCATTCTTGCCGCTATTGTGGCTTAATAGTGAGACCTGGGAACCTGAGATGCAGCCCTGCATGTTGCCCCCTGCCTGCCCTATCCGTTTCTGTGTCATCACTTTTGTAGGTTTTGCAGATTTGCCTTAGCGAGCATCGGTCATATACAAAAATGCTCGAGTCGCCCATTGACTTCAATGGGGTTCGTTACTCGAAACGAACCATCGAGCATCGTGGAAAGCTCGACTTAAGCAACGAGCACTCGAGCATTTTGGTGCTCGCTCATCTATAAAAAAGATTCAACAACTTTAATGCATTTCATATCATCAGGGAACCTCAAGTCAGGATTAATAAACCAAATATAGAGGTATATGCCAAAGTACACGCAGGTAATAATAACTGACCGCATACACTGTATCCACCATTGGCAAAATTAAAAGGACTAAAATGATTTACAGAGTGAATGCATCACTTGTGTAACAAGATTCACTGACTTCTGGTTCCCTGATGAACCCATGCATTAATGGGTGATTTTTGGAAAATAAAAAAGCACGCCAAACAATTGTCTACATAAAGAGTAGAGAATGGAGAAAGAAAAGTCATCATTGGGTACAATTTACAGAGAAGAAAAAATATTGGAAACATAAATGTGGGAAAGGAGGATGGGTGGCCAATGAAGGCATATGCAGTTCTGCATCAGAGACCCAGATCAATATAGGTCACATATTGAAAGTTCTGGATTCTCATGTTTAAACTGTGCAAATTGTTCTCTGATTTTAAAAAGTAGCATTTTTCATAAGGATGAGCGAGTATACTCGCTAAAGCACTACTCGTCCGAGTAATGTGCTTTAGACGAGTATCTCTCTGCCATAAAGATTCAGGGACCGCTGCGGCTGTCAGGTGAGTCGCGGCGGGGAGCAGGGGAGAGCGGGCGGGAGAGAGAGACAGAGAGATCTCTCCTCCGTTCCTCCCCGCTCTCCCCCGCCGCTCCCCGCTCTGCGGCGGCCCCCGAATCTTTAAGGACGAGCAGAGAGATACTCGTCTAAAGCACATTACTCGGACGAGTAGTGCTTTAGCGAGTATACTCGCTCATCCTTAATTTTTCACACCTATTCTTCGTAGGGCAAAAAATTTATAAAGCTTTCTATTATACTTTTTTCATCAGATCCTCGTGGGTTTCAAGACATTGGCTTGCAGACATTTAGCATGAAATCTTGCTTGTTTCATTCCAATGGATATAATTTGTCTTGCTCAGGTTGTATCTTTTTGTATGTATATTCCAATAATCTTTGTAGATGTTTTTTTTTCATCTTTCCTAGTTTGATAGAATTTTTCATTTTTGGATGTACAAATGTTTCTGATCTGTTCAAGGGAACGCTTTGTAATGGCAACTGCATACTTCTATGTGACTATTAATCCTTTTAAAGTGTCTTTGCGATGGATTTGTTATTAACATCATGGGAGATGGTGATGTCTAAAAAGTCAATCCTGGTTTTTGAATAATTCATAGTAAAACTCAAGCACCATTGGTTAGAAGTATTCTTAAGACAGCCTAATTCAGTACCGTTTCCAAGCGAAAGAAGTTCATCTACCATATATATATCTTTTTTAATAGACCGTGTTAGATTCATATGTTCCATTGGAAGTAGTAAAATGGCCCATTAACAAGCTCACAAAATTTGGTGTGAAATGGCTCTCTATTGCAGTCCTTTTTATCTCTTGTATATCTTATGCTCAAAGAAGAAGACGTGGTATATGATGAACTGTATTGTTTATAAGATGAAGTACACCTGCTCTTCCCTCATATGCCCACCTTCATTTAGAAAAAATATGTTACTTATATCAAGCAGATATGCAAATGATTAGAGTTGTGGCATGATTAAATGGATGGTCTTGCTGCCTGAGGCCCTAAAATTGCTTCCACCATTGGCCTATAAAAAGGTTCTAATAAATAAATCATTTTTTATTTATTACCCCCCACCAAGCTGGGTACTCCATTTACTGACCTCGAAAGGATGGAAAGCTGAGTCAACCTTGAGCCGGCTACTTGAACCACACAGGGATTGCACTCGCAACTTCTAGGTCATGAGTGAGAGCTTAGAACTGCATTTCTGCTGCCTTAACACTCTGGGCCAGTCCCAGAAAATGTGCTGTATACGAATAAAATACCAAAACACATAAGACAAGGAAACTATTGTATATGTGCCTTTTCCACAGTAAAGGAAACTTTAGAAGCAGTACATGAGCATTGGAAAATTGTTGCTGGAGCTGTGTGGGCACAGTGTCTGAGAAAGCATCAATGGGCATTCTATGTGCTGTATTTATAGAAAATTTATCCCACTCTGTGGGCACTGTTCAGTTCTATGTGGACACCATATGGCATTCTGTTTAGATCTAGATGGGAGAGGTATGATACTTTTGGGAAAATGTTTGGCAGTGTATAGTGTACAGTACTAGATATCCAGGAACTTTATAACAATTAATTACAGGTGTTATAGGCAGTACTGATATGGATGATAAATAAGCAAAAGTGGTTCACCTCCTCAGAGTATACCAGCAGTGCCCACAAAGATCATTAATCTTTGTTTACATCATGCTGACAATGTATACTATCAACCTAAACAATTTACTGTTATGAGGAAAAAAATCTGAGTTGAGGTATCCAATCTGCTTCTCTAATTTATGCATTCATTTCTTGATTAATAAAATGCTGCATGTCACATGGCAATGTGCTGGTATAAAAAATGATGTTGTACTACCAGGATTAAGGGGTTCTATAGAATAGAATAACTGGTAAATTGTGATGACTCTATTAAAGGATGTGTGTACTATAGAGACATCAAGAGGATGGATGAGGAGAGAGCACCCAGCAATGCTTGTTCCTACCCCTTAATCCACTGGGTGGCTGCAACCAGTGAAGGACTTACTTCTCCAGAGAAAATAAATTAATTGATAAAAAAAAGTTGGGAATTGTCTTAAAGAGTTATGGAAAGGGAATGGAAGCGAAGACAAACATCAGGCCTGTCTGTCCTGGATGCCAAAATGCAGCATATTAACAAAGTATTGCTTGTGGATGGTATAAGGAGGCACATTTAGAATACGTTGCTGCAGCAGAAGTTACAAATAAATATTTATTTGCAAACGAATACAAATAAGTAACGTTGTAATAACAAGCAAGTATGTTAACTTTTACCTGTCACTAGCGATGGCTAACTAAATGCTAGGATTAATACCTCATGTACAATAAGAAACAATTATAGTGCGCTTTATATTTAACATGAAATATTAACAGAGTCAACAAAAGAGTTTGCTGCATCCGAATCAGTCAGAAGGTGAATACTTCATCGGTTACTGGGTCACTGTGTGGGTGTTGCAGTCGGCCTGAAACATTTTGGGTTTGGCTGTATATACCAGGTGAGTCCCTATTTTATCATAAACATTAAGTTTTATGAGGTTTTACCAAAGTGCTGTCCCTTAATCTTGTTTTGCTTGTAGTAGGCAGTCTCAATTGCCTATTCATGGTGCTCTCTGCCTTCTCCAAACAATCCCTCTCTTATCCAGGGGTTCAGGTTCCCAATGTCTTTTCCTCTCTGGTAACAGCAGCTCCTCTGAAGATCATTGCACCCTTTCAGCAGCAGTCTCCAGTAATACTTCCTCTCACTTACACAGTCCCTGCACAGTATCTTGTGATGCAACAAGAAATTCTTTACTAGAATGATCCTAAGGAGCATGCTCAATTTAGTTTGGAGTGGCCTTCTGGGTGCTCCACTGTGAAGCCCAGTACACCCATTGGAGGAGCCTCTTGTAAAAGGGATCATTTTAATTTTTGCTACAGGGCCCCATTTTTTCTATGTATGTCATTGCCTCGAATTCCTTCCTTTATGGCACTGACTTGTTTAGCTTGATGCTACTGGAAAGGGGTTGTTAGTGAAATTAATATGACTCCATTTTCCCTTGTCTGTCTTATAGTATGCTCCTTCAATTTTGTATGATATAGTCTGTCAATGTTTTGTACTTTTTTTTTAACAAGATTTGCTCAAATGGATTAAAGAATAAAAACAGACCTCGATGATTAGAACATTTCAAGGCTCTAGATTGAATGTCCTGAGTCATTGAGCCCTGTTCTCCAAGTACTCTCTAAACAGTTTATTGCTTATACTTACTGTACTTTTGTATTTTAAGAAGATTAGAATGAGCCTCCTTGTGCTGCTGAAACAGTTTGGACTCCTTTATTTAAAAGGCCTGAGAGGATGGTGATTTCCCTGAACTTTGAGCCTGGAGTGAGCTCTGTGGATGAATATCACATGGGTGACCCAAATTTTACAAGTTGAAAAAAAAAACAACTTAAAAAATTCATGCCTTACTACAGATCAGGGCGATAAAAATAGCTACTTTGAATCCCGCTATATTATTTTTGTGTGGATTCAAAGGGGGGAGGAAATGGGAACAGTAACCACTGACTAGCTTGAAAATACTCTGTATTTAAAATCACTAGATCCCACAGAACAAAATCGCATCTGAGCATGTTAAAGATAAACCAATTATGGGGGGAGGGAGTAGGCTAGCTACTGAGGAGAGTGGACGCGAGAACTATGAGACCCCCCCAACCCCTAAGCTATCTCCCTTACCTTCAAAGTTCCTTGCAGCAGTGCAGGGTCCCGTTCCTGTGGCGACGAAGTGCGAGGCCAATTGGGACCTGTGCATCCCCAGCCTCTAGTGCCATGCTTGCTTGTCCTGGCATGGACAAAGATCCTGGCCCGCTGCTTCGGTGAGCATGCCAGCACCTCCAGCTAGTTGCTGCCTCTGGCAGAGGAGTCCTGCAGCCGCACAAGACTATTAGCTGTTCCGGCAATGTGGAACTTGGTTAAGGCGGACACTGCTTGGATAGTGGAGGGGAGACTTGACCCCAGCGGTACTCTCCCTCCCTGTGCCTGCCATCTCTTTCTCTCTCTCTCTCCTGCACTGATCAGCCCAAGCAGCGGGTGGCTGTGGCCTGTAGTTACCAAGGCTTTAGCCCTGAGTTTGGCGGCCAGATTATAAAAACAGAGAGAGAAAGGGGAAAAAAAGAATGGAGGGAAAGGAAGAAGAAGGGAAAATAAAGAGAAGAAAAGAAGGAAAAATAAATAAATAAAAAAGGCTGGCTATGAGAGCCACAGCAGTTAAGAGGAAAAATACAAGGGAAAAAAAAATGGAAAAGGCTTCCAGCTGAAGAGTGGCTGCTGTTTCTGTTGAAGCAGCATAAGGAAGGACTACTGATCTTTCTTGAAATACTATATGTAGAATCTGACGCTATCTAGAGGCGGGTGTTAATATAACAATTTACATTTTCAAGCAAGACACTAAACCTGAAGTTCATGCAACAATAGAACACCGCATGTGAACATAATCCAATCCTAATTCCCTCAGTATGATTATAATCAGACAGGCAAAATGGTAAAGCCCGTGAAACCCATAACCACTGACAGCACCAGAGATCTTAAGACACCAAAAGACCACAAGAGCCCGCAAAAACATCTAAGAAATCTTCTCATGACGCACCTCACACAAACCATCCCAAGCAGACGCCACTAGAAGAAGATAACAGTATCCATACAGTTTCAACGCAAGGCTCAGAAAGTGAATCGGAAGATGACTCACTAATAAATTTGGATACAGATATTAAAAAATATATCAAGGCCCTGCCTACTAAGATAAGCATCAGAGATCTCTTTAAGGAATTAACCCAAATGGTTAAGGAAGAGATCTCAGACTTGAGGAAAGACATAACAGAAGTTCATGTTAGAATTGACTCCCTCAAAGACTCATGTGCCAAGATGATCAACCATGCAGAGAAAGGCAAAGATATATTTGTCAATAAGCATAAAGAATTGTATCTCCAAAGAATCCACAAAGATGACCTAGAGAACTGCTCTGACAGACTGCAGGACATCCTCTGCTGCCTACAAAACTTTAAAACCAAAGAGGAAATCCTATATAAAGCCAGAGCAGCAAAAAAACAAAAACTAAAACTAAAAAACAACAACAATTAAGTCCAAATCTTTCAAGATGTCTCCAAACTTACATTAGACCTGAGGAGACAATTGCAATCCCTTTCAAGAGCACTGAGAGACAAAGAAATACCTTACAAATGGCTCTTCCCTTTCAACCAAGCAATCTCAAGCCCAAACAGAACGTAGACCATAAAAACGCTGGAGGACCTTCTCCTGATTCTAAACAAGCTAGACCTCTCCCATATACAAATTGCATACTCAACATCCACAAAGGAATCGCTAGATCTTCCTCCTCTCCCGAAAACAGATTCCTGGAACCACGTCACCCTAAGCAAGCAAAGGAAGGTGTGAAGATTGGAGCAGGTCCAAACCAGGTCCCCCAGAAGAGACCTTTCATCAGACAACACTTGACTAGATGGGATATTTAATTCCTCTATCTATAACAACCCGTTCTCCTCTGAGGAGACAAGTATGGGCTTCTTGTCATTCATCTAATGTAACTTGCCTGGTTTACATTGAGTTTTCTAATGTTATTTTCTGATCACACTGGGAGATCTGACTGGAGCAAACTTAATCTGATCCAATCAGTTCATGCTGAGGACTTTTGTTGATATAGGATCACAAACGATCCTTCTTTGTTTGTCACCAACCAAGACTTACTTTTTCACTAACTCCCGGGGAAAGATTTCACCCCCAGGGGCATTATCTCCAAATTATACCATACCCTCATCTTCAACAAAGAATATCCCTCATACATCTCCAGTTGGGAGAGAGTTATTGTATTCTCGAAATCCACAATATCCTTAAAAACTTGCACTCAAAATCAATGTCAGTAAGATGCCATGAATTATATTATAAAATAATATCCAGATGGTACAAAACTCCAGAGCTTGTCCACAGAATTGACCCAAAGTACTACCTGACTTGATGGAGATGTTCTTTAAATCCATTTTGGTATGAATTACAAAAAAATATGAAATCTCATTTTTGGATTTAAGGTTACACTTTCACCCAAACTCATCCTGTTGAACATAATCCCTCAGACTGACCCCCAAAGAGAGACCTATTGCTCCCATTCCTTCTTGATGTGGCCAAAATACTAATTCCCAGACATTGAAAAGAATCAGAATCCCCTAGTATTCTGGAATGGCTTAACGAGATCTGCATATTGAACAGCTTTGAAAAAACTAGACACTTGCAAGAGGGAAAATTAAAGAAATATCTCAAGACATGGACTAAGTGGATCACCTACAGGAACAAGTAGCCACTGATTAGCTTACACCCAATAGACAGCTAATATGCCTCTTCAATACAACCTATTTACTGTAGAATATTTGCTTAGTCCTTAAAGCAGTCACCAAAATCCTCATTCTCTTCCCCTTCCTGATAACCCTTTGTCCCCTTTTCTCCTTTCTCCCTTTTTTGTTTTTTGTCTTCTCTCCATGTATCTACAATTGCAAATTTTAATACCAAAGATGTGAAACATTAACCCCTTAGTGACCAAGCCTGTTTGCGCCTTAATGACCAGGCCAAATTTTGCAAATCTGACATGTGTCACTTTAACATGGAAAAACACCAGAAAGGTTTTGCATATCCAAGCGATTCTGACATTGTTTTTTCGCCACATGTTGTGCTTCATTTAGGCGGAAAAAATAGACCGATAGAAATTGTGTTTATTTATTAAAAGCGCCAAAATTGGGAAAATTTTGAAAAAATCGTCATTTTTTCACATTTCCAACTGCAATATCTTAAATATGTGCAAACATAATATAGAAATTTTTGCTAAGATTTATATTTCCACCCGTTTACTTTATTTTGGGCGCACATTGGAAAAACTTTTGTTTTTTTTTAACTATTTAGGAGACGTACAAATTTAACATTACTTTTTAGCATTTTGAGGAACACTTTGTTTTCCTATACCAAGCCGAGATTGGAAAGGCTCATGAGTGTCAGAATAATAGATACCCCCCCCAAATGACCTCATTTTAAAAACTATACCCCTTAATGTATTCACTGAGGGGTGTCATGAGTATTTTGACCCCACAGTTTTTTTTCAGGAATTAATTCAATTTAGAGGAGAAAAAGTAAAATTTCATATTTTTGCAAATCTGTCATTTTAAAGACATATTTTTTTCCTATAGTTTACATGAAAATCAGGATTTACACCCCAAAATGGATACCCCTATTTCTCCCGTGTTCAGAAATATACCCATTGTGGCCCTATTGTTATATCTGAGTCCACAACGGGGCCCAAAATGAAAGGAGTAGTCAGTGTCTTTCAAAACAGAAATTTTGCTTGAAGTCCTTTTAGGCCCCATAGCACACATGTAGAGTTCTTGAGCGCCCAAAACCATAGAAAACCCCCACAAATGACCCCATTTTGAAAACTAGACCCCTTAAGGAATTTATCTAGGGGTGTACTGCATATTTTGACCCCACAGTTTTTGAATGAATTCAAACCAAGCAAAAGGAAAAAATTGTGATTTTCGTTTTTTTGGCAATTCTGTCATTTTAAAAACAGCTTTTTTTGTACAGCACACATATGAAGGAAGACTTGCACCCAAAAATGGATACCCCTGTTTGTCCCGTGTTCAGAGACATACCCATTGTGGCCCTAATCTTATGTCTGGATACACAACGGAGCCCAAAATGAAAGGAGCGACCGGTGGCTTTCGGAACACAAATTTTGCTTGAAGTCCTTTTAGGCCCCATTGCCCACTTGTAGAGTTCTTGAGCGCCCAAAACCATAGAGAACCCCCACAAATGACCCCATTTTGAAAACTAGACCCCTTAACGAATTTATCTAGGGGTGTACTGCGCATTTTGACCCCACAGTTTTTGAATAAATTCAAGCAAAGCAAAAGGAAAAAATTTGGATTTTTGTTTTTTTGGCAATTCTGTCATTTTAAAAACAGCTTTTTTTGTACAGCACACATATGAAGGAAGACCTACACCCCAAAATGGATACCCCTGTTTGTGCTGTTTTCAGAAATATACCCATTGTGGCCCTAATCTTATGTCCGCATGCACAACGGGGCCCAAAATAAAAGGAGTAATCGGTGGCTTTCAGAACATAGATTTTGCTTGAAGTCCTTTTAGGCCCCATTGCCCACTTGTAGAGTTCTTGAGCGCCCAAAACCATATAGAACCCCCACAAATGACCCCATTTTGAAAACTAGACCCCTTAACGAATTTATCTAGGGATGTACTGCATATTTTGACCCCACAGTTTTTGAATAAATTCAAGCAAAGCAAAAGAAAAAAAATAGGATTTTCATTTTTTGGGCTATTGTGTCAATTTAAAAACAGGTTTTTTTGTACAGCACACATATAAATGAAGGCTTTCACCCCAAAATGGATACCCCTGTTTGTCCCGTGTTCAGAAACATACCCATTGTGGCCCTAATAGACTTACAGGACCCATGGCTAGGCCTACAATGAAAGGAATACCCGTTGGATTTCAGGGTACCACTGAATAAATTTCAGGCCCCATTGCCCACTTGTAGAGCCATTGAGCGGCCAAAACTATAAAGAACCCCCTCAAATGACCCCATTTTGAAAACTAGACCCCTTAACGAATTCATCTAGGGGTGTACTGCGTATTTTGACCCCACAGTATTTGAATGAATCTAAGCAAAGCAGAAGGAAAAAGTTACGATTTTCAATTTTTTTGGCAATTTTTTCAATTTAAAAACAGTTTTTTTGTACAGTGCACATAGGAATGAAGACGTTCACCCCAAAATGGATACCCCCTTTTGTCCCGAGTTCAGAAACATACCCATTGTGGCCCTAATCTACTTACAGGACGCATGGCAAGGCCTATAAAGGACGGAACACCTGTTGGATTTTAGGGCACAACTGAATAAATCCCAGGCCCCATTGCTTATTTGTACAGAATAAAGATTGACTCCCTAAAAATCCCCCCCCTCCCCCTCCACGCCCTTTTTGGCTTTCGCAAATCTTAGATAAAAGTAAAAATGTGAACTGTGTAGTATTTCCGAAGACAGGGGTAATTACGGAGGCTGGTTGGAATGGGCCCATGGGGCAATAAAACCGGGTATCCCCCCCCCTACTCTCATGCTTTTTGGGGGTATTTCATGACCTCAGTGGCGGGTATGGGGTGTAAAAAGTGGCGTTCCGTGAGTCTCCGTAAGCTTGATGAGGTGCGGCGGTCTCACACAGAAGGCGCTCAACAAGGTGCTCCTGGAACTGCAGGAAAGCGAGCGTTCCCGGGGCTTCTTGTAAAATACGTATCACAGGTAGCGGTCTGAATAACGCCGGGCTCACGCGGGTGCAGGCGGAATCCGCTTGCGGAGGCCCACAGCGGATCCCATCTGTGAGCCCGGCTGTGACCCTGCGTACGGCTGCGTAATGTACTGCGCATAACTGCCTGCTCACACAGGCGGTCATGCACAGTACACCTTTTTTTTGTTTGTATTTCCCGCACCATCGCTTAGCGATGACGCGGGTACCCGCAGCCCGTATACAATGTAGTTGTGTATGGGCTGCGGGTATATCCGCGACCATGGAGCACAATGGGCTCTATGTTGCCGATATCCGCAGTAAAATAGAACCTGCTGCGTTCTCTTTTCTGCGAGTGGATTACGCAATTCCGACCCGCTAATGTGAGCGGAATTGTGTAATCCAATGCGATTGATCTGCATAATACCACGGATCAGACGCATGCGGAATCCGTCATTCCTATCCGGTCATGTGAGACCGGCCTAAGGTAGATCGCTACCTTTTTATCACGTGACCGGGGACCGCTCAACGAGGCCACCCGTCACTGCTCCAGGCTCTCGGTGACCATTGGTCGCTGGGAGCAAGGAGATTTTAAGTTTCCTGGGCTCCCTGACTCCTGCGCATGTGTCCGGCTTTTTGCCGGCAATCGCATGTGCAGAATCCTGGAAGGTCCACGGAGGAAGATCGCGTCGGGATTCAAATACGCAGGCCTCCGGTAAAAAGTTTCATCTCCTCTCACCGATCGCATCGGTGAGGGGAGATGAAACTTCAAATTTTTTTTTTTACTTTTACGTGATCGCCATTATTGGATAATGGCGAACACGTGACCAGGAACCGCTCACCGCGGACCCCCATTAAATCTCCATGCTCTTGGCTACGTTTTGTAGCCAGGAGCAGGGAGAATTTAAATTATCCTGGCAATCCACAGCTTTTGCGCATGCGCCCGCCATTTTGGCGACGGGCGCGTGTGCAGAAGCTGTGGTAAGGTCCGCGGATAAATCTGGGGGCCTTAGGTACGTACTTTCATCCTCCCTCACGGATATGATCCATGAGGGGAGATGAAACGTACGCTTTTTAAACTTTTAAAAACTTTTTTTTTACTTTATTTTTTTTTTACTTTTTTACACTTTTTTTCACTTTACATGATCACTGTCATCCATTGGATGACAGTGATCACGTCCCCGGTATAATCTCTCTGCTCCTAGCTACACATGGCAGCCAGGAGCAGAGGGATTTTAAATTTCCCGGGGCTCGAGCCCCTCTGTGCACGCGCCCGATGTCAATCATCGGGCGCGCATGCGCAGACGGGGATTCGGGTCCCGGGACATCGGGACACCGCTGAGGACTGGGGGTGAGTATTTTCACCTCCCCTCATGGATCCGATCCATGAGGGGAGGTGAAACTGACTTTTTTAAAACTTTTTCGCGATCGCCGCTAACCATTGGATAACGGCGATCGCGGTACCGGGGACCGCTCACCGCAGTCCCCGCTGACATCTCCTGCCTCCCGGCTACCTACAGGAGCCGGGAGCCAGGAGATTTTAAATCTCCCGCGCCGCCGGGCCTTCTGCGCATGCGGCTGACGTAATGCCGCCTGGCGCGCATGCGCAGAAGACCGGCTTCGGGCCCCGGAGCGGCAGGAGAGCGGGGAGCAGCGTGCCAGACCTCGGTGAGTAATTTCAGCTGCTCCGATGGATCCGATCCATCAGAGCAGCTGAATCTTTAACTTTTTGGGCACTTTTATTTACTTTTTTGCGATCGGCGCTATCCATTGCATAGCGCCGATCGCAATGCCGGGGGGGGCTCCGAACAGCCCGGGATGACAGCTCCATGCTGTCAGCTACCTGCGGACACCGACAGCATGGAGCTGTCACGTCCACAGCCCGAGGGGCACTATTCTCTGCAGGAAGCATGTTTTTACGTCCTCAGAGAATAGAGCCCACTTCGGGAGGACGTAAAAACACTATGGGCTGGTCGTTAAGGGGTTAATGTTTTGTCAACCCTGCATTTCATCCTTACTAGAGATGAGCGAACGTACTCGTCCGAGCTTGATGCTCGGGCGAATATTAGGGTGTTCGGGATGTTCGTTATTCGTAACGAACACCACACGATGTTCGGATGTTCGGGTTACTTTAACTTTCTTCCCTGAGAAATCATTTCTATATGCGCTCAATGGGGCCGGCGGCAGCAGCGCCAACCCCATTGAGAACATATAGAAGACAAATCCTTCTTCTCTGCCACAGCTGTAACAGCTGTGACAGAGAAGAACGATGTTTGCCCATTGAATTCAATGGAAGCGGCAATACAGCCGACTCCACTGAATGCAATGGGCTGCCGGCGATCGCGGGATGAATTGTCGGAAAGGGGTTAAATATATAAGCCCTTTCCTGCAATTCATCCAGAAATGTGTAAAAATAAAAAATATATATATACTCACCTGGTGCCGACAGACGGAGTTCAGCGCGGCAGGCTGCAGTTCTCCTGAACTGCTCTGAACAGCTGTGAGTAGTATTCAGCAGCCGGGGATTTAAAATCCCCGCCTGCTGAATAAGATGCCTCTGATTGGTCACAGCCTGACCAATCAGAGGCCAGCCCTCACTCACACCCATTCATGAATTCATGAATGGGTGTGAGTGAGGGCTGGCCTCTGATTGGTCAGGCTGTGACCATTCAGAGGCATCTTATTCAGCAGGCGGGGATTTTAAATCCCCGGCTGCTGAATACTACTAACAGCTGTTCAGAGCAGTTCAGGAGAACTGCAGCCTGCCGCGCTGAACTCCGTCTGTCGGCACCAGGTGAGTATATATATATTTTTTATTTTTACACATTTCTGGATGAATTGCAGGAAAGGGCTTATATATTTAACCCCTTTCCGACAATTCATCCCGCGATCGCCGGCAGCCCATTGCATTTAGTGGAGTCGGCTGTATTGACGGCTCCATTGAATTCAATGGGCTAACATCGTTCTTCTCTGCCACAGCTGTTACAGCTGTGGCAGAGGAGAACTTGCTGTGTCGTTCCCATCATTTTCTTGAATTGCCAAGATTTTCACACATGAAAACCTTAGCGAGCATCGTCGAAATACAAAAATGTTCCGGTCGCCCATTGACTTCAATGGGGTTCGTTATTCGAAACGAACACCCGAACATCGCGGGAAGTTCGTTTCGAATAACGCGAACCCGAACATTTTGGTGTTCGCTCATCTTTAATCCTTACCCTTTTCCTTTCTGCACCCAACTAAATTTTCTGCCTACTTTGTAGTATAGTGGTAAATTGCATACTCCTTAGCTGTTGTATTCAGTGCATATCTGATCTATTTATACAATAATTGGTTCACGGGTCCGATCATACACAGATTTGAAGTTTATGTTTTGCTGAAAAGAAAAATATGGTTATGTTGTTTAGGTGAAATCTAACTCAGATACAACTAAATGGTTGTGTCATACTTCATCATCTATCGCAATATGCAACATATATGAATCCTCTGCTCTCAGACCCAGGGTTAGTATAGAGGCCTTAGGAATGAGTTAGGACCACCCTATGTGGGTGTAATCAGAGGACCATGGATGGCTCCTAGGAACCTTAATCTTCCTGGTTAGGTAACACAGCACATTCCCTGGTGGTTAGCTGAAGTTTTTGGGATGATGGAAGAGGTCATGTCATTGACGGTATGTGGAAGGAGCTGTGTAGTATGAATAAGCAGCTTCAAAAGGGGGAACTGTTAGTGAAATTAATATGACTTCATTTTCCCTTGTCTACCTTATAGTATGCTTCTTTCATTTTGCATGATATAGACTGTGTCAATGTTTTGTACTTTTCCTTTAACAAGATTTGCTGAAATGTATTGAAGAATAAAAAGGGACCTCGATGATTATAACATTCAAGGCTCTAGATTAAATGTCTCGGTTGATTGTGCCCTGTTCTCCAAGTACTCTCTAAGCAGTTTATTGTTTAAAATTACTGAAATTTTGTATTCTAAGAAGTTAATCACATATGATTAACTGTGCTTGCATGTGTCTTTGCTTTAATTTTAGATGTTAAATTCCTTATCTTCCATGTTCATATTGTGTTTATGCTTCTTTGACAAATAGTAATCAATGAATTATAATAGATTTGAATTATTGTAATTGGAGCATGTGCCCCTATAAAAACTGCTGCCTGTCAATCAATAAACATCCCTAGCTGTGTGGTTTGACGTTACTCTCCCGAGCTCGGCATAAACTCTAACTAAGAATTTCGCCCCCAAAGCATATCATAGCAAATTGTTTTGTTTGCACTAACAGGGTCAAAGTCTGAAAAATTTGCTATGATATTGAAACATCCTTTCCTATCTTAGACAAATAGAAAGAATGTAATTTATTCATTGACTACATGTAAGGTTTTCAGAGTAAGGGTGCATTCCCATGAACGTATATCGGCTTGGTTTTCATGTCGAGCCGATATACGTCGTCCTCATGTGCAGGAGGGGGAGGATGGAAGAGCCAGGAGCAGGAACTGAGCTCCCGCCCCCTCTCTGCCTCCTTTCCGCCCCTCTGCACTATTTGCAATGGGGAGAGGTGGAACGGGGGCGGGGCTAATTCTCGAAATTTAGCCCCGCCCCTGTTCATTGCAAATAGTGCAGAGGGGCAGAGAGGGGGCGGGAGCTCAGTTTCTGCTCCTTGCTCTTCCATCCTCCCCCCCTGCACATGAAGACGATGTATATCGGCTTGGCGTGAAAACCGAGCCGATATACGTTCTTGGGAATGCAGCCTAAGGCCTTAGTCAGATGGGCGTTTTTTCGCGCGATTTGCGGATCGCATGACGCATGCTCATCCGCAAATCGCGTGACCGGTGCCCGAAAATCGCCCGAAAATCTGCTCCTAGCCGCGTTTCATTAGAAACAGGCCGGAGCTGTCCAGCGCATTGCATTCAATGGAGCCGGCAATACAGCGGCTCCATTGAAAGCAATGCGCTGAGCCAATCAGGGGGCAGGTCTGACTCACACCCCCTTCACACCCACTGCAGGCCGGCCGCGCGGAACTCCGGCTGCCGGGAGCAGGTGAGTATGTCTATTTTTTTTATTTTAACACTTTTCTGGATGAATTGCAGGGAAGGGCTTATATATTTAAGCCCTTCCCGACAATTCATCCCGCGCACGCTGGCAGCCCATTGCTTTCAATGGAGCCGCTGTATTGCCGGCTCCATTGAATTCAATGGGCAAACATTGTTCTTCTCTGCCACAGCTGTTACAGCTGTGACAGAGAAGAATGATTTGTCTTCTATATGTTCTCAATGGGGTCGGCGCTGCTGCCGCTGGCCCCATTGAGCGCATATAGAGAAGAGAACAGGAATCGCAGATCGCAAATAGATGCGATCTGCGATTTCTGTTCTATAATTTATCGGACGAGCGCATAAAAAGCGCTCATGTGTCCGATACCATTGCAAAGCAATGGTTTTAAAAAAATCGCCGGACGCATGCGCATGCGCAAATCGCGCAAAAAACGCCCGTCTGACTAAGGCCTAAAGCTTAATTTTCGTAAGTACATTTTATTTTTCTATCAAAGTGCTAATGATCACTTGTCTGTGAGTGAGTGCTTCACATGCTCCGCCCCTGATCACATGATGGTCATGTCATCGCAGGTCCTTCATCTCATGATGTAGGCTGACAGAAGAACAAAGTTAGGGTTCTTGGAAGGGGGAGGACAAAAATAACAAAATAATACAACTAAGCCATTATTAACCCACATACAACTCAGCAGTTTTGACAGGAGACACCGACCTACTGCCACCACAGAGATACAGCAGGCTGAAGGACCTGCGGTGATGTCACTCCCAAATGACAAGCGCTGCTGCTGCGGTTGGAGCCATCCTGGAGTTTGGTAGAAAGTCCTGGTTAAGCAACAATCCAGGGAGCCACTTACAAAGCCAGACAGCAGCTACCAGGACCTGTGATGATGTCACTGTCATGTGATCACCTGTGTGGGTGGAGTCAGGTATCACATGACCAGGGGCTGATCAGTGTATGCAGGAGTCTGCAGTGGTGGTTGTCATCCCTGCAGGATGAGCTGAAAGGATCAGAATATAGCAGAGCTGTGCGTGTCATGTGGGGGGGGGGGGGGGGGCAGGGGGCAGGATAGATCGAGCAGAGCTGTGTGTGTCATGTGTAGGGATCAGGATGGATGTAGCATGTAGCAATGCTGTGTGGTGCATTGCTCTAGCAGAAACATTGGTACTATAATTTCATTTTTTTTAAATTTCAATCATTTTTATTGGGTTTATAATAAACAGAGAATAAAAAGAAAGTTGACATACAAGTCTTTATTTGTAAGAAGGATGCATGAATTTTATTTGATTGTTCCTCTTTTTGCTATCTGGAGTGGAATACAATGCCAAAATATGTTAGTTTTACATATATGAATAGCTGTCACTTTAAAGGACGAATCAGCAGCCATGAGGGCTTGGCAGCTACTTACAGGGTATACAGATGGTGGTGGAGCTTTTTGTTTAATTATGAAAAACAGGTGAATGTTTTTATGATATTGAATGTTATTAAGTACAGGTTTTTCCTACCATTACGCATATATATATATATATATATATATTCTTATCCTAAAATACTGAATGATTAATACATTATTTTAGTTTTTATCCCATATCACAAAGATTAAATTGGAAATTGCAAATTACTTTATTTAGTTGAAAACATCAAATTCCCTTTTTTTTAAAAAAAAAAATCTAATTCTTTTATTGAATTTAATTTATATATTTTTTGTTATTGCAGTTTTTGATTCTTTTCATCCAGCCCCAAACAGTAGGTATAATAAAAATGAGGCAAATATAATGCTGTGCTCAAACCTTGTCTTTTATTTACATATGACATACACTGAACGTATAGCTTCAAGGTATGCAACTGTATGCCAAAACTGAAACGTTTTGAAACGTTGCCAGCCTTGGGATATATAGAGTAAGTGTAAGAAAAAAGTGGTTGTAGGCGCAATCTCTTTTCTTAAAGAGGCACAAGACGTGATGTTAAGCTCAACTCCTCTGTTTTTATTATTATTAATAAATCCAGCATACAGTAAATGCATTTCATGGCCATTGAGCCCCTTCCTCAGTATTTTACGGGGACACACAATACATATAATGTGTAAATACGTTGACAAATAGGGGAATAATTACATAATTGATTTAGGAATTATTTATAATAAAAAGAGCAATTTATGAAAATAAGAAAAGTGTAAAAGTTTAAAACAAAAGTGAAATAGCAATGAATGACAGCTGCGGTAGGGATCCAGCTGCCGGCATACTGTAATTGTTTTTTAGGGAAGGTCTTTAAATATAAGCTCTTCCCTGAAAAACAAGGAAAAATTGTGTTGAAAATAAAAAATGAATCATACTCACTTTCCTTCAGCTGCCGGGGCTCAGCCAATCACAGGCAGCTCTCGCTGAATGACTGACAGCCGAGAGCTGCCTGTTCCTGTGGTAGGGAATTCTTTATTCACCACAGGGATAAGGAATTCCTTTGCTGCATCTGTCACAGATGTGGCAGGTGCAGCAGGGAATTCTTTTTTTCCTGGTGGGGATGAAGGACACATCTGCCGCATGCAGCAGATGTGTTCTTCATCCCCGCGGGGGAAACGGCAGCATCGGACAGGTAAGCATTTATTTTTACACTAAAATTCTTGTCTTTCAGGGAAGGGCTTATATATAAAGCCCTTCTCTGAAAAACAATTCAGGGGTGCCGGCAGACCATTGCCTTCAATGGAGCCACTGGCAGCAGCCATGGCTCCCTTGAAGGCAATGCACGGACCTGCATTCACGCGTGTTTGTGCATGTATGTGGGTTCGCACTTATGTACGCACACGCACATGCTCGTGTGAAGCCACCCTGAGTGTGATACCAGGATGTCTTTCTAAATGTGTGCATGCATTCTATGATCTCATTTGGGTCCATGAATCTTTCTATGAAAACTTGTCATTTTCTAAAGAATTTTGATGCTTGGGCTTATGCTGGTTTTTCTGTTTCCAGTCTCTCCATTTTTAGAAGGTGTTTTAGTTGCTACATGATATCTGGTGTTCCTGGGGGACTGGCATGCAACCATTTTGCTAACATGCTCCTCTTGCCTATTTTAAGAATAGTGTATTTCAAATTAGCATTTTTTATTTGGTTAGGGAGAGAGTGAAATACATAAGCTTGTGGGTTCAAAAGTATAATAATTTCTGCAAGTTCCTGTACCAGTGATTTAATTTCTGTCCAAAGTGTTTTGATTTCGGGGCAGTGCCAGATACCATGCAGAAAATCTGTTTTTGGTTATGAGCATCTATTTGGGTTTCCTGGATGTAGAGGTATGTTTCTCATTGGTTATCGCCTTTCTTATAGAGATCCAACCATACACCCATTTTTAAGGTAGTTCTGGGTGTTGTAGTTCCTGTTCCCAAACAAAGGTGTACTATCTGTTTCGGCCCACCCCTCTCTAAATCGGTAGTATAGATCAGATATTTAATGCCTTTGTGATGATCCTTGCATAAGCATGTCAATTGGATTCATTATTGCCCCTTTTGAAATATCACCAAGTCTAGCTCTTAGAAAACCCTTTATTTGTGCATATATATATACATCACAAATTTCTTCAAAGGTTTTGTATCTAGGCTCCCTATGCTGAAGAAGGTGTTGGACTTTCATAATTACCCTACTGCACCATGGCTCGAACATTTTATTATCTTGCCCTTCTTTGAACTTCGGATGCCCCCACAAATCTGTATGTTTTGATAATTTGAATGGTAGCTGATAGTTTTTGCGGGCTACTTTCCATGCAGCAATGGTGTCCTTTACCATAGTAGAATGTTTGGCCCCCGATGGAAGACTAGAAAATCCTGTGTGTAGGACAGCATTTAAGCTCCAAGGGTGCATCAGGTCATTCTTTAGCTCGTAGTTTGAGAAATAGCAGGTCTTCAGTAGCCAGTCAACTGAGTGTTGCATAAGGCTAGCTATATTATATGCATGTATATCTGGAAAGTTCAATCCACCTCTAGTCTTAGGTAGCATAAGCTTTTTCATGGCTATACGTGGACGTTTGTGGGACCAGATAAAGGCCGCGAATGCCATATTTAACCTTCTCAAATCTTGTCGTTTAAGTAAAAGTGGGATAGAGTGCAAGGGATAGCGAAGATTTGTGAAACTAATCATTTTAATCAAATGACATTGGTCAAAAAATGAAATTTGCCACGACCATTCTTTATGTTCTAAATAGGAAAAATAAAGGGGCCTCAACTTCAATATTCAATACTCAGCGCGAAAAACTGTATGAAAACCCGTGGTACAGATAGTTCTTTTCTCAAAAACCATAAAGCCTAAGGAAACCATTTGTATACTGAGGAAAATCTACCTCACCTCTGTGTGTATATACTGAAGAGATTCAATAGGGATCTGTTCGATTGCTACTATTGAAAACACATCAAAGTCACCTTTGTGCACCACTGTTGCGTGACTGGCTACACTGCTTCAGAAAACTGTTATTGGTGTTTGATCTGTGCTTGTTTATTCTTTATCTTAAATTTTGGGTCATATGACACACCTATTGAAGTTGACATGTGCACTGAAGTATGTATTTAACAAAATTGGAAGAAGAGTTTATGAATGATTTAATTGAAAATTCTTCACCTCCGATGAACCTGCTAAATACTGTAATCCTATTAATAATGTTCATGCAACATTTGAAATTCCTTTTGTTGAACTTAAAGCAACCAATGTTGGGAAAGAAATGATGGTTATATGCAGGGTTCCTTTTAACAGTGCTTAATTTGCTTGGTGACAATTTTTTTTTATTCTAGAGTTTTTGCCCTTTGAAAAATTATTGGATTAGTTTTGACAGATTTCAACTTCATCCTCTACAGCTATAAATAGTGTAAGTTCAAGGCAGAAAGACAATATTTTTTTGATTGGATATACATATGTCCCATCAAATTACTGGCAGTAAGCTGCCATCCAATGGTCAAGGCTTACGCAGTTTGTTTACAATAAACGCCAAGTTAAATTAGAAACCACAGATTCTGCAAGGCTCACAATCAAGGAAATTCTACTTTTTTGGCAGAAAGCTAAGATATAGAGATGAGCAAGCGTACTCGGTAAGGACAGATACTCGAGCGAGTATTTTCTTTACAGAGTACCTGCCTGCTCGCCCGCAAAGATTCGGGTGCTAGCGGGGGGCGGGGAGTGGCGGGGGAGAGTGGGGGGGGGGAACGGGAGGGAGATCTCTCAGCTTCCCCAGAGCCAATGGTGATTTCTCTTCTTTGTGACCATTATGTATTAACCTCAAGCTGCTGTGCCTATCACCAGATACAACATGATGACCCGGGAGTAACAATGAAAAACATAGAGTAAAAGTAGGTCCTACCAGTTGCTACCGGCAAAAGCAATGCATTTTGGGGTCCTAAATTACCCCTTTGTCTAGCATATCAGTATAAAACAGTGACTGTTTAAATACTTTACATTTTCCCAAGGCCCCCTCCCCTCAGTGACATCCTGCATCACCAGCCCTGCGCTCCACACATAATCAAAAATGTGTGCGGTTCAGATGGTGGGACACACGTCACGCGTGGCGTCATCTGATTCAAATGCTGTCATTCATCTAGTTCCATGGAAAATACACTATAGTGTGCTTCAGAGTGACTTATCACTCCTCTGAATGTTGGAGCTTTCCTAATTACATCACACATCCCTCACAGATGATAATGTGTTCCAAGGTCAGTTTTAGCAGTATTGGAATGTGCAACTTTTTCTGTCATATTGGGGGGAATGATTCTTGCAATAATTACCTATTGTAGTTAACAATCACTGTAATATATTGGTATGCTTGACAAAAGGATAATTTAAGACCCCAAAACGCGTTGCACTTGTCGGTAGCATATGTATTGATTCTTTTATTCATGCAACAGCACTTTGTTGTTTTATATGTAAAAATATATATTTTAAAAACTTTATTAATTCTATTGGGAGGAATACACTCTGGGGAAACTGTTACTGTGGCTAAAATTTCCATTTAGGGTGGTCTCTAGGGAAGGAAACCTCCTCCTCAAGTAAGTCATCCAAACATTTCCTCAATACTTAATCATGCTCCTTTAAAGAGTGCAGGACCTACTTTTACTCTGTGCTTTTTCACTTTACCACACATTTGAAAGATTGTATTGTGAAGCTAGAAAAGCTTCACTTAGAGTGGAGAAAACTGTAAAAGTCAAGCTCAAAGTAAGAAAGTGGAAGCTTTTAAGTCAAGCCTCGATGACTTGTTTGATACTGCACACTAGGACTCGCTGAAGAACACACATGAAGAAGACAGACAGTTTTTGCTCCTTCGGAGACAAAAGGCACATAATGGCTGCGTGGGAGGAATCAATATAAAATTCCTACAAAGACGAAGAGCATAGTGAAAAGCAGATGAGATGGTCCGACTGACAAAATCAAAACTGAAACCTGTAGGTAAGCCTTGATTGTAGTTAAAATGTAGTAGCTAGTACCTATCTGGATCTATTTTGTTGTACCTACCTAGCACCTTAGTACTTTTGTACCTACATAAATATGCTTGTTTTTCTCAAGTTACTGTTTTTCTATTGTGTTTCTTTCTGTTGTTTTCTCGAAAACAAAGATGTAGAAATTGAATTTTTAAGCACAATCAGGGTATAGAAGAGAAGGATCATGAGGATTTTTAGGACCCAACTTTGTTTATGTTAAAGTTTGGTTTAATGCTCCTAAAGCTACAATGACCTTTAACCAAGATTTACATTTGTTTAAAACCTTAATTATCCAATGGATAACAACAATCGCATAAAAGTAAAAAAAAAAAAGTTAAAAAGTTAAAGTTTCATCTCTCCTCACGGATCGGCTTCTGCATATGTGCCCCACTGGCAAAATGTCACGCACATGTGCATAGATCATTTAAAGCTAAAAAAAAGTTTTATCCATGAGGGGAGATCAAATTACTTACCTAAGGCCACAAGATTTGTTCCCCAATGGGATCTTTATCCATGGACCTTTCCCGGGCTTCTGCACATGTGCTGTTGGCAAAATGGTGGACACATGCACTGAAGCTAAGGATTGCCCAGAAAATTTAAACTCTCCCTGCTCCTGGCTATCAAAGGTAGCTGAGAGCCTGAACATTTCACGGGAGCTGCAGTATGCGTTCCCTAGTCACGTGATCATCGTTATCCAAAGGATAATGTTGATCATGTAAAGGTTAAAAAAAAGTTTCACCTCCCCTCATAGATTGTATCCATGAGGGGAGGTGAAATTACTTACCTAAGGCCTGCGGCTATGTCTCTTGATCTTTATCCATGGACCTTCCCCAGCTTCTGTGCATGTGCTCATGTGCGCAAGAGCAATACCTAAAGAGGGCCTGGAAAATTTAAAATCTCTTTGTCCCTGGCTACTAAAGGTAGACAAGAGCCTGGGGTAGTGACCGAGGTCCATGGTGACCGGTGCCCAGTCACATGATTGCTGTTATCCAATGGATAATGGAGATCATGTAAAAGTAAAAAAAAAGTTGAAGTTTAATATTCCCTCACCAATGCAATCAGTGATTGGAGATGAAACTTCTTACTGGAGTTCTCCGCATTTGTACCCTGATGCTATCATCCTCCATAGACCCTCCCTGGCCTCTGTGCATGTGCCCATACATTGTGTATGGGATGCTGGTACACCTGCGACCATAGAGCACAATGGACTTTATGTCACGGATATCCGTGGTAAAATAGAACATGCTGCATTCTGTTTTCTGTGAGTGGATTACGTAATTCTGGCACACTTATTTGAGCGGAATTGTGTAATCCAATGCATTTGATTGATCCACATGCTACCACGGACCGAACGCTTGCGGAATCTGCATTTTCTACCCAGTTGAGTGAGACCGGCCTAAGGTAGATTGCTACCTTTTTATACCATTGGATAATGGCGATCAAATGACTGGGGACTACTTCATGAGGCCTACGGTCATTGCTCCACGCTCTCGGTTAGGCCCCTAGAATTTAATATCTTCTTGCTCCTGGCAGCCCTTTGGTAGCCAGGAGCAAGGAGATTTTAAATTTCCAGGGCCCTCCCCAGCTTCTGCACTTGTGTCCACCATTTTGCATTGTCTTTAAAATGACATATTTGCAAATACATGAAATTTTATTTTTTCTCCTCTAAATTGCATTAACTCCTGAAAAAAACAGTGGGGTCAAAATACTCATGACACCCCTATGTGAATATATTAAGGGGTGTCGTTTTTGAAATGGAGTCATTAGTGGGGATATCTATCATTCTGACACCTATGGGCCTTTGCAATCTTGGCTTCGTGTAGGAAAACTGTTACGATCGTGTGGGCAGGCAAAGCACGGGGCCCACACGATCGTGACCAAAGGACTCAATATGCATACAGGTTTCATGCAACTGGCCCTGGCTACCGGGAAGTTGGCATGGCCCTACCTAAGCGGGGACATTGCCCCAATAAGGGCAGCCCAGCGGTCTACGGATCTGGGCCCTAGCTGATCCTAGGAACCACGCACCAGAACAGGATGCATTCACATGCCACATAACAGACCCAGAATACACCGCATACAACATGCAACCACTGGCAACACATAAGCTGAATATAAATACCAGGTATTAGTTGACATTTTGTACAAGATGTTGAAAGCTAGCAGGCCACTTCACGGCTCCTGGTTATACTGCTAGTCCTTACACTAACCAGGAGTCCAGCAGAACCGGACACCGTTCACCACACGCTGCAACAGGACAGGACACAGATTGCAGGACACACAGCAAACTAACACAAAATTGACAGAATTTAAACGTACAAACTGACATAAACCAGATCACACTGCAAACCTCACCAGACAAGCATTCATGACTACTCACCTGAGGGGCCATGCAGAGACTGACCAGGGTCTGGGTTTATATGTGAGCACAGATCCAGGGGATTGGCTAGCAGAAAGTACCACACCCAGCCAGCTCAATCATTAACCCTGAGAGTGCTGTGCTGCTGGAATCACAATAGTACATGTCTCAGCAGCACATGTAACAAAAACAAAACGCTTGACAAAATTTTAATGATTAATGTTAAATTTGTATGTCTCCTAAATTATTAAAAAATAAACTAAAGTTTTTCAAATGTGCTTCCAGAATAAAGTAAACAGATGGAAATATATATCTTATCAGTACAGTATGTTTGCAGATATTTGACATATTACAGTTGAAAATGTGAAAAAATTCAATTTTTTCAAAATGTTCCCAATTTTGGTGCTTTTAATAAATATACACAAGGTCTATTTTAACCACCTACAAGTACCACCTGAAGTACAATATGGGGCAAAAAAACAATGTCAGAATTACTTGCCAAACCTTTACAGAGTTATTTTATGCCAAAATGACACGTCAGATTTCTAAAATTTGGCCTGGTGATTAAGACGCAAACAGGCTTGGTCATTAATGGGTTAAGGCTGATGAGACAGGTATTAACATCATCCTATCCACCTGAAACTTTGACGTCTTATTTTTACACCAATTGGCAACTTTTTAGGGGTTCCTGTCAAAGATATTTGGACATCGATTTCTTGTGACCACCCTACATTCCAAAAAAATAATTAATATCAGTGGGAATGCATGGGAATGAATTTATGTACATAAATTTCCCTACTTAATAATACTGTATTATGCAGTCATGCACTATAAACAATTTTTATAAATAATTTTTATGCACTATGTCTTGTCCACAGCTTTTAGATACAATACATTAAACTGTACTTGTGCTTATTGTTAATGCATTGACTCTTATGTACATCTTATATTAATAAATTGTTTACATGGTGTGACTTAATATAATGCAGTTTTAAATATATATATGTGTGTGTGTGTGTGTAAAATATTTCATGACCTTCTATGTAATTTACATTAATTAGCAATTAATTTTGATGGCCAATTGTTTGATTAATTTTCTCAATATTTTTTGAATATAATCTGTGTTATGCACGATGTTGAATTCAGGCATTTGCTCTAATTCTGATGTATACACATTTTTTTCTTTTTTGCCTACTTCTTTTTTTCTTTTTCTGTCTCTATTTTTTATGTTACCTTACCTATCATCTGTTATGTATATATAGCACCCATTACAGTCATTTCTGGGGAAGGTGCTGATTCCCAAAACATGTTAAATATTGGCTGTGTTTTTAAACTTTATTAAAGAAGAATCGGGTAAAACTATCTACGTGGATAGCATTTCATAAGAGTTGTACCTCCATAACCACAAATTTTCATCATTCTAATTGTATTAAAATGGGCCAATGTTTCTTGATTATTCTATGGATAATCCAATGTGAATTATTACATGTTATAATTAAACTCCAGCTAAATCTTTGATGTCTACCTGTCTTTCTTCTTTCCTCTTCAGGCAATCCAATTGTGTTATTTTTCTTGCCTTTATGAATGCTGCTGAAATAAGGCTGGGGGATATTCTTTTTGTTGTAGTCTCTCCTTAATGATGTTATTCTGGGAGACAAAATCTTTATTCTTTGAACAATTCCTCTCATCTTTCATTAGCCTTAGGGTATACTCACTAATATTTTTAGAGCATTTTGGTTGATCTTGATATAAAAATTGCAACATACTAAGTTGTTCTGGGTTTTACACAGATCACATCTATCTATAAACTTATAAGGGGGTTGATGGTACCTTTGTCTGCCCCTTGTTTTGCCTGATATTATCATTGAATTTTAATGTTTGCTATTTTATAAGCTATGGTTACTTTAAGAAGAGGGGTGATCGCTCTAGGAGTGAACTAGAGGGCCAAGTGCTTTGTGTGTTCACAGGATTCCTGAGAGAAATGAAAGACAATGTGTTAACCTTTCCTCCTCGGGGGGATTTGATTTTTGTGCTGTGTCTCCGCCTACTCAGTGAGACACTGGAATAATACTGTTCCAGATCTCACTGGTTTATGCATCTTCAGCATCGTTCCTGTATTTCTGCTGCCTATGACATTTCTGTGAGTACTTCTGAAAAAAAGAAGGATGCATGTATACCGACAGTCTGGAGCTGGCAGGGACTCCTCTCCCTACAGCTCTAACAGAAATAAATTTAAAGGGGGGGTATTTTTGGTGAGTGTGCCAGAAAAGAAACCCTGCCTTGGGACTTTAATCAACATACCGGCAGTATAATAAGAAGTGAGACTTAGGAACCCATCATTGACCTTTTTACTGTTTTAAACTGAGTCTAATCCCAGTACCCTGGGAATCCCAGAAAAACAAATTATTCATTGCTTTGAGTATAGAACAGGTGTGTCCAGACTTTATCTTTAACTGGAGGCAGGGATTTTTAATTCCCTGGCCAGCAGAAAGTGTTTCAGAGCATTGCCGGAGACCAAGTGAGAAGACAAGCCAGATCCCCGACAGCGTCAGAAAGTGATGTATATATATTCTTTATTTTATACAGCAACTAGGGATGATTTTCAGGGAAGGGCCCATATTTTAAGCCCTTCCCCGAAATTCACTGCGGGGGTTGCCTTCATCACAGTGATTTCAATGGGGCGGCTACAGCGCTGGCCACATTGAAAGCAATAGGAGAACATTGCGATCCTCTGCCACAGCTGTGACAGTTATAGCAGGGAAATCTTTAATCTCCATGGGAAGTCACAGTGTTCAATGATGAGGGGACTCCCTGTGGGGATATTTTACGTGCAGCACAGACCTTCCCAGTGCACGGATGTCCTATCTTTTGCAGGTGCGAGTATTTTGTGCCTGTAAAAGATAGACATCTGAACACATCATAGGGAACCAACGGTTCTATCAGACAAGCTTTTTTTCGCACATATGTGTGCCCAAAAAACCCTCTTCTGACTTCAGCCTAAGGCCTTAGTCACACGGGCGTTTTGTGCCGCAATTTGCGCATGCGCATGCATTGGCCGATTTTATAAAACCACTGCTTTGCAATGGTATCGGACACATGAGCGCTTTTTATGCTCTCGTCCGATAAATTATAGAACAGAAATCGCAGATCGCATCTATCTGCGATCTGTGATTCCTGTTCTCTTCTCTATATGCGCGCAATGGGGCCGGCGGCAGCAGCGCCGACCCCATTGAGAACATATAGTAGACAAATCATTCTTCTCTGCCACAGCTGTAACAGCTGTGGCAGAGAAGAACGATGTTTGCCCATTGAATTCAATGGAGCCGGCAATACAGCCGGCTCCATTGAAAGCAATGGGCTGCGGGCGATCGCGGGATGAATTGTCGGGAAGGGCTTAAATATATAAGCCCTTCCCTGCAATTCATCCAGAAATGTGTAAAATTAAAAAAAATATATATACTCACCTTGTCCCGGCAGACGGAGTTCAGCCGGCGGGCGGCAGTTCTCCTGAACTGCTTTCTCTAGTATTCAGCAGCCGGGGACTTAAAATCCCCGCCTGCTGAATGAGCTGCCTCTGATTGGTCACAGCCTGACCAATCAGAGGCAGCTCTCACTCACACCCATTCATGAATTCATGATTGGGTGTGAGTGGAATCTGCCTCTGATTGGTCAGGTTGTGACCAATCAGAGGCAGCTCATTCAGCAGGCGGGGATTTTAAATTCCCAGCTGCTGAATACTAGAAAGAGCAGTTCAGGAGGACTGCCACCGGCCGCGGCTGAACTCCGTCTGCCGGGACAAGGTGAGTATATATATTTTTTTTATTGCCGGCTCCATTGAATTCAATGCGCTGGACAGCTCCGGCCCATTTCTATTGAAACGCGGCTAGGAGCAGTATTTTCGGGCGATTTTTCGGCCCCGGTCACGCGATTTGCGGATGCGCATCCGTCATGCGATCTGCAAATCGCGGGAAAAAACGCCCGTGTGACTAAGGCCTAAAGGCAACATCTTATTTATACTTTATGGTAAACCTTGTTTATATAAAAAAAAAAAATGGCAGAATTTCTGTGTTCTACCTCCCCGAAAAAAAATTGACAAAAGTTAAGCAGTACATTATATGTACTCGAAAGTGGCACCATTTAAAAAGCAACTTGTCCTGCAAAAATCAAGGCCTCATTTGAGTATGTGAAAAAAATATAAATCTTATGGTTCTTAGAAAGTGGCGATGTAAATATAAAAACAGAATTGCTTGGTCATTAGGGCACAAAATGCGCTGGTCACCTTCAAATCAACTCTTCTAGATTTTAATAGTTTGCATTGCAAAGTACAGAAATTTCTACATGTGATATTTTTGAGTATGTTTTAGGTAATTTTAAAAACTGCACAGCATATATTTATTAGCGGCAAAATATATTTCAGATTTGTAGATACTTTGAATTTTAGCTCTGATGGCAATGACCTTTATTTTTTGTAGCGATGGATTTGATAAGCTACTCAGCAGCTTGTTCATAAAGCAAAATTATTTTTCATATCAGGAAAATTGAAGCGTTTCAAAGATTCAGACTTGTAACCTTTAAAATGCTTTGGGATATTTTAATTTGCAGTTGTGCTGTTTTTATTTTCCATTTCCCTTAGGTCAATTGTGGCTAAAAGTAAGGTGGAAATTGAAGAAAATAGCCTTCTGTACCCTTTAAATATTAAGCAAATATATGAATAGTAGATGTTCTATGTAACTGTCATAAGGCTGTAACTGAGTGCTTTTAATCAAATGCCTGTAGCATATTTGATTTACAATCACTCTTTAACTATTAGATAATGTCCTTGTTTTCCATTTTCTAGTTTTAATTGTTTTTGGTTCATACATAATATTTCAGAAGATAATATATAAATTAAGTGTCCCATCAACAAAAAAAATAAAATTTTGCTCAAACTCTCTTTCACTCTTCATCTTTTTTTTTCTTATATTTCTTTGCCACTGTAAGCAAGAACTTTACACCAAGATCACTGACTAAGGGCGCCCACCCACTGGCGATTTTTTTTCCCTGTGAAATCGCGATTTTGCGCGATCGCGATTTTAACATTACAAGTCCCATAGACCCCTGCAGAGAAAAAAATGCTGCGAATTTCGCAGGGAAAAAAAATCGCCAGTGGGTGGGCGCCCTAAATCAGTTAATATTTTCCATATAAAACCTCCAAACATGATCAAATTGATCGAACCTATCAAACCTAATTGCTTCAATTACTCACCGTAGTATATTGAATTTATCTTACCCTCAATTCTCTTTAATACCTCTTTGTTACAAGGCTCGCCAATCATCCCTGCCGATTCTTCCTGGGATGCCACATTTTATAATTAAGTTTTTACATTCTTAGTTGCCTACAATTGCACAGCACAAAGATTCATGACAGTAGCTGAAGGCGGGGGGGGGGGGGGGGGGGGGGGCGGGGGTAGGGTTCTCTTCTTTGCTTCAAGCATGATAAGCAGCTAATGAGCAGAGGTGATGATAAAGGAATTCCAGGTGGCTCTGCTCCTTTGTTAGCATTTGAATCAGCAAGCCACCAGAGGAAGAATTGCCTCACAAAAGGGAACCTTGGCCCTCCAACTGCAGGATCATGAATTGAGAAGGTTGTGGGACCAATAGAAAGAGTAGCATACAGATAAATCAAGCAGGAGAGTAAGGTGGAAGATGGAAAGAAATGGGCACTAAGGGGAAAGGTAGACCTCATGGCACAGAGGAGGAAAATAGTAAGGAGGGTCAGGGCTGGAACCACCATCATAATAAATGTGGCTTTACCTATATTATGAACACTGCAAAATAGCTGGGACTATTTCAAGAGAAGATGTTACTTTATGGTTGGCACTAAAAGTGCCATGATTTTCTCCTTCCAACAGTAGTCACAGGGTAGTGCCAGCAACATCAAGCTGACCCACCTACACAGCTGTACCCATACAATAAGGCTGGATTCACACTTATCGTAGTGTGCCACATGGCAAAACTGTATGTCTTTCATGGTGACTTGCCATAGTTTTTATATGTGAGATACATTTTTTAACATGTTCTCCCTGTGGAAACGCTTGAATTCTCTAATTCAGATTAGAGCCCACTCCATCAGTAGCGAGTGTCAGCTATTTTTAACAGTTGACACCCAGCCACAGCATCTGTTATTGAAGATAACTACTATCCAACCATTAATCCTTTAGATGCCACAGTCAGTACTGACATCAGCATTTAATTGGCATATCAAAGGAAGATGGCCCCTAAGCATGCCAAAGATTGTTTTGCCATTAAGAAAAAAAATGTATTATTTTAATATCTATATTAAAGATGAGCGAACACCAAAATGTTCGGGTTCGCGTTATTCGAAACGAACTTCCCGCGATGTTCGGGTGTTCGTTTCGAATAACGAACCCCATTGAAGTCAATGGGCGACCGGAACATTTTTGTATTTCGCCGATGCTCGCTAAGGTTTTCATGTGTGAAAATCTTGGCAATTCAAGAAAATGATGGGAACGACACAGCAAGTTCTCCTCTGCCACAGCTGTAACAGCTGTGGCAGAGAAGAACGATGTTAGCCCATTGAATTCAATGGAGCCGTCAATACAGCCGACTCCACTGAATGCAATGGGCTGCCGGCGATCGCGGGATGAATTGTCGGAAAGGGGTTAAATATATAAGCCCTTTCCTGCAATTCATCCAGAAATGTGTAAAAATAAAAAATATATATATACTCACCTGGTGCCGACAGACGGAGTTCAGCGCGGCAGGCTGCAGTTCTCCTGAACTGCTCTGAACAGCTGTTAGTAGTATTCAGCAGCCGGGGATTTAAAATCCCCGCCTGCTGAATAAGATGCCTCTGAATGGTCACAGCCTGACCAATCAGAGGCCAGCCCTCACTCACACCCATACATGAATGGGTGTGAGTGAGGGCTGGCCTCTGATTGGTCAGGCTGTGACCATTCAGAGGCATCTTATTCAGCAGGCGGGGATTTTAAATCCCCGGCTGCTGAATACTACTAACAGCTGTTCAGAGCAGTTCAGGAGAACTGCAGCCTGCCGCGCTGAACTCCATCTGTCGGCACCAGGTGAGTATATATATATTTTTTATTTTTACACATTTCTGGATGAATTGCAGGAAAGGGCTTATATATTTAACCCCTTTCCGACAATTCATCCCGCGATCGCCGGCAGCCCATTGCATTCAGTGGAGTCGGCTGTATTGCCGGTTCCATTGAATTCAATGGGCAAACATCGTTCTTCTCTGTCACAGCTGTTACAGCTGTGGCAGAGAAGAAGGATTTGTCTTCTATATGTTCTCAATGGGGTTGGCGCTGCTGCCGCCGGCCCCATTGAGCGCATATAGAAATGATTTCTCAGGGAAGAAAGTTAAAGTAACCCGAACATCCGAACATCGTGTGGTGTTCGTTACGAATAACGAACATCCCGAACACCCTAATATTCACCCGAGCATCAAGCTCGGACGAGTACGTTCGCTCATCTCTAATCTATATATATAAAATTGAATGTATACGTGTATGTCTGTCTGTATGTCTGTCTGTGTGTTTGTCCTTTATGCGCTACTACACCATTCATCCGATCGCCATGAAACTTTGGGAAGTTGTTGAGTACACTCATGGGAAGATTACTGGCACAGTACATCTATCCTATGATAAATGGCGCGCGTGTGAGCATCGTCGACAGTTACGCCCCCCCCCCCCACGTAGATCGTTCGATTTCCATCACTGCCACTAATTCTCTCACTTCGCGATGTCATAGAAACTTGAAATTTGGCACGAGCATTGATTATGTCATAAATAGGAAAAGTTAATGGGTCCCAACTCGATTACTCAATTCTAAGCGCCAAAGAATTAGCGTCCAATCTTTACGTACGGAATCTAATTTTCTCGCTTCCCAATGTCATAGAAACTTGAAATTTGGCATAAGCATTGATTATGTCATAAATAGGAAAAGCTAATGGGTCCCAATTCGATTATTCAATTCTATGCGCCAAAGAATTAGCGTCCAAATTTTACGTACGGAATGTAATTTTCTCACATAGAAACTTGAAATTTGGCACGGGCATTGAATATGTCATAAATAGGAAAAGTTAATGGGTCCCAACTCGATTATTCAATTCTATGCGCAAAAGAATTAGCGTCCAAATTTTACGTACGGAATGTAATTTTCTCACATAGAAACTTGAAATTTGGCACGGGCATTGAATATGCCATAAATAGGAAAAGTTAATGGGTCCCAACTCAATTATTCAATTCTAAGCGCAAAACAATTAGCGTCCAAATTTTACGTACGGAATCTAATTCTCTCACTTCCTGATATATATAAATGACTGTCTGTCTGTCCTTTATGCATTACTACACCATTCATCCAATTGCCATGAGACTTTGGGAAGTTGTTGAGTACACTCCTGGGAAGATTACTGGCATAGTACATATATCCTACGATAGGTGGCGCGCGTGCGAGCATCGTCGAGAGTTATGCCCCCCAGACAAAGATCGTTTGATTTCCATCTCAAGCACGAAAGCAAAAGGCATTACGAGCAACGGGATGCGTGTTCAACTACAAAATGATGCATCCGCCGAACGTTTCGCAAGACAATTGCTGGATATTTAGAATGCTGAGTTAAAATAAAAGCTGTGCTGTGATTGGTTGCTATTTCTTATACTGCTGAGGTAAAATGAAAGCTGTGCTGTGATTGGTGGCTACTTCTTATACTACTGAGGTTGCATGAAAGCTGTGCTGTGATTCGTTGTTATATATTATACCACTGAGGTAACATGAAAGCTGCGCTGTGATTGGTTGCTATATATAATACCGCAGAGGTAACATGAAAGCTGCGCTGTGATTGGTTGCTATATATAATACCGCAGAGGTAACATGAAAGCTGCGCTGTGATTGGTTGCTATTTTTTATATTGCTGAGGCAGAATAAAAGTTGCGCTGTGATTGGTTGTTATTTCTCTTGCTGCTGAGGTAACATGAAAGCTACGCTGTAATTGGTTGTTATATTTTATACTGCTAAGGTAACATGAAAGCTGCGCTGTGATTGGTTGTTATATATTATACCACTGAGGTAACATGAAAGCTGCGCTGTGATTGGTTGTTATCTATATATATAAAATTGAATGTATGTCTGTGTGCGTGTCTGTTTGTCCTTTATGCGCTACTACACCATTCATCCGATCGCCATGAAACTTTGGGAAGTTGTTGAGTACACTCCTGGGAAGATTATAGGCATAGTACAAATATCCTACGATAAATGGCGCGCGAGCGTCGTCGAAAGTTACGCCCCCCCCCACGTAGATCGAATAAGTAAGCCACCTGCTATTGTGATGTCATCACTGATGTCATCAACATCGGACGCCCTTGAACATGCCCCAACATGTTCTATAAAGCTGCATTGTGAGACCTCCTGCTCATCTATATATATAAAATTGAATGTATGTCTGTGTGCGTGTCTGTTTGTCCTTTATGCGCTACTACACCATTCATCCGATCGCCATGAAACTTTGGGAAGTTGTTGAGTACACTCCTGGGAAGATTATAGGCATAGTACAAATATCCTACGATAAATGGCGCGCGAGCGTCGTCGAAAGTTACGCCCCCCCCACGTAGATCGAATAAGTAAGCCACCTGCTATTGTGATGTCATCACTGATGTCATCAACATCGGACGCCCTTGAACATGCCCCAACATGTTCTATAAAGCTGCATTGTGAGACCTCCTGCTCATATACTAATATATTAAACAGACGACCTCCTCCTCATATACTAATATATTACACAAGACGACCTCCTCCTCATATACTAATTCTATGCGCAAAAGAATTAGCGTCCAAATTTTACGTACGGAATCTAATTCTCTCGCTTCGCAATGTAATAGAAACTTGAAATTTGGCACGAGCATTGAATATGTCATAAATAGGAAAAGCTAATCGGTCCCAACTCGATTATTCAATTCTAGGCGCAAAAGAATTGGCGTCCAAATTTTACGTACGGAATGTAATTTTCTCACATAGAAACTTGAAATTTGGCACGAGCATTGAATATGTCATAAATAGGAAACGCTAATGGGTCCCAACTCGATTATTCGAGATTCTATGCGCAAAAGAATTAGCCTCCAAATTTTACATACGGAATGTAATTTTCTCACATAGAAACTTGAAATTTGGCACGGGCATTGAATATGTCATAAATAGGAAACGCTAATGGGTCCCAACTCCATTATTCAATTCTATGCGCAAAAGAATTAGCGTCCAACATGTTCTATAAAGCTGCATTGTGATGTCATTAAGGCTCTATTATGACACGTACAGCTTGGAACCACTAGAGCACGCCAGCCAATTACCATTGGAGTTGGAAGTGGGTAAACAAGTACTAGGATATCTTCCTAAGAAGCCACAGCAGCCGGATAAATTGTATGTTCCACCCAACGGCTATTTTATTCAGCCCGCAAGGGGGAAGCAGCGGCCTACAAAATCTAATTCTCTCATTTCCTGATGAGATAGATAGATAGATAGATAGATAGACTGTATGCAATAACCCTGATAGATAGATAGATAGATAGATAGATAGACTGTATGCAATGACACGTACAGCTTGAAACCATAAATACTAGAGCACGCCACCATGCCCCCCTCCCCCCAACGATTCTCCCAGCAGTCATGCCTCCGCTCCCCCGCCAGCGATTCTCCCAGCAGTCAGAATGTCTCCCATCCCCCCCCAGCGATTCTCCCAGCAGTCAGAATGTCTCCCACCCCCCCCCCAGCGATTCTCCCAGTCAGAATGTCTCCGATCCCCCCCCAGCGATTCTCCCAGCAGTCAGAATGTCTCCCATCCCCCCCCCAGCGATTCTCCCAGCAGTCAGAATGTCTCCCATCCCCCCCCAGCGATTATCCCAGCAGTCAGAATGTCTCCCATCCCCCCCCCCCAGCAATTCTCCCAGCAGTAAGAATGTCTCCCCCTCCCCCCCCCAGCAATTCTCCCAGCAGTAAGAATGTCTCCCCCCCCAGCGATTCTCACACAACGGCTATTTTATTCAGCCTGGAAGGGGGAAGCAGCGGCCTACAAAACCTCAGTGGTCGCTGCTGCCGTCATCTAGATATATAAAAACGAAGTATGTATGTATGTCTGTCTTCGCAGCAACGCGCGACGGGTACGCTAGTCTAGATATATAAAAACGAATGAATGTATGTCTGTCTGTCTTCGCAGCAACGCGCGACGGGTGAGCTAGTATTATATAAGATACTCCCTGCATGGAGTGCATTCAGACTGGGGTTGAAATTCAATTTAATGCTTAGAAATCTTGCTACACTAAGAGAGCAAGGCAGACCTGTACTAGATTCAGCATCTAGAAATCAAATCCAGTGATCTGCAAACGTGGGACACAGAAGAGTGGTTTGCATTTTGTATATGTGGAGAGCATATGTGGCTGTCTTGTGGTGCTTATGGGATCCACTGTTAGCCTGTATGATGATCAGGCCTGTGGCTTCTTGCACCTAGTAGAAGCTAGAGCTTGGTGGATTGATTTGAAGGGAGGCAAGATTGAGGTCTGTGCAAAAGTTGTACAATATGGACCAATGAATAGTTCTACGTAGCATTACCAAGTAGGCTAGCCATGAAGGTATATGCAAGTAGTATATTGATTAGCGTCTCTTGGCACATGTACAGCGTATAATAGTTACGATTAGAGATGAGCGAGCACCAAAATGCTCGGGTGCTCGTTACTCGGGACGAAATTTTCGCAATGCTCGAGGGTTCGTTTCGAGTAACGAACCCCATTGAAGTCAATGGGTGACCCGAGCATTTTTGTATATCGCCGATGCTCGCTAATGTTTTCGTTTGTGAAAATCTGGGCAATTCAAGAAAGTGATGGGAACGACACAGCAACGGATAGGGCAGGCGAGGGGCTACATGTTGGGCTGCATCTCAAGTTCCCAGATCCCACTATTAAGCCACAATAGCGGCAAGAGTACCCCCCCCCCCCGCACTGTCAGCGTAAAGATTGTTCTCCTCTGCCATAGCTGTAACAGCTGTGGCAGAGAAGAACGATGTTTGCCCATTGAATTCAATGGAGCCAGCAATACAGCAGGTTCCACTGAAAGCAATGGGCTGCCGGCGATCGCAAGATGAATTGTCGGGAAGGGCTTAAATATATAAGCCCTTCCCTGCAATTCATCCAGAAATGTGTTACAATAAAAATATATACCGGCGTATAAGGCGACGGGGCGTATAAGACGACCCCCCAACTGTCACCTTATACGCCGGCAATAAAGTGGAGCAAAAAATAAAAATCATTACTCACTTCTTCTGACGTTCTGCGGCGCTCCTGCAGGCTGTCGCTCCCTCCTGGTTCCCGGCAAAGCATTGCTTTCTGGACGCAGGCCTTGAAATCCCCGCCTCCAGAAACACAGCCAATCACAGCCATTCAATGACATCATTGTCATTGGCTGTGATTGGCTGAAGGCACCTGTGTTTCTGGAGGCAGGGATTTAAAGCCCTTCGTAGAGAAAGCAATGGTCTGCCGGGAACCAGGAGGGAGCGACAGCCTGCAGCAGCACTGCAGAACATCAAAAGAAGTGAGTAATGATTTTTATTCTTTGCTCCACTGTATTGCCGGCGTATAAGGTGACAGTTGGGGGGTCGTCTTATACGCCCCGTCGCCTTATACGCCGGTATATATTTTTATTGTAACACATTTCTGGATGAATTGCAGGGAAGGGCTTATATATTTAAGCCCTTCCCGACAATTCATCCCCGCGCACGCCGGCAGCCCATTGCTTTCAGTGGAACCTGCTGTATTGCTGGCTCCATTGAATTCAATGGGCAAACATCGTTCTTCTCTGCCACAGCTGTTACAGCTGTGGCAGAGAAGAATGATTTGTCTTCTATATGTCCTCAATGGGATCGGCGCTGCTACCGCCGGCCCCATTGAGCGCATATAGAGAAGAGAACAGAAATCGCAGATCGCACATAGGTGCAATCTGCGATTTCTATGGCCCTAAGAAGGACCGTTGGGGTTCTTGAAACCTAAAATACTCCTAACACTCTCCCTATAGCAGCTCCACCAAGATACCACTTTCCCTGAACTAATGTCAGAATGCATCTGTGGCGAGCCGCGGGAGGGGCAGATTTTAATACTCGGGTGACACCTAATCTCGCCAGCCACTCACTGCAGGGGGGTGGTATAGGGCTTGAACGTTGCAGGGGGAAGTTGTAATGCCTTCCCTGTCTTTCTATTGGCCAGAAAAGCACGCAAATTTCTCAGGGAAGAAAATGAAAGTAACCCGAACACCGCGTGGTGCTCGTTACGAGTAACGAGCATCTCGAACACCCTAATACTCGAACGAGTATCAAGCTCAGACGAGTATGCTCGCTCATCTCTAGTTACGATCTCTGTTAACTCACAGTGCAACTCATGTTAACTGAATTTGGCAAAGCACTTTGCATAGCTAATCTCACAGTCTCTGATCAACATAGTAGTAGCCATCATAGCAACACCTGTCAGTTGTTGTTGTACACTCTATTGCTAAGTACATCACCACTCCCAGAGGAACAGAAATTTCCCGTTCAGTGATATGTTAATTTTCTCTGGTTACATGAATCATCTATCATTCAGTGATAGTTACAAGCCACTATCAATCTAAATGTATGTACATAAAAGACTTGTTTAGATGAGAAAATTACGATTTTTATCAAAATCGGGAGAGGACAAAGACTGGCTCACCCATAAGTGCTCTGTTTTACATCCAAGATATTTTATCCCTCCCCCCTCCTTTAAAACAAGGAGTAGTGGCCAATTCCACTACTGTTTGTTTGCAAAGCAGGGGTGCCATTATTTACATTGATTATCCCTCAAGTTACAATATGTTTAATGTATTGTACGCTTAATTGACCATGCCACAGGAATACAGTCAATTAGCTATATATGGGATCAAGAAGAACCAATGAAAAAGTCTGCATTCTAAAACTACATGGAAAATATGCTAGTAGAGCCTTCCTGTAGAACAGTACAAAGTGTCATTGCTATCTACTAGAGATGAGCGAGCATACTCGTCCGAGCTTGATGCTCGTTCGAGTATTAGGGTCCTCAAGATGCTGGTTACTCGAGACGAGCACCGTGCGGTACTCGAGTCAATTCCATTTCCTTCCCTGCATGTTTAGCGCCATTTTCTGGCCAATAGAAATGCAGGGAAGGCATTACAACTTCTTCCTGTGACGTTCCAGCCCTATCCCACCCCCCTGCAGTGAGTGGCTGGTGAGATCAAGTGACCGCTGAGTACTTAAAGCGGTCCCGCCCGCGACTCGCCTCAGACACAGGCTGGCAGAGATCAGGGAAAGTGCTGATGCTCATTCAGGGATAGTGTTAGTGTAGGATCCTGTCTTCAAGAACCCCAACGGTCCTTCTTAGGGCCACATCTGACCGTGTGCATTACTGTTGTGGCTGCTGGGAGCAGTTTTGCACAAAAAATTTTTGTTTTTTATCTCAGGCTGTGCAGGCTATTACAGCTATAGCGTTCTCAGTCTGCAGTCAATTATACAAAGTATAGGGACAGTGCTGGTGAGACAGGGACAGTGGTAGTGTAGAATCCTGTCTACAAGAACCCCAACAGTCCTTCTTAGGGCTACCTGTGACTGTGTGCATTTTACTGCATGGCTACTGGGAGTTGTAGTTCTTCACTATTACGCAGCTAGGCCTGTTTGCAGCCTTCCGTATAATTTTTTTCTGGCTGCAGTTTGTGTTACATTACTGCTGTCAGCCTCCAAATGTACACCAATAATTCCATAATTTTTTACACCGGTCTGTGTCTGCTGTCAACTTCACGCACAGCGTACGGTGACAGCCGCTGATAGAGAAAAAGTCATATGCACGCTATATAGCCTGTATTCTTTTTCAAAATTTTTTTTAAAAAAAAGCTCCTCCTTACGGCTACCTGTGACCATGTGCATTTTACTGCGTGGCTGCTGGGAGTTGTAGTGCATCACTATTGCAGAGCCAGACCTTTTTGCAGCCTTCCGTATAATTTTTTTCTGGCTGCAGTTTGCGTTACATTACCGCTGTCAGCCTCCAACTGTACGCCAATAATTCCATAATTATTTACACCGCTCTGTGTCTGCCATCAACTTCATGCACAGCGTACGGCCACAGCCACTGATAGAGAGGAAGTCATATACACGCTATATAGCCTGTATTCTTTTTCAAAAAAATTAAAATAATAGCTTCTTCGTTGGCCTACCTCTGACCGTCTGAAATTTACTAGGTGTCTGGTGAGAGTTGCAGTGCATCAGTATTGCACAGCTAGGCCTGTTTGTAGCCTTCCATATTCTTTTTTCTGCCTGGAGTTAGCGTTACAATACCGCTGTCAGCCTCCAACTGTACGCCAATAATTCCATAATTATTTACCCTGCTCTGTGTCTGCTCTATTCGTAATCCACCATGCTGAGGGGTAGGGGTAGGGCTAGAGGACGTGGATGTGGACGCGGGCAAGGACGCGGAGGTCCACGTGAGGGTGTGGGCACAGGCCGAGTTCCTGGTCCAGGTGAATCGCAGCCGGCTGCTGCGGGATTAGGAGAGAGGCAAGTTTCTGGGGTCCCAACCTCCGTATCACAATTTATGGGTCCACGTGGTAGACCTTTATTACAAACAAAGCAGTGTGAGCAGGTCCTGTCGTGGATGGCAGAAAATGCATCCAGCAATGTATCGACCACCCAGTCTTCTACGCCGTCCACTGCTGCAAATCTGAATCCTCTCGCTGCTGCTCCTCCTTCCTCCCAGCCTCCTCACTCTATGAAAAGGACACATTCTGATGAGCAGGCAGACTCCCAGGAACTTTTCTCAGGTCCCTGCCTTGATTGGGAAAAAATGGTTCCTCTCTCACCTGAGGAGTTTGTCGTGACCGATGCCCAACCTTTGGAAAGTTCCCGGGTCCGGGTGATGAGGCTGGGGACTTCCGGCAACTGTCTCAAGAGCTTTCAGTGGGTGAGGAGGACGATGATGATGTGACACAGTTGTCTATCAGTGAGGTAGTAGTAAGGGCAGTAAGTCCGAGGGAGGAGCGCACAGAGGATTCGGAGGAAGAGCCACTGGACGATGAGGTGACTGACCCCACCTGGTTTGCTAAGTCTACTGACGACAGGTTTTCAGAGGGGGAGGCAAGTGCAGCAGCAGGACAGGTTGGAAGAGGCAGTGGGGTGGCCAGGGGTAGAGGCAAGGCCAGAGCGAAGAATCCCCCAACTGTCTCCCAAAGCACCCCCTCACGCCAATGTTTTTCAGTGAGAGCGCAGACAACCGACGAACAGTGGTGTGCAGCCTGTGTCGCGCCAAGATCAGCCAGGGAGCCACCACTACCAGCCTCACCACCACCAGCATGCGCAGGGATATGATGGCCAAGCACCGCACAAGGTGGGACGAAGGCCGTTCACCGCCTCCGGTTTGCACCGCTGCCTCTCCCCCTGTGCCCCAACCTGCCACTCAGATCCAACCCCCCTATCAGGACACAGGCCCGGGCACTTCCCGGCCTGCACCCACACCCTCACCTCCGCTGTCCTTGACCCCATCCAGCAATGTCTCTCAGCGCAGCGTCCAGCTGTCGCTAGCCCAAGCGTTGGAGCGAAAGCGCAAATACGCCACCACGCACCCGCACGCTCAAGCTTTAAACGTGCACATTGCCAAATTGATCTGCCTGGAGATGCTGCCATAGAGGCTTGTGGAAACGGAGGCTTTTAAAAACATGATGGCGGCGGCGGTCCCACGCTACTCGGTCCCCAGTCGCCACTATTTTTCCCAGAGTTTCGTCCCAGCCCTACAACCAGCACGTCTCCCGCAACATCAATTGTGCCCTCACCAACGCGGTTATTGGGAAGGTCCACTTAACCACGGACAGGTGGACAAGTACTGGCGGGCAGGGCCACTATATCTCCCTGACGGCACACTGGGTGAATTTGGTGGAGGCTGGGACTGAGTCAGAGCCTGGGACCGCACACCCCCAGAATTGCGGGTCCTTCCTCGGTTCTGGTATCTGCGGTGGTCCATGCCACCTCCTCTAAACCCTCCCCCTCCTCCTACGCAACCTCTACCACTCACTTAAGAAATGTGAGCAGCACGTTGCCAGCAGTCGGCGTGGCGCGGCGCAGCAGCACAGCGGTGGGCAAGCGTCAGCAGGCCGTGCTGAAAGTCCTCAGCCTAGGTGATAAGAGGCACACGGCCCCCGAACTGTTGCTTTCGCCGCTGAGCCTCCAACCGGGAATGGTCGTATGTGACAACGGCCGTAACCTGGTGGCAGCTCTGCAGCTCGGCAGCCTCACACACGTGCCATGCCTGGGCCACGTCTTCAATCTGGTGGGTCAGCGGTTTCTGAAAAACAACCCGCACTTGTCAGACCTGCTCGGCAAGGTGCGCCGCGTGTGCACACATTTCCACAAGACCACCACGGACGCTGCCACCCTGAGGACCCTGCAATATCGGTTTAATCTGCCAGAGCACTGACTGCTGTGCAACGTGCCCACACGGTGGAATTCTACGCTACACATGTTGGCCAGGCTCTATGAGCAACGTAGAGCAATAGTAGAATACCAACCCCAACATGGGCGGCGTAGTGGTAGTCAGCCTCCCCTATTCTTTACCGAGGAGTGGGCCTGGATGGCAGATATCTGCCAGGTCCTCGGAAACTTTGAGGAGTCTACTCAGATGGTGAGCGGCGACGCTGCAATGATTAGCGTAACCATCCCGCTGCTATGCCTGCTGAGGAGTTCGCTGCAAGGCATAAAGGCCGACGCTTTGTGGTTGGAACAGGAGATGGGGCATGACAGTATGTCGCTTGATAGCCAGACCACCCTCATGTCTATATCTCAGCGCATTTTGGAGAAGGAGGTGGAGGAGCCTGAAGAGGAGGAGGGGGAAGAGACAGCTGGGCAGACTGCAGAGGGTTCCCATGCTGCTTGCCTCTCATCTGTTCAGCATGTATGGCCTGTGGAGGAGGAGGAGCCTGGAAGTCATCTTCCTAGTGAGGATAGCCATGTCTTGCGTGCTGGCACCCTGGCACACTTGGCTGACTTCATGTTAGGCTGCCTTTCTCGTGACCCTCGCGTTAGACGCATTCTGGCCAACACAGATTACTGGGTGTACACCCTTCTTGACCGACGGTACAAGGAGAACCTTTCCACTCTCATTCCCGAAGAGGAAAGGTGTACGAAAGTGATGCAATACCACAGGGCCCTGGTGTACAAAGTGATGTGAAACTTCCCATCTGACAGCGCTAGCGGCAGAAGGCGCAGTTCCAAGAGCCAAGTAGCAATGGAAGCATGGAGATCAGGCAGCATGTTCAGCGCAGGCAGGGGAACACTCTCCAAGGCCTTTGCCAGCTTTATAAAATATAAATATCAGGACAGCGTACCTCGGCAAATGGAAAGCAACCCAATACGGGCAATAAATCAAAACGGACTCACCCGGTGTATAGTGGAGCCCGATCCTGAGCCCCACCTACACCTCCAAGTCCTAGGTAGCCTTGATATATAATGCCAAAGTCTCCCTGCGTATCAATGAAATCCCGATGGGCTATATCAGGAGAGCCGCCAGGAGTCTGTGTCACACTCTGGATATGACCCACTGAAGCACTATATAGTAAAATAAAAAAGTTCCTGCGCTCCTTTTTGGATCCAATTTCACCAGGGAATGGAGTTACCAATGCATAGATAGATATAAAAGTCCTCCTTTATTCCATATAACCAAGTGCAACGCGTTTCATCGCATATAGCGACTTTCTCAAGCACAATGTCGCTATATGCGATGAAACGCGTTGCACTTGGTTATATGGAATAAAGGAGGACTTTTATATCTATCTATGCATTGGTAACTCCATTCCCTGGTGAAATTGGATCCAAAAAGGAGCGCAGGAACTTTTTTATTTTACTATAATTTGCCAGCTTTATGGCTCCCCAGCAAGACTGCGTCACCACTCCCCAGTCAAGGCTGAGTCGGAGGGAGCACTGTAAAAAGATGGTGAGGGAGTACGTAGCCGATCGTACCACCGACCTCCGTGATGCCTCTGCTCCACACAACTATTGGGTGTCAAAGCTGGACACGTGGCACGAACTTGCGCTGTATGCCCTGGAGGTGCTTGCTTGCCCTGCTGCTAGCGTCTTGTCAGAGAGGGTGTTTACTGCAGCTGGGGGAATCATCATGGACAAGCGAATCCGCCAGTCAACTGCCAGTGCCGACATGCTTACACTCATAAAGATGAACAAAGCCTCAAAGCCTGGATTTCCCCAGACTTCTCTTCTCCACCGGCAGAAAGCAGCGGAACCTAAAGATTATTTTCGCTGCAACCGCAGATAAAAGCATTCTTCTCTATCACCGGAAAAATGGGGCATTTAGCTTTTTCAATCTGTCTCTGACATTAGTCCTCCTCCTGCTACTCCGCCTCCAGAAACAACATGTCATCGCGCTGAATGGCCAATTTTTCTGCGGCCCAAAAGGCTCATCTACCGATGTTTTTACAATTTTTCAAACTTTCAAAAGTATTGATACTTTAACATGAACCAATTTTTTCCACAAGGCTGCCTCCAGGCTCTACTACAAATTAAGCAACAGTGAGCTGTATCTTTCAAAAAATATTTATGGGTTTCACCTGCACTCTCGGTTGATAGATTTTTCAGAGGTACACTTGTACTCTTGGTACACTTATTTTTCGGGCCCACGCCTACACTTTTATCCAACTAATTTTTCCTGCCTTCGCCTACGCTCATGGTACCCCAATGTTTCAGAGGTTGGCCTATACTATTACTACAGACATTTTACTGGAGTCTGCCTGCCTATACTTCTGCTACAAGAAAGTTACAGGGGTCTGCCTATACTGCTGCCACTTAAATGTTACAGGGGTCTGCTTATACTGCTGCCACTTAAATGTTACAGGAGTCTGCCTATACTGCTACCATAAGGATGTAACTGGGGTCTGCCTATACTGCTGCCACGTAAATGTTACAGGGGTCTGCCTATAACTCTGCTACAGAAATGTTACAGGGATCTGTCTATACTGTTACTACAGAAATGTTACTGGGGTCTGCGTATACTTCTGCTACAAAAATGTTACTGGGGTCTGCGTATACTGCTGCCACGAAACTTTTACAGGGGTCTGCCTATACTGCTGCCACAAGGATGTTACTGGGGTTTGCCTATACTGCTGCCACTTAAATGTTACAGGGGTCTGCCTATACTTCTGCCATGTAAATGTTACTGGGGTCTGCCTATACTGCTGCCACGTAAATTTTACAGGGGTCAGCCTATACTGCTGCCACAAGGATGTTACTGGGGTCTGCCTATACTGCTGCCACTTAAATGTTACAGGGGTCTGCCTATACTTCTGCCACGTAAATGTTACAGGGGTCTGCTTATACTGCTGCCACTTAAATGTTACAGGAGTCTGCCTATACTGCCACCATAAGGATGTAACTGGGGTCTGCCTATACTTCTGCCACGTAAATGTTACAGGGGTCTGCATATACTGCTGCCACATACATTTTACAAGGGTCTGCCTATACTGCTGCCACAAGGATTTTTCTGGGGTCTGCCTATACTGTTGCCACTTAAATGTTACAGGTTTCTGCCTATACTGCTGCCACAAGGATGTTACTGGGGTCTGCCTATACTTCAGCTACAGAAATGTTACTGGGATCTGTCTATACTGTTACTACAGAAATGTTACAGGGGTCTGCGTATACTTCTGCTACAAAAATGGTACTGGGGTCTGCCTAAGCTTCTGCTACATAAATGTTACAGGGGTCTGCTTATACTGCTGCAACAGTAATGTTACAGGGGTCTGCCTTTACTTCTACAGAAATGGTACTGGGGTCTGCCTATACTGCTGCTACAAAAATGGTACTGGGGTCTGCCTATGCTTTTGCTACATAAATGTTACAGGGGTCTGCTTATACTGCTGCTACAGAAATGTTACTGGGGTCTGCCTATACTGCTGCTGCATAAATGTTACAGGGGTCTGCCCATACTGCTGCTACAGAAATGTTACAGGCATCTGCCTATACTGCTGCTACCCAAATGTTACAGGGGTCTGCCTATACTGCTGCTACAGAAATGTTACAGGGGTCTGCCAATACTGCTGCTACATAAATGTTACTAGGGGGTCTGCGTATACTTCAGCTACAAAAATGTTACTAGGGTCTGCCTATACTTCTACCACGTAAATGTTACAGGGGTCTGCCTATACTTCTGCTACAGAAATGTTACAGGTGTCTGCCTATACTGCTGCTACACAAATGTTACTGGGGTCTGTCTATACTGTTACTACAGAAATGTTACTGGGGTCTCCCTACACTTCTGCAACATAACTGTTACTGGGGTCAGCTTATACCTTTGCTACAGGAATATTACAGGGGTCTGTGTATACTATGGGTGCACTAAGTCTTCCCATCGCGGTGTTCTACCTATCTGGCCCCCCAAAAAACCCAGACTGACTAGGGCATGGATTGTGGGCCAAGGCCAACATGTATTTTCTCAGCTATCCGGGGCACTACAATAGGATTTCTTTATGTACCGTCTGTGAGTTCCTGGGACCCACCCATGCTGTGGGTGCACACAGACTTCCCATGGCGGTGTTGTAGCTGCCTAGCACAAAAAAAAACAAAACAGACTGACTAGGGCATGGATTCTGGGCCGAGGCCAACATGTATTTTCTCTCGCATTACCACAGCTATTCGGGGCACTGCAATGGGATTTCTTTATGTACCTTCTCTGGGTTCCTGGGACCCACCCATGCTGTGGGTGCACACAGACTTCCCATAGCGGTGTTGTACCTGCCTGGCACTTTAAAAAAACCCAGACTGACTAGGGCATGAGTGTGGGCCGAAGTCAGCATGTATTTTCTCTCACGTTACCACAGCTATCCGGGGCACTGCATTGGGACAAACAAGAGGAGCGATACAGCTCTAATGAGACGTTCACAGCTACGCTAGCATCGGAGTCCGCTCTATGCCCGCGATTGCTGAGGGTTTGTGCAGAGGCCTATGTCCTCGGCGCAGCGAAAGTCTGCCATGTTTGGGCACTCTGATTTTCTTTATGTGTACTGTCTTTAAGCTCCTTGGACCCACCCATGCTGTGTGTGCACACAGACTTCCCATAGAGGTGTTTTACCTGTCTGTCCCCAAAACACTGACAGACTTGGGTAGGGTGCAGAGTGCAGATGGTTTACCCCTTGCGTTGTCGATGAGGTATCCGACACCCAAACAGAATGAGTAGTGTGTCGACACATAGCTTCCCCATTGCTATGTCACTCGCAGCACCTTGGGCCACACAAGGTGTTTGCTGGGACAGAGGCAGACCCAGGGCCCACTCACATACTTCCCACACCGAGTATTGCTGCATTGTGAAGATGTGTAGAAGTGCTGGGCTGGCACCTGAGTCCCCTTTATGACCACGTTTGCAGCTCCTGACGGAGGTGGCACAGGTTTGGAATGAAGATCGAACGTCAATTTCTCATCGATTCTCAACAGCATTGTGGGCTATGGCCCCCCTTTCCTTTTAAAGAGGGTCGCTGCCTGGCCCTGCCAACCCTCTGCAGTGTGTGCCTCCGCTTCCTCCTCATCGCAGACGCACTTATAAATAGACATGAGGGTGGTGTGGCTATGAAGCGAGCATGTGGCATGAGGGCAGATGAAGGCTGCGCAGGGACACTTTTGTGTGCGCTGCGGATGCATGATCGTGCGGTGGGTTGGGCAGCATGTAACCCAGGAGAAGAGGCAGCGGTGTGTCCCGCAGGCAGTGATTGTGCTTGGTTGGAGGTAGTGTGGTGCTTAGCTAAGGTGTGCCTTGCTAATGAGGGTTTGTCCAAAGTAAAAATTGTTAGGGGGGGTCGGGCTCACTCTTGCCACTATTGTGGCTTATTAGTGAGACCTGGGAGCCTGAGATGCAGCCCTGCATGTTACCCCTGGCCTGCCCTATCCGTTTCTGTGGCGTTTCCATCACTTTCTTAGGTTTTCCAGATTTTCACAAGTGAAAACCTAAGCGGAACATCGGTCATATACAAAAATGCTTGAGTCGCCCATTGACTTCAATGGGGTTCGTTACTCGAAACAAACTCTCGAGCAATGCGGAAAGTTCGACTCGAGCAACGAGCACCCAAGCATTTAGGTGCTCGCTCATCTCTACTATCTACCTATGTTGCATGAACTGTATTGTCAAAGGGCATAACTGTAGGGGTATAGAGATTGCAGTTATACTTTGGCCTTGGATGGTGTGATAGCCTGAGGAGACCCAAAATGTTCTTTGGCCTCATGAGGAAACCACTGCTATAAATCTCAAGTTGTTGTTAGGAGACATTGCTACAGATTTTGCAATGGGACCCATGCCTTAAATATTGTTATCTACCTATTCTTATGTACCTTATATGATATAGTTGTCATCATATAGTTGTCATACAGCAAGGTTGTCACCAAAAATGTTTGGGCTTCATACAGTAAAAATTTTAAGATCCCTTACTCACTCCCTTCTTGTCATTTTTCTAATAACAATAGACAACAAATTTTAACATTTAGGATTTTTACTTTTTTTAAAATTATTTAATTTTATCTATCCTTCTGATAACTATGAAAAATAATTGCATCACATCAGAAGAAGAAATAATTACACTTTTTTTATTTAGTTTTATTGTTAGTAAGAGAAAATACAAATTATATAATGTTCCTATGGTTTCTGAAATCAGTGTCCAGCAATAATCAACCAACATTTTCTTGCTTCACTTGCCCTGGCAATGTTTTCCAATACAAGATATGTCTTGGTGAGAGCGTTCTCCATGTTTATTGTTGTCACAGCTGAGATTTGGGAAAATAGGTTTAGATGTGAATGTAGAAAATATATTTTTAGACTCATGTTCCAGCCCAGTGCTTAATAGGATTTTAGTTCTTTGTAGTCGCCAGGTATTTTCATCTCCTAGAAAGCTGTACAATACCACTTTAAAAGCATTAAATTCTGCAAGTTCTCTTAATTTAAGGGTTCTTCAAATTTTGCACCATGCATTACTAAATGAATTTGTGGCTGACAACATCCCCTATTTAATTTTAACATCGCTGACACAGGGTTAAAAAAAGTTTTGTTTTAAGTATAAATGTCCCGGACTTTCTTTATTCATTATTACATGTTTTCATAAATGAGGCACATTGATACTAAAATTCACATTAAAAGTATATTGTGATTTTTGCAAATTTTTCTAGAATGTGATCACAAAATTTTAAAAATCAGGTTAGTAATCAGCATGAAAAAGCACATTTAATATACCTAATTAAGTACAAGAATAAAATCTTGTTGACGAGTGTAATTGACCCAATTAGATCTTGAGCTGCATTATTATGTTTCAAACTATAAGGGTGCGGGCAGACGAGCGTAGGCGTATTTACGTTCGCACGAGCGCAACGTATAATCGCCCGAGCGATCGTTTTTCACCGATCACGACCAGAGCTAGAAAGCGTATTTTTGTTTGTTCCTACTTTGCAAACGGTCTTTTCGGCGATCGAATATGCGTTGGCACGTATTTCGGTCGCATATGTTCCGGTTTTTTTCGAATTGCCGTTTTTACGCGCCGTAAAATCGCCCATGTGAACGAATACATTCGAAACCATTGCCTCAGATGGTCACGTATATACGTTTGGTCGCAAAAACGCGCCGTTTATGCGCTCGTCTGCCCGCACCCTAAAATGCATTTATAATATAAAACTGTTCTAATAGTTTAATTTAAAAAATGAAATCCATGATTCAGCACATAGATTTTTATAAGTGATCTCATGATTTAGCAAACAAAAATAGTACATGGCTTGATATGATCTGTCAGACAAGATAATTCCTGCTTATATGGTTTGATCGTTTTGAAAAAAATTAAGAATATCCATTTAATTCACTTATGGCTTGTTTAAACTAGGCAATTGTCATTAGTAATAGGATCCATGTATGTAAATGCATAACAAGATCAATGACAAATGAAGAAAACTATTGTCTATCATTAACCTAAATTAATTGTGCATGCTGCATAATTATCACTGTTGACCATGGTATTAAGGAATGTAAATTGCGCTTTTGCAAGGCCATTCTTTTATTTAGAGAAAGATACTTTGTTTATATAAATTTCAAAGCCCCTCTTGCCCTTTCCATCCAGCCGTTGTGAAATGCAACAAAATATCAATCAAGTTTCCCAAAATAAAAATTACATATATTGCAGTCTTTATTGGTCGTTTAACAGGATGGCTCTTTCAAAGAAAAAAGTATAACGAATGCTGATAAAAGTGTCTAATGCTGTCAGCAAACATGCACATTTCATTCATAAACACACAAAATAATAAAGCACTCCAAAATAATGTCATCAATTAGAAAGTTTGCATATAGCAATACAGAATTTTTTAATGAATTCTCTGCATCTGGGAAGTATTGTCCTACATTGTACATACCTACGTGTAATGTGTAAACCTAAGATAAACTATATACTGTAGTGGTCTTCTGCATGCGACTTCCCAGTTTACTCTACCAGGAATTTGTAGCACATAATAGAAGCACAGGATAGCTGCTCTTTGACAGGGTTATAACAGGGTTGCAATTGAAGGGTTAGTCTCTGGACAGGGCTGCTCTTGTCAGGGAAACTACACCATGTTAAGCTCTTAGGGCACACTAGCAAGAGAACCTCTAAAGAGAATAGGTTATTTCTAGAGATGAGCGAGCGTACTCGGAAAAGCACTACTCGCTCGAGTAATTTGCTTTATCCGAGTATCGCTGTGCTCGTCCCTGAAGATTCGGGTGCCGCTGTGGCTGACAGGTGAGTCGCAGCGGGGAGCAGGGGAGAGTGGGCGGGAGAGAGGGAGAGAAAGATCTTACCTCCGTTCCTCCCCGCTCTCACCTGCAGCTCCCCGCTCCGTCCCGGCATCCGAATCTTCAGGGACGAGCACAGCGATACTCGGATAAAGCAAATTACTTGAGCGAGTAGTGCTTTTCCGAGTATGCTCGCTCATCTCTAGTTATTTCCTCTATCTGTTAATCCTATTTTGGAGGCATGGATTCTTGAAAATGAGGAGCAAGGCTTTCAAGAACTGGTAAAACTGATATATCCTCTCAGGGATCATTGTTCCTCTCAACAGCTAGTAGAACCTTTAAATTCTGAACACGAAGTTACCAAAACCCATCCAGTCTGGATATCCACCATGGAGGATGCTAGTGGAGATTCCCAGAGACCCCAAAGGTCTTGGTGGGAAGATAATGTAGATGCACAAAAAGCACTAGTAGTCAGGGGTGTGCTCATTTTTATCTATGCAAATTAGTCTTGTACCTTATCACATTTCACTTACTTTGAATGGGGAGTAGTGGACTTGCATCATCTGCCTAATTTCCTGGATGGCCTGTCAATTTCCTGGAGTTAAAGGGATGATAAGTTGATAACCTCAGATCCATCAAGTACCACCAATCACTGCTCTCAGGAACCAGGAATATTTAATTGCATGCCATATATTAAAGATATACAACACATTTTGGTGGCCCAACACCTGTCTCCTTTGTTAAGCCATGCAAAAAAAAATACTTTGTTAGATTTGTCTGCTTTGTCTAGTTAACTTTACACTAGTCCATGGCTCTTAAAAGTCCTAATAGTCATGGACGGTACTTAGTGGATCTGCCGATATAATCAATTTAACCCCAGGAGATCCCTGGATTATTTCACAATCTAGTAGATATAATTTAAAACGTTAGTGTTTTGTGGAAGTATTCCCCCTCCCATGGCTTAGTGTTTTTCCTGCAAATTTTGTCAAAACGCTGCATGTACCCAAAGATGGTACGAATTGGCACTACAATTGGTAAAAAAATAAAAATGTTATGGGATGTGGAATATGGTAACACAAATACATATTTTATAAAGGCTTTGTATTTTTGAAAACTAGTAACAGAATAAAATTAAAAATTTGGTGTTGCCGTAAGCATATTGACCCACATAATAAAGTTAATATGTCATTAATACCATACAGTGAATAAATTAGAAACAATGATGGCGTCATTTCAGATTTTTTTTTCCATCCCTTCAAAAATAAATAAATTTAAAAAAGCAATAAAACATACAACACATTCCTTAAGAAATAAGTCCTCATATGGCTATTTCAGTGAAAAATAATAATTTATGGTTCTTGGAACACAATGTTAAAAAAAAACAACAAAACCCTGCTTTGGCCATTAAGGCGCAAAATAGGCTGGTCACTAAAGGGTTAAGGACACCTTTACATTAAAGGGGTTGTCCCGCGCCGAAACGGTTTGTTTTTTTTCAATAGCCCCCCGTTCGTCGCGAGACAAACCCGATGCAGGGATAAAAAAAAAAAACGGGTGGTACTTACCCGAATCCCCGCGCTCCGGTGACTTCTTACTTACCTTGTGAAGATGGCCGCCGGGATCTTCACCCTTGGTGGACCGCAGGTCTTCTGTGCGGTCCATTGCCGATTCCAGCCTCCTGATTGGCTGGAATCGGCACACGTGACGGGGCGGAGCTACGAGGAGCCGCTCTCTGGCACGAGCGGCCCCATTCAGAAGACAGAAGACAGGACTGCGCAAGCGCGTCTAATCGGGCGATTAGACGCTGAAGATTAGACGGCACCATGGAGACGGGGACGCTAGCAACGGAACAGGTAAGTGAATAACTTCTGTATGGCTCATAATTAATGCACAATGTACATTACAAAGTGCATTAATATGGCCATACAGAAGTGTATACCCCACTTGCTTTCGCGAGACAACCCCTTTAAGGAACTATCATTCAGGTAGTCTATCAGAAAAGCCTCTGAAGCATAGGATAGTCATTTGTTTGCTTTTACAGGGTGCTTATTGTTCATTAGTTGTTTGCCAACATATTGTTTATAGATGGGATCTTCATACAAAGTTGTTAGCAATTTGTTCACATAACAATGACTGTGACTTTACACCAGACAACTTTTGATTAACCAGTAATTATATTTTAGGTGAGTCGAAAAAAAAAGGACTAATGACTACTGAGTAGAGATGAGCGAACGTACTCGTCCGAGCTTGATGCTCGTTCGAGTATTAGGGTGTTCGAGATGCTCGTTACTCGAGACGAGCACCACGCGAGTCTCACTTTCATCTCTGAGCCAATAGAAAGACAGGGAAGGCATTACAACTTCCTCCTGTGATGTTCCAGGCCTATACCACCCCCTGCAGTGAGTGGCTGGGGAGATCAGGTGTCACTGGAGTATTTAAATCTGCCCCGCCCACGGCTCGCCACAGATGCATTCTGACAGAGATCAGGGACAGCGTTGCTGATGCTACTACTGCTATAGGGAGAGTGTTAGGAGTTATTTTAGGCTTGAAGAACCCCAACGGTCCTTCTTAGGGCCACATCTGACCATGTGCAGTACTGTTGAGGCTGCTGTGAGCAGTGTTGCACAATTTTTTTTTTGTATATCGGGCGTGCAGAGCATTGCGTCCTCAGTCTACAGTCATTGTACAGAGTATAGGGCCAGTACTGGTGAGGCAGGGACAGTGGGAAAGGTGAAAGAGATATACTGTCTATATAGGCAGTGGGCTTTTTCAAACAAATTTGGGAAAAATACTATCTTTGGGCTGCCTGTGACCGTCTTGAGTGTATTGCGTCTCTGCTGGGGGTAGTAGTCCTAATTATTACGCAGGTAAGTGTTACAGCAGGCTTGCGCAAAATTGTTTCTTGGCTCTGCGTTGCCCGTTACATCACCGCCGTCATCCCGTCCAGAGAGAAACAGTCTGCAGTAATTTTACATAGTATAGGGCCAGTACTGGTGAGGCAGGGACAGTGGGAAAGGTGAAAGAGATATACTGTCTATATAGGCAGTGGGCTTTTTCAAACAAATTTGGGAAAAATACTATCTTTGGGCTGCCTGTGACCGTCTTGAGTGTACTGCGTCTCTGCTGGGGGTAGTAGTCCTAATTATTACGCAGCTAAGTGTTACAGCAGACTTGCGCAAAATTGTGTCCTGGCTCTGCGTTGCCCGTTACATCACCGCCGTCATCCCGTCCAGAGGGAAACAGTATACATATATACGCTGCTTACAGTATCTGTCTGCTGTCTCAGCTCAGCCTTTAAAGAAATAGCAGCAAAATACTTAAGGCCTACTAGTGGCCTTTGGACACTTGACTGCTTCTGCGCTGTGAATTCCACTAGCTCAGTCATATGCACCTACGTCTCACTACAGGCTTGTGCAAAATTTTTTTCCTGGCTCTGCTGTGCGTTCCGTAAGCGAAGTCAGCCTCCAACCAGGGGTAGGGGTAGGCCTAGAGGACATGGATGCGGGCGAGGACACGGAGGCCCAAGTCAGGGTGTGGGCACAGGCCGAGCTCCTGATCCAGGTGTATCGCAGCCGACTGCTGCGGGATTAGGAGAGAGGCACGTTTCTGGCGTCCGCAGATTAATTTCACAATTAATGGGTCCACGCGGTAAACCTTTATTAGAAAATGAGCAGTGTGAGCAGGTCCTGTCGTGGATGGCAGAAAGTGCATCCAGCAATCTATCGACCACCCAGAGTTCTACGCTGTCCACTGCTGCAACTCTGAATCCTCTGGGTGCTGCTCCTCCTTCCTCCCAGCCTCCTCACTCCATTACAATGACACATTCTGAGGAGCAGGCAGACTCCCAGGAACTGTTCTCGGGCCCCTGCCCAGAATGGGCAGCAATGGTTCCTCTCCCACCGGAGGAGTTTGTCGTGAACGATGCCCAACCTTTGGAAAGTTCCCGGGGTCCGGGGGAAGAGGCTGGGGACTTCCGGCAACTGTCGCAAGAGCTTTCAGTGGGTGAGGAGGACGACGACGATGAGACACAATTGTCTATCACTCAGGTAGTAGTAATTGCAGTAAGTCCGAGGGAGGAGCGCACAGAGGATTCGGAGGAAGAGCAGCAGGACGATGAGGTGACTGACCCCACCTGGTTTGCTAAGCCTACTGAGGACAGGTCTTCAGAGGGGGAGGCAAGTGCAGCAGCAGGGCAGGTTGGAAGAGCCAGTGGGGTGGCCAGGGGTAGAGGCAGGGCCAGACCAAATAATCCACCAACTGTTTCCCAAAGCGCCCCCTCGTGCCATGCCACCCTGCAGAGGCCGAGGTGCTCTAAGGTCTGGCAGTTTTTCACAGAGACGCCTGACGACCGACGAACAGTGGTGTGCAACCTTTGTCGCGCAAAGCTCAGCCGGGGAGCCAACACCAACAGCCTCACCACCACCACCATGCGCAGACATATGATGGCCAAGCACCCCGCAAGGTGGGACGAAGGCCGTTCAGCGCCTCCGGTTTGCACCCCTGCCTCTCCCCCTGTGCCCTAACCTGCCAATGAGATCCAACCCCCCTCTCAGGACACAGGCACTACCGTCTCCCGGCCTGCACCCACACCCTCACCTCCGCTGTGCTCGGCCCCATCCACCAATGTCTCTCAGCGCACCGTCCAGCCATCGCTAGCGCAAGTGTTTGAGCGCAAGTGCAAGTACGCAACCGCGCACCCGCACGCTCAAGAGCTAAACGTGCACATAGCCAAATTGATCAGCCTGGAGATGCTGCCGTATACGCTTGTGGAAACAGAGGCTTTCAAAAACATGATGGCGGCGGCGGGCCCGCGCTACTCGGTTCCCAGTCGCCACTACTCTTCCCGATATACCGTCCCAGCCCTGCACGCCACGTCTCCCGCAACATTCTACGCGCCCTCACCAACACGGTTACTGTCAAGGTCCACTTAACAATGGACACGTGGACAAGCACAGGCGGGCAGGGCCACTATATCTCCCTGACGGCACATTGGGTGAATTTAGTGGAGGCTGGGACCGAGTCAGAGCCTGGGACCGCTCACGTCCTACCCACCCCCAGAATTGCGGGCCCCAGCTCGGTGCTGGTATCTGCGGCGGTGTATGCTTCCTCCACTAAACCACCCTCCTCCTCCTCCTCCTATGCAACCTCTGTCTCGCAATCAAGATGTGTCAGCAGCAGCACGTCGCCAGCAGTCGGTGTCGCGCGGCGTGGCAGCACAGCGGTGGCCAAGCGGCAGCAGGCCGTGCTGAAACAACTCAGCTTAGGAGAGAAGAGGCACACGGCCCACGAACTGCTGCAGGGTCTGACAGAGCAGACCAACCGCTGGCTTGCGCCGCTGAGCCTCCAACCGGGCATAGTCGTGTGTGATAATGGCCGTAACCTGGTGGCTCGGCAGCCTCACGCACGTGCCATGCCTGGCCCACGTCGTTAATTTGGTGGTTCAGCGCTTCCTGAAAAGCTACCCACGCTTGACAGACCTGCTCGGAAAGGTGTGCTGGCTCAGCTCACATTTCCGCAAGTCCAAGACGGACGCTGCCACCCTGCGGACCCTGCAACATCGGTTTAATCTGCCAGTGCACCGACTGCTGTGCAACGTGCCCACACGGTGGAACTCTACGCTCCACATGTTGGACAGGCTCTATGAGCAGCGTAGAGCTAGAGTGGAATACCAACTCCAACATGGGCGGCGTAGTGGGAGTCAGCCTCCTCAATTCTTTACAGAAGAGTGGGCCTGGTTGGCAGACATCTGCCAGGTCCTTGGAAACTTTGAAGAGTCTACCCAGATGGTGAGCGGCGATGCTGCAATCATTAGCGTCACCATTCCTCTGCTATGCCTCTTGAGAAGTTCCCTGCAAAGCATAAAGGCAGACGCTTTGCGCTCGGAAACGGAGGCGGGGGAAGACAGTATGTCGCTGGATAGTCAGAGCACCGTCATGTCTATATCTCAGCGCGTTGAGGAGGAGGAGGAGGAGGAGGAGGGGGAGGAGCATGAGGAGGAGGGGGAAGAGACAGCTTGGCCCACTGCTGAGGGTACCCATGCTGCTTGCCTGTCATCCTTTCAGCGTGTATGGCCTGAGGAGGAGGAGGAGGAGGTTCCTGAAAGTGATCTTCCGAGTGAGGACAGCCATGTGTTGCGTACAGGTACCCTGGCACACATGGCTGACTTCATGTTAGGATGCCTTTCTCGTGACCCTCGCGTTACACGCATTCTGGCCACTACGGATTACTGGGTGTACACACTGCTCGACCCACGGTATAAGGAGAACCTTTCCACTCTCATACCCGAAGAGGAAAGGGGTTCGAGAGTGATGCTATACCACAGGACCCTGGCGGACAAACTGATGGTAAAATTCCCATCCGACAGTGCTAGTGGCAGAAGGCGCAGTTCCGAGGGCCAGGTAGCAGGGGAGGCGCGGAGATCAGGCAGCATGTACAGCACAGGCAGGGGAACACTGTCCAAGGCCTTTGACAGCTTTATGGCTCCCCAGCAAGACTGTGTCACCGCTCCCCAGTCAAGGCTGAGTCGGCGGGAGCACTGTAAAAGGATGGTGAGGGAGTACATAGCCGATCGCACGACCGTCCTCTGTGACGCCTCTGCCCCCTACAACTACTGGGTGTCGAAGCTGGACACGTGGGCTGAACTCGCGTTGTATGCCCTGGAGGTGCTTGCTTGTCCTGCGGCTAGCGTCTTGTCGGAGAGGGCGTTTAGTGCGGCTGGGGGAATCATCACGGATAAGCGTACCCGCCTGTCAACCGACAATGCCGACAGGCTTACAATCATAAAGATGAACAAAGCCTGGATTTCCCCAGAGTTCTCTTCTCCACCAGCGGACAGCAGCGATACCTAAACAATACGTAAGCTGCACCCGCGGATGGAAGCATCGTTCTCTATCACCATAAAAAACGGGGACCTTTTAGCTTCATCAATCTGTGTATTATATTCATCCTCCTCCTCCTGCTCCTCCTCCTGAAACCTCACGTAATCACGCCAAACGAGCAATTTTTCTCAAGGCTCAGTCATATAACTTTTGTAAACAATGTTTATACGTTTCAATTCTCAATTCAATAAAGCGTTGAAACTTGCACCTGAAGCAATTTTTATTTTAACTGGGCTGCCTACAGGCCTAGGTACAAATTAAGCCACATTAACCAAAGCGATTAATGGGTTTCACCTGCCCTCTTGGTTGGGCATGGGCAATTTTTCTGAAGTACATTTGTACTGTTGGTACACCAATTTTTTTGGGCCCTCGCCCACATTGTAATCCTAGTAATTTTTAGCCCACCTGCATTAAAGCTGACGTTACCTCAGCTGTGCTGGGCACTGCAATGGGATATATTGATGTACCGCCGGTGGGTTCCAGGGAGCCACCCATGCTGTCGGTCCACACGGAGTTGTAACTGCATGTGTACACTTCTAAAGAACCCCAGTCTGACTGGGGCATGCAGTGTGGGCCGAAGCCCACCTGCATTAAACCTGACGTTACCTGAGCTGTGATGGGCACTGCAATGGGATATATTTATGTACCGCCGGTGGGTTCCAGGGAGCCACCCATGCTGTGGGTCCACAGGGACTTCACATTAGGGATTTGTACCTGCCAGAGTCTATGTATTAAAAACCCCGGTCAGACTGGGGCATGCAGTGTGGGCCGAAGACCACCTGCATTTAATTGGACGTTACCTCAGCTGTGATGGGCAATGCAATGGGATATATTTATGTACCGCCGGTGCCTTCCTGGGACCCACCCATGCTGTCGGTCCACACGGAGTTGTAACTCCATGTGTCCACTTCTAAAGAACCCCAGTCTGACTGGGGCATGCAGTGTGGGCCGAAGCCCACCTGCATTAAACCTGACTTTACCTCAGCTGTGCTGGGCACTGCAATAGGATACATTTATGTACAGGTGGGTTCCAGGGAGCCACCCATGCTGTGGGTCCACAGGGACTTCACATAGGGGATTTGTACCTGCCTGTGTCTATGTATTAAAAACCCCGGTCAGGTTGGGGCATGCAGTGTGGGCCGAAGCCCACCTGCATTTAATCTGACGTTACCTCAGCTGTGCTGGGCAATGCAATGGGATTTATTTATGTACCGCCGGTGGCTTCCTGGGACCCACCCATGCTGTCGGTCCACACATACTTCACAATAGGGAGTTTTACCTGCCTGTGTCTGCTTATAAAATACCCCAGTCTGACTAGGGTATGCAGTGTGGGCCGAAGCCCACCTGCATTTAACATGACATTACCTCAGCTGTGATGGGCAATGCAATGGGATATATTTATGTACCGCCGGTGGCTTTCTGGCACCCACCCATACTGTCGGTCCACACGGAGTTGTAACTGCATGTGTCCACTTCTAAAGAAACCCAGTCTGACTGGGGCATGCAGTGTGGGCCGAAGCCCACCTGCATTTAACATGACATTACCTCAGCTGTGATGGGCAATGCAATGGGATATATTTATGTACCGCCGGTGGCTTCCTGGCACCCACCCATGCTGTCGGTCCACACGGAGTTGTAACTGCATGTGTCTACTTATAAAGAACCCCAGTCTGACTGGGACATGCAGTGTGGGCCGAAGCCCACCTGCATTTAATCTGACGTTAGCTCTGCTATCCAGGGCACTGCAATGGGATATATTTATGTACAGCCGGTGGGTTCCAGGGAGCCACCCATGCTGTGGGTGCACACGGAATTCCCATTGCGGAGTTGTACCTGCCTGTGACTATTTATAAAAAACCCCGGTCTGACTGGGGCATGCAGACACCTTGACAGAATGAATAGTGTGTGGCACATGGGTTCCCCATCGCTATGCCCACGTTTGCAGCTCCTGATGGAGGTGGCACAGGATTGGATTTCTCATTGCTTCTGTACAGCATTATGGGCTATCGCCCTGCCCCTTTTAAAGAGGGTCGCTGCCTGGCCGTGCCAACCCTCTGCAGTGTGTGCCTGCGGTTCCTCCTCATGGCAGACGCACTTATAAATAGACATGAGGGTGGTGTGGCTATGAGGCCAGCGCGTGGCATGAGGGCAGCTGAAGGCTGCGCAGGGACACTTTGGTGTGCGCTGTGGACACTGGGTCGTGCGGGGGGGGTTGGGCAGCATGTAACCCAGGAGAAGTGGCAGCGGAGTGTCATGCATGCAGTGATTGTGCTTTGTTGGAGGTAGTGTGGTGCTTAGCTAAGGTATGCCTTGCTAATGAGGGCTTTTCAGAAGTAAAAACTGTTGGGAGGGGGGGCACTCTTGCCGCTATTGTGGCTTAATAGTGTGACCTGGGAACTTGAGATGCAGCCCAACATGTAGCCCCTCGCCTACCCTATCCATTGCTGTGTCGTTCCCATCACTTTCTTGAATTGCCCAGATTTTCACAAATGAAAACCTTAGCGAGCATCGGCGATATACAAAAATGCTCGAGTCGCCCATTGACTTCAATGCGGTTCGTTACTCGAAACGAACCCTCGAGCATCGCGAAAATTTCATCTCGAGTAACGAGCACCTGAGCATTTTGGTGCTCGCTCATCTCTACTACTGAGTGAATTATCCCTTGTCATCATGTCGATGGCCATGTTTAAACAACTATTGTTTGCATTTGCTCTTTTAAGTACTAATGTGATGTATAGGTACCTTTATAAGTCACATAATTAGTTAAAGGGGTTGTCTCGCGAAATCAAGTGGGGTTATACACTTCTGTATGGCCATATTAATGCACTTTGTAATATACATCGTGCATTAAATATGAGCCATACAGAAGTTATTCACTTACCTGCTCCGTTGGTAGCGTCCCCGTCGCCATGGTTCCGTCTAATTTCGGTGTCTTCTTGCTTTTTTAGACGCGCTTGCGCAGATGGGTCTTCTCCCTTCGGCTGCGCTTGGCAGCATCAGCGTTTTGGCTCCGCCCCCTTGTACGCGTCATCGCGTAGCTCCGCCCCATGACGTGTGACGGTTCCAGCCTCCTTTTACAGGGAGGAGCTTATATGTAAAGCTTTTTTCCTTAAAAACAATTCAGGGGTGCCGACAGACCATTGTCTTCAATGGAGCCGCCAGCAGCAGCTGGGGCTCCATTGAAGACAATGCGTGCATTATTATTATTATTTTTTTTTACACTAAAATTCAGTTTTTTTCGGGGAAGGGTTTACATATAAAGCCCTTCCCTAAAAAACATTTCAGTGGTGCCAGCAGATCACTGCCTTCAATGGAGCCACCGGCAGCAGCCACTGCTCCATTGAAGGCAAAGCACGGACCTGTATTCACGCGTGCTTTTGCACATACATGGGTACGCACTCATGTACGCACCAAAAACACACTCGTGTGAAGTCACCCTTACTAATGGTGTTGGAGGCAAGCAACACGGATCAAAGCCCAGCCTGCTACACTTTCATCCATGTGCCAATCACTGTCCTTGTGCAATATTACAACTTTTTTTCCCTTCCCAAAATAAAAGAAAACTAATCTACTGCAGCTTGTCCAATCACCCTACACCACAGACAGCTGCAGTTCTCCATGTGACTTGGTGTTTGAGATGCAACACTAATTTTTTTAAAGCATTTATTTGTAAAAAGAAAATGGTAATGTGGTATTGGTTTATATTTTGGCCAAAGTATGCAAAAAAAAATTTGGAGATACAAAACTTTGGATTTTTTGGCAGAAATATATAACTTCGCAACCCATGTCAAGAGTCTGCAGTGTCTTGGAAGTTCCTAACTTAAAAAAACCCTAACTTAAAAAAAAACTAAACCAGAAAGCTGGTTTAAAAAACAATGACATGGTTTGGACAGTCTGGTGTCCAAACCTATGCATGGAAAGGGGTGCAGAATGTGGGTTGTCAGGCCAAAGCCCTCATTTGGCACAAATAACAATGGTGCTGGTGAGTCCAAAGAACCAGAAAGCGCATGTGGCTCTGGAATGGACCGCTGGTAGGGAAGAAGCCACTGACCCAATCTGGAAGCCCTGCAAATGCGAGCCCTGCATAGACCCAATGCGAACAATTGTAAACCGATAGTTGCTATCACTGAGATCCAACAGAACTACTGAAAATTAGTAACTGTAACCTCAGGACCCCGAGTTCAAAAGTGGAAGACAGTAGCCAAGCCAAAAGCACATCATCTTCAAAAGAAGGCATCATCTCCTGTCAACAGAAACTCTTACCACAATGCAGGAAAGCTCAAAAATATGGCGCCTGTGTGATTATGTGACTATTTCATAGGTGTTTCCTGTGGGTATGGCAAGTTCTTACATCATGTGCCTGCTTGTGTCTGTTTTTACATGCGTAAAACGCTCACAAAAACACACGCATGCTTATACAAACACAGTTCCATACGCAGTGTGAGGCCTTAGTCACACGGCATTTTTTACCACTATTTGCGGATCGCATGACGGATGCGCATCCGCAAATCGCGTGACCGGGGCCGAAAAATCGCCTGAAAAAACTGTCCAGCGCATTCAATGGGCAAACATCGTTCTTCTCTGCCACAGCTGTTACAGCTGTGGCAGAGAAGAATGATTTGTCTTCCATATGTTCTCAATGGGGTCGGCGCTGCTGCCGCCGGCCCCATTGAGCGCATATAGAGAAGAGAACAGGAATCGCAGATCGCAGATAGGTGCGATCTGCGATTTCTGTTCTATAATTTATCGGACGAGCGCATAAAAAGCGCTCATGTGTCCAATACCATTGCAAAGCAATGGTTTTAAAAAATTGCCGGACGCATGCGCAAATCGCGCGAAAAAACGCCCGTCTGACTTAGGGTGCGTTCACACGAACGTATATCGGCTCGGTTTTCACGCCGAGCCGATATACGTTGTCCTCATGTGCAGGGGGGGCAGGCTGGAAGAGCCCAGGAGCAGAAACTCAGCTCCCGCCCCCTCTCTGCCTCCTCTCCGCCCCTCTGCACTATTTGCAATGAGAGGAGGCGAAACAGGGGCGGGGCTAAGTTTCATTAATTAGCCCCGCCCCTGTTCCGCCTCTCCCCATTGCAAATAGTGCAGAGGGGTGGAGAGGAGGCAGAGAGGGGGCGGGAGCTGAGTTTCTGCTCCTGGGCTCTTCCAGTCTCCCCCCCTGCACATGAGGACAACGTATATCGGCTCGGCGTGAAAACCAAGCCGATATACGTTCGTGTGAACGCACCCTAAGGCCTGAGAGAGGCCTTAGTTATGTTGTTTGAAATAATCATAAACAAAGAGATGAAATGACAATGGGTTGTGTTGGGCAAGGGGAAGGACAAAGTGTTGAGTGGACTCATCACATAGTGCTTTTTGAAAATGTGCGGGTCAAAAAAATTAGGCACCTGCAAAAAGAAGGGGAGGGGATCCTCAATGGCCGATCATGTATTAATAACAGAATATCAAAATGACAGAACTGTTTCAAGCTTCTTACCAATATACAAGTTTCAAACTTGAGCACCTAAGTGCTGCTGTACAAAGGCAGACAGGATACAAAATGTGAAGCACTCACAATATACCAAAATGTAGTGTGAGAGAAGGAAGAATTGAACATGTGCCATTCATTACTTCATTCCCTTGCAATTTGTATCCTCTAAGATTTTATACCAACCTCATATAAGTTAATACTAGTTCTAAGAACATTACACATATGTACACTCATTGTCAGAAAAAAATCCGTCCCCTAGAATGAGTTGTCGCTATAGAATTAAATTTTCTATGTGCGATTGTAACATTAATTTAAGTAAGTGAGTACAGTATCAGAGCATTTATTGCGGAAAATTAAACACTTGAATGGAGGATCTAGCACCCTGTTGGGCCACCTCCAACTTGGATGCAAGATATGATATGAGTGGGCATAAAGGCATACTGGTTCTGTATGGTATCCTGTGACATATCGTTTCACATTTACTGTAACTGAGCCTTTAGATTGTGCAGACACATAGACTGTCCTATATACATTCTATTGCAAATAAATCTGGCGAACAGCCAAGCCATGAAGTGTGGGAATCTTGTGGAGACATTTCTGTGATACTCTTGCTGTGTGCACCCGAGCATTATCTTGCTGATAAATGCATATTGGAAGCACTTGCTGCAGGATGTCGCGAACATATCGCTGAGCTGTCATTGTGCCTCATACCACCACTAGAGGTGACTGACCGTTGTATTGTTGTATGCGATGGCCCCCAAGACCATCAAACCAGTAGTGGAGGCAGTGTGCCTCTCCACAGCAAAGGCAGCATTGAGGCGCTCACCCCTAGGTCTCCAGAGACAAATATGGCAGTTGTCAGTGCCCAAACGCGGAAAACAACCTTGTTCCACTCTGTAGCAGTCCAGATTTTGTCATTCATGACACCACTGTAGATAGAGGTGACAGTGGATGAGTGTCAAAGGCAATAAACTTATTGGGTGCCGTGAGACCAAATGTCCTTCAGCCGAGCACCTGGAACTCATTATGATAGACTAGCTGATATACCCGGCTTCGCCCGAGTTAATTTGGTACTGGTGTTTATCTGGTGTTCACACGGAAAAGCTTATGAAGTCGTGGTTACTTTAGAGATACTGAGGAAAAAAATATGTTCATCATTTTGCATAGTTCTCTGCGTTACCCAGGAAACACCACGGGGAGGCAACCATGCGACGTTTCCTTTATATAAAATGACATCAGGAAGTGAGAGAATTAGATTACATACGTAAAATTTGGACACTTATTCTTTTGCGCTTAGAATTGAATAATCAAGTTGGGACCCATTAGCTTTTCCTATTTATGACATAATCAATGCTTGTGCCAAATTTCACGTTTCTATGACACCGGAAAGTGAAAAAATTACATTCCGTACGTAAAATTTGGACGCTAATTCTTTTGCACATAGAATTGAATAATGGAGTTGGGACCCATTAGCTTTTCCTATGTATGACATAATCAATGCTTGTGCCAAATTTCCCGTTTCTATGACACCGGAAAGTGAAAAAATTACATTCCGTACGTAAAATTTCGACGCCAATTCTTTTGCGCTAGAATTGAATAATCGAGTTGGGACCTATGAACTTTTCCTATTTATGACATAATCAATGCTCGTGCCAAATTTCACATTTCTATGGCACCGGAAAGTGAAAAAATTACATTCCGTACGTAAAATTTCGACGCCAATTCTTTTGCGCTAGAATTGAATAATCGAGTTGGGACCTATGAACTTTTCCTATTTATGACATAATCAATGCTCGTGCCAAATTTCACGTTTCTATGACACCGGAAAGTGAAAAAATTACATTCCGCACGTAAAATTTGGATGCTAATTCTTTTGCGCATAAAATTGAATAATGGAGTTGGGACCCATTAGCTTTTCCTATTTATGACATAATCAATGCTCGTGACAAATTTCCTGTTTCTATGACACCGGAAAGTGAAAATATTACCTTCCGCACGTAAAATTTTGACGCCAATTCTTTTGCGCTAGAATTGAATAATCAAGTTGGGACCCATTAGCTTTTCCTATTGATGACATAATCAATGCTCGTGCCAAATTTCCCGTTTCTATGACACCGGAAAGTGAAAAATTACTTTCCGTACGTAAAATTTCGACGCCAATTCTTTTGCGCTAGAATTGAATAATTGAGTTGGGACCCATTAGCTTTTCCTATTTATGACATAATCAATGCTCGTGCCAAATTTCACGTTTCTATGACACCGGAAAGTGAGAAAATTAGATTCCGTACGTTAAATTTGGACGCTAATTCTTTTGCGCATAGAATTGAATAATCGAGTTGGGACCCATTAACTTTTCCTATTTATGACATAATCAATGCCCGTGCCAATTTTTAAGTTTCTAAGGCATTGGGAAGTGACAGATTTAGATTATGTACGTAAAATTTCGACGCCAATTCTTTTGCGCTAGAATTGAATAATCGAGTTGGGACCCAATTACTTTTCCTATTTTGGAGATAATCTATGCTCGTGCCAAAATTCATGTTTCTACGATATCGGGAAGTTGGAGAACTTTTGGCGAGTCAGTCAGTCAGTGAGTCAGTCAGTGAGTCAGTGAGGGCTTTCAGCTTTATATATATAGATATAGGGGCCTGTAATGATGGCGCGACCTGCTTCTGGATGGTGGACAAGGAAACAGTTGGAGCTGCTTGTCCTGTTGGATGATCAGATGATCCTCTCCACTGGTAGTGACATAGTAACATAGCATTTAAGGCTGAAAAAAGATATATATCCATGTAGTTGAGCCAATTACCCCCTTTCCAGTGTTGATCCAGGGGAAGGAAAAAAAACCCAATGAGGTAGAAACCAATTTTTCTCATTTCAGGGAAATACATTCCTTTCAGACTCCAAGTCTGGCATAGGGCTTGATCCTGACCTCTGTGGTACTCCACTAGTCTTGGTGACCTAAGCAGTGTATTAATAACCCCCCCTCTGCTTTCTATCACTGATCCAGTTACTTACCCACTTACACACATTCTCCTGTTCTCAACCCTTTTATTCCTAAGGAATGGTCTTGCCAAATTTCGAGTTTGTACTACATCGGGAAATTAGAGAATTAGATTAGGTACATTACATAAGGGTGCACTTACTTTTTCACTTAGCATTGAATAGTCAAGTTATGGCCCTTTTACTTTTCCAATTTATGTCCTAAAGAATGCTCATGCCAAATGTCATGTTTGTATGACACTAGGAAGTTAGAGAATTAGATTAGGTACTTCCCATACTGGTGCGCTTACTTTTACACTTAGTATTGACTAATTAAGTTGTGACCCCTTTACTTTTCCAATTTGGACCTAAAGAATGCTCGTGCCAAATTTTATGTTTGTACGATACCGGGAAATTAGAGAATTAGTGGTGAGTCAGTGAGTGAGTGAATGAATGAATGAATGAATGAATGAGTCAGTCAGTCAGTCGGTGAGGGCTTTTACCTTTAGATAGACTAGTAATTATTAGGAAGTTGATGCTACATGCATGCTACACACACAGCTCTGCTTTGTTGCTTCCACATATCTGCTGCATGAGATGTACAAACTTCAGGTGGTGGCGGAGGTGAAATCATGGCTTGTCGCTGTGTCAGGTAAGCTGCATTAGCAAGCCCCTGTGGTGACATTTTGCACAACAGTGATGGTTTGTTTCAACACTGGACAACAGTTGGCGACTAGATGAAGGCTGGACTGGTGTTGGTGGCATTAGCACTTGAGACAACATGATATCACATTCAGGAAATGTGAAGATAGTGGTGAAGGACTATGCTTCAATGTTGTTGGTCAATATGCATTGCCAGCAATGTATGTGTACATTTGTGAGGTGACATTTATTGGAGTCTCCACACAAGTGTGCAGCTGTGTCACAACATTTAAACTGCCAGACTGAATACTCGCACACCCGTCCAACCCTTATGCCAAATAATGGGTCTTTTTGTGCTAAATTTGTCACGATTGTTAACAAGTTTGCATTCGATATTATTCTTTTGAATTTGGAATTTCTTCAAGTTGAAATTGAGCTGTGTAAGAAGAGAATCCTGGATATGGAGAAAGGACTATCAGAGAAGATGTCAACCCAAAAGTGTGATCTGTTCTATAACAGTAAAATACCCTCCTTGGCACAGTATAAGGAGGAGCGTGAGGATATGAAACGTGGGAAGTGGCACCGCAATTTGGATGTCTACTCTAATAAACAGGTTTTCAATTGGCAAAATGTAAAAACAAGGGATACATCAGTATTTGAAAGTGGACCAAGGAGCAGAAGGCAGAGGAGACGTCAACCCTGTCAGAGACCTAAGTTTGGTTTCTCAATCGCAGGGTCGGACTCTACAGACGATGCCTCAAAGGGTAGCATGACCCGTGATTTTCCTTCTACTTCCTCTTCTTTTTTAGGGCATCATTCAGGAATAAGAATGAAAAGGAAAGAGGCCCCTGAGCATTCCAGCGAAGAGGTGGAAAAAAGCATGCCAGGAGTAGGAAGAGGGCATGCCATATAATAACCCGATCAACGAATCGACAACTACCACAAACCCAGAGGAAGATCTTAACTTAGATACTGTGGTAAATATATCATCAAAGTCGTTAACTGATGTAGAAATCTCTGTTCTAGCGAAAGGTCTATCATCTATGAGGATTATGTTGAATAATGCATTGACTGAGGGCATTATAGATAGTGTTTTGCAGAAATATCTGGATGTATTACACCCGATTGTACCAGCACTATACACACTCCCCAAGATTTACAAAAACTTACATCACCTCCTGGGAGACCTATTGTGGCAGGGTGTGATTCCTTATTCTCCAATAGTGCACAATTCCTAGACAGAGTTCTGAGGGTGTTTGCAGAGGAATCTAAATCATACCTCAGAGATACGGGTGACTTTTTGAGGAAACGTAATGAATGCACAATATCTGATTATATCTATTTGGTCACCTTTGATGTTGTTAGTCTTTACACGTCAATTACCCATTCACGAGGTCTAACAGCAGTTACACGATGCCTTGAGAAATCTGGGCTTACAGTGGGTTGCCAGCGGTTCACCCTGTCGCTACTGAAGTACATTCTCGTTAACAATTATTTTGGGTTTGCGGGGGTGTACTACTGACAGCAGCAGGGCACCGCTATGGGCTCAAACGTGGCACCTACGTACGCTAATATATATGCGTATGTGCGAGGAGGATTACATCTACCCATCAGTTGATTGGAAACATGTGGTCTGCTGGTACTGCTATATAGACGACATATTCGTGTTATGGAAAGACTCTGAGTTGGAATTGCTTGATTTTCATAGATTCCCTGATGAAATCTATCCTGAACTCAAATTCAGTATGACATCATCTAAGGAAACTATTAACTTTCTAGATGTTAAGATTTCGTTTGAAGGCTCCATGTTATTCACGTACTTGTTAATTAAGGCTACCGATAAGAATTCTCTTCTATATTACAGTAGCAATCACCCGCAGTTACTTAGAGTTCGACGCATTACTGATGATACAATGATTGATATCCGACTGGAGGAAAGGTGTCGAAGGTTTCTCCAGAGGGGATACCCATCTAGATTGCTACAGAATGCAAGTACGGAGGTTAGGCGACTAACTAGGGAAGAGGTCCTTGCTGATAAGATACGAACTCCAAGAGTCAAAAGGATACCTTTTGTCTCAGTTTTTGGATCCATGAGTGGGAAAGTGAAGAATATAATATATAAACACTAGCCATTAATTCATAAATGTTGTGGTGACATTCCAGAATTTTCTTAACCACTACTCTTGGCATACAAAAGGAGCCATAATATTCGTGACAGACTGGTTTGCCCCCTTATACCATCTGGGAGAGAATTAGTGCAAAAAACAATAGGGCCCCGTCAGAAAGGTAACTTCCCCTGTTTATCGTGTTGATGCTGCGGCAACATGTTGAGGGGTGACCACTTTAGGAATCTCTTAACCGGTAAGAAGTATTTTCTTAGGGATAGATTTACGTGCATGACTTCCTTTGCCAAATATTTGATCACTTGCCCGTGTGGGTTGGGCTATGTGGGCGAGACCAGTACGGAGGTCCGTACCCGTATGACCAATCACAAGAGCACAATCCGCACGGGCAAAATTGATCTTCCTACCAAGGGGTGGAGACCAAATGGGTATGCTAAAACGTAGAGAACTAAGATGGATTCACATATTAGATACCCTTACTTCATTGGGTCTAAGCCTTGATTACCCATATACATCGCATCTGTAATCTTCTAATATAGTGGTCTGTATTTTGTAAATGTATTGCTTGCTTAAGATTTTAACTACACCTTTATTTTTTCTTTTTTTGTAGGCCGCCAGGATGTCTGCGCGTGTCCTCCTTCTGTTGCATTGAGAGTGAAATGCCGTGTTTCTCTATATTGTTGTTTATAATCCTAATAAAACAATTTTATTTGCATCAGTATCTGTGACGTCATTGTCTACTAGACTTAAGTGCTTATTATTTGAATTGCTATGGATTTATGTAATTTGCATAATGGTAATTGTTTAGATCTACTTATTGCGTTTTGCCCCATTAAAGTACTGTATTGTCCTATATTGGGCTAGGGTTGTCTGTAGTTTCTTTACTATGAGAGCTAAGTTTCCCCTCTCTTGGTAGAAGGGTTGTGTTAAAATAGGGTTTGTGTAGATACCTACAAAGCGTTTGGGTAGTATATGGTATGTGCTTGCATCTTTAGGCCGATTGAAGTATCTTTGATGCCATAGTGTGCTGCGATCTTCAACACAGTCCCAGCACTTTATGTATATTTGGCACAGGCGCAATGCCTGCCTGGGTCTGTGTTTGTTCCTTGATGTGATTGTGATCTCGCGGGTGATCTTTCGCTTCTGATGTTGCTTTGGATCCGACGGCTTCTTGTCTGTGTGTGCAGACGCGGTGTCCTACGTAGGCGCAGTAGACACTTCTTCCTAGTAGCTTTGACGTCACTACTATCTCGCGGTACTATGTTTTCCCGCACATGCGCATTTCGTTGCTATGGATGCTACATTGATGCAATGGAGGATGGGGACACTTGAGGACTGCTCCGACGGTATGTTTTGTGCACAGGCAGCTGTAATTAGTTTTGTTTTAATTATGCTGCTATATAAGGAAGGTGTGGAGAGTAAATTACTATGCTTGACAAAGATCCTTCCTGGATCGAAACGTTGCAGCTTTTACTATGGAGGAATAAAGATTGTTTTATCTGCATCTTTATATGCTGCTGCAGATCTCTTTTTCTATGGTCTATTCTGAAATCTTGGATCCGGATTCCCTCTGTGGCGTGCATTAATGATACAGCCCTGCCCTATTGGCTTTGGAGAAAGTGCTGCTTGAGCTGACACGTAACACGCCAGACTGAATACTGGTGTATCCATAGCAACTGAGGCCACAGGGTTTGTGGGAGATGTAGTTTAGCCAAAATCCCTCATTTAGCTCAGGGACATATACGTCGAGGCTGCAATGCTTTTGCCTACCCTTCCCTTCCCCTCGCTGGCTCACCTCCTCTCTCTTTCCCTCTGGCTGTTTGCAATGGGAGTGGATAGGATGGGACACCCGCCCCTTGTCCACAGCCAGCAATAGGAAGGGGCGGAGCTTTGCTCTGCCCCATCCCACCCCCTCCCATTGCAAACAGCCAGAGGGGAGGAGAGAGGAGATTAGAGAGAGGGAGTTTAGCAGTCACGCTGCTAAACTCCCTCCCACTTTCCTGCTTCGGCTGCTGTCATTGGCTCCGATAGGAATCTATGCAACGGCCGACATATTCGGGCTGGAAAGATAGCTCCAGAACTATCTTTTCGGCCCGGCATGAAAGCGCCCGGCGCTATATTGGTCCGGCTTGGCGCTTTTGCACTGCGGGAAAATGGCCATGTGATCTAATGCATTGGAATCCAATGCATCAGATCATAGCGTATATTGTCCAGCCGTGAAAATGGCGGCCGATATACGCTCGTGTGAAAGAACCCTAAATTAATAGATGGTGACAAAATACATTTTAAAATGTATAGAATCAAATGTACTTTCTTGTATAAAACAGCAGATTCTATCTTTGCGTCTGACTAACAGTCACAAGGAATAGCTTACAGCAGTTTCATTTCTCCAATTCCCATTGCTATCATGTGCTTTATGCCCTGTGTTAGTGAGACAGTTCCTTATTCCTAATTAATGTTCAGTGACTTACAGTAGGCCTGGGTTAACTTTAATCTGCTCAGAGTATTACAGGTCATTTAACAGCAAAACCAATATGTGTGTGTGCAATTACATTCAAATTAATACATTTCTTTCACGTTTTCCTCCTCTTGAATATAATTCACCACCATTCCCCAATAATTTGCCAGGTATTCTAGCGTGAGGCACAACACTCTGTCCCCAGCCCACTCCTCTTCTTTTCTTCTCTTCAGGATGTGATCATGTCTTGCACCAGTTAGACTGTGGTGCAATACTTGTGGGTGAAGTACCAGTATCAGTATGATGATTTAGGGCTCATTCTTATGGGAATGTGGGTTTTGATTGCATAAATATGCTGCGTATTTACGCAACTGAAAATCACATTTGCCTGCATATTTCACCTACTCCTACAGGTTTTTGTGTGCACACACAAAAAAGTAAACAGAAGGATCCATTGATTTTCTGTGCAAATACGCAGTGAATACGCATTTTTCCTGCATTTTCACTGCCTATTTGCACTGGCACAAATCACATGAAAATATATGAAATATGAGCAAACCATTGAAATCAATAGGTTCTATTCACTATGCATTACTGCCATACAGGTTTTAACTTCTACACAACACTCCCTTTGAACATTCTTACATATGACCCCAATTAGGGCCTTTTTAGATTGAATAAATGTTATTCAAAAAATTATTTAAACAAGTGAAATTGAATGATAATCGTCCAGTTCAAACTCAGCCAACAATCGCACGACGAATGATAAATCATTTGCTTTTCTTTCATCGTTCATTTTATGCAAGCATAAAAATCATCGTTGGCGCATTCACTAATTGTTTGGTTTAAATACTGATCATTCAGTCAATCTGATTCACTTATACAGTGCATGTGAACAACTGAATAATTTATCGTTTTAACAAGCCAACAATGTATCTGCCTGTATAAACAGGTTGTATAATAATAATAATAATAATCTTTATTTGTATAGCGCCATCATATTCCGCAGCGCTTACATAGACGGGGGATACAGAAAAACAAAAGTACAAACATTACAGAACCACGGTTACATAGTAATCAATTGATGGAAACAATAGGGGTGTGGGTCCTGCTCCAACGAGCTTACATACTATAAGTAATGGGGTGATACAGAAGGTAAAGGGGCTGGAGATGAGCACTGTATGGGGGGGTGGAGATGTGCACGGTATGGCGAGGTGGAGAGTGAGCGATGTTATACACATAGACAATGGTCAGACATTTAGCCGTGTGATGGCAGAAACAGTATGACTGCAGGAGCGGTTTATGATGGCTAGCAGGGATTGCAGTCAGTAGGTCAGGGAGCATGTTATCAGGCGGAGTACAGAGGGGTTTGTTTAGGGATTGCGGTATGCCTAACTGAAGAGGTGCGTTTTTAGAGCACGCCTGAAGTTCTGCGAGTCCTGGATTGCTCGGGTAGCCTTTGGTAGTGCATTCCAGAGGACCGGTGCTGCTCTGGAGAAGTCTTGGAGGCGGGAATGAGAAGTT